>NC_079211.1:42572718-42755218 GCF_029633865.1 Lampris incognitus | reverse complement strand
GTTTTTCAGGGGTTAGGCTAGGCCCCTTACTTCCAGTGAAGGGAAATCTTAATACTTCAGCATACCAAGACATTTTGGACAATTCTATGCTTCCAACTTTGTGGGAAAAGTTTGGGGAGGGCCCTTTTCTGTTCCAGCATGACTGTGCCCCAGTGCACAAAGCAAGGTCCATTAAGACATGGTTGGGTGAGTTTGGTGTGGAAGAACTTGACTGGCCCACACAGAGCCCTGACCTCAACCCCATTGAACACCTTTGGGATGAACTAGAATGGAGATTGCGAGCCGGGTCTTCTTGTCCAACATCAGTGCCTGACCTCACAAATGCTCTTCTGAATGAATGGGCAACAATTGCCACAGACACAGTCCAAAATCATGTGGAAAGCCTTCTCAGAAGAGCTGAAGCTCTTGTTGCTGTTAAGCCCATTGAGGCAAATTAGTAATTTGTGATATTGGGCTATACAAATAAAATTGATTGGATTTGATTTGAAGCTGTTATAGCTGCAAAGGGGGGACCAACTCCTTATTAATGCCTATGAATTTAGAATGGGATGTCATAAACGCTGCTGTAGGTGTAATGGCCAGGTGTCCCAATACTTTTGTACATATAGTGTATATATACACATCCCAAGGTTGGACAACCCCGGGGTTCGAACCCAGGACCTTCTTGCTGTGAGGTGACTGCGCTAACCAGCAGGTGACAGGTTGGGAACCTTGGGGGGGTCAAATCTTGGGGGGGTCATCCCAGGTTGTCCTCTGTGTGGAGTTTGATGTTCTCCCCTTGTCTGTGTGGGTTTCCTCCGGGTGCTCCGGTTTCCTCCCACAGTCCAAAGACATGTAAGTCAGCTGAATTGGCCATACTAAAATTGTCCCTAGGTGTGAATGTTTGTGTGTGTGTGTGTGTGTGTGTGATGCGTCTAGTGCAGCAGTGTGTAGTTGGAGGGAAGGTGCACGTGTTCTTCCAACCCGCTTGTGTCCTTCCTGCCCTTAGCTTGCTGCCGCTGGCTAGCCTTTGTGGCGAATAGGGAAGCATACTAGCGTGTAAGCCTTCCCTTGCCAGTACATAGCCTCTCCTTCACCAAGACTCCTGCCAGGCCTCCCCGTGGCCACACATGGTAACTGGGGTCTTGCGGCCCCAGGCTAACTTGGCAGGGGATCTCGGAGCAGCAGTGGGCCCCAGAGATATGGTGTGCAGGCCCACCCTGGTGGACACACCCTGGCACCTATCAACCACTGCCCCGCTGCCTTGTGGGTGAGTCTGGAAGACATAAGGCTAAGGGAGCTTACCCCAACAGAAAAGCAAGCTGTGGCGGCACGCTTCGAGGCGGTTTCCGAAAAACTGGATTTCCGGCAGCCCCCTGCAGTTGTGTGGAGGTGCCAGTCGTCTAGGGATCCCCCTTGTCATCGGAACCATCTCCTCTACAATCAAGTCATGTGGCGTTGGGAGAAGCGCACCCCCCATGCCACTTTAAAAACCATCTCTGCGCAGGTATCTTCTGCTATCTGAGTCCTCAAAGGACCCACAAATAGAAGAAGATGGTCATCATCGGGCACGATGGACAACCAGCAAGCAAGCAAGCAAGTGTGTGTGTGCATGTGCGGGCAGACTGTCTAGGGTGTCTCCCCGCCTGCCGCCCAGTGACTGCTGGGATAGGCTCCAGCGTCCCACAACCCTAATCAGGATAAGCGGCTTGGATAATGGAGATATATATATATATATATATATATATATATATATATATATATATATATATATATATATATATATATACACACACACACACACTCATTGCAAAAATAATGGTTGTAAATTGTATTTATTTTCTAATCTGGCATGAGAAGAGGTCCCTTACTGAAACCGTTTTGAGTGTAAAGTGTAAAGCCGTCTGCGGAAAACACAAAGATGCAGCTTTTACAAGACCAGTGTGGCCTGCTTTGCCTCTATAACTTGAAGATGTGATGGAAAAGTTACCTAATGACCCTTGCCATTGATGAAGAAGAAGATCCCCAGACCTTTTGGAAGCTGCACAAGATCATGACTGAGCAAGTTGGCCCGCAAGTATCTTTGTGTACCAGCCACAAGTTCCCCCTCAGAACATCTGTTTAACACTGGCGGGAATGTAGTAACTTGTACTCATCCATCCTTAAAACCAGCAAAAGTCAATATGTTGGGTTTCCTGGCAAAAAAAAACAACCTGTGAGATACTGAGAACCATACTGTAGGATGACATAGTGGCTGCCAGAGCCATACTCCTGACTGGATATTAGTAAGGTTATTAGTGTTTTGTAATGCCGTGCGTTTGGACCCAATCACAGAGAAGAGGCAGAGACAGTTGTCAAGTATTAAGTCGCTTTACTGGACCCCGGAAAACATACAATAACCAAAAACCACTGCCAAACAGGGCAGGCAAAAATGCAAACACGAATTAACACAAAATACCAAACACGGGAAACACTCTCTCACACAGAGGAGGCGGGCGAGGGTTCAGGACACACGGGCATCCGCAGACAGACGCTAAGCTTTTCCAAGACTCGACGAGGCATGTCTGCAAAGCACCCGGTCAAATAGTCCCCAGCACAGGTGCACCTAATCACAGGCCAATCAAGGGCAGGTGCCACTCATACTGGCCGACAGGGAGATGTCACACCTGTTGGCTGCTGACCCTCTGGCCAGTGATCGTGTCATGTTTATATTAATGTTCACACAGTGTTTCATTTTTCTTTTTAGATTTGATTGGAAAGTGCAATCCACATGTTTACATCTTCTTCTTTCGGCTTGTTCCCTGTTTCTTAGCGGTTGCCACAGCGGCTTTTAGTTTCCATCAGTACCCTGTGAGGGCACAGCACCAATGAGAGCCGTTAATCCAGGCCTTGACCGATCCGGTATGGAGCCTCGACCGATCTGGTATAGTCTTGTCAATCCGCATACTGATTTGGCAAAATTTTGCATCGGATGCCCTTCCTGACACAACCACTAACCCTATGGATGAGGGCACAGGTAACACACTGGATGCCATCCATTCATTCATTCATGGACTTGGTGCCCATGCCTGTTGCCAAATCCACGTTTACATATTACATGTTTATTACTACAATTTTGCGTTAACTAAATATTTTTAGAGTAGTAAAGCCACAGATTTGTTCATTTTTATATTTCTGCACTTAAGTTTGTGTGATTGGTTAGTATTACTGACTGGAGTTCAGTAAGATAAACATGTATTTTCATATTAATGTGCACACCAGGCATGATCTGCAGTGCTTTGTTGTTCCTTTGTCAGATTTTATTAGAGATAAATGTTTACAAGGCTTGAAATTAAATCAGTCAGTCAGTATTTTACTGTGAGTGAAGGTTTTTCTTTTTACTATTAAATAGTTTAATAAATATGTTATTCATATCAGTTCATCTCATCATACAGAAAAGAACAGTGTATCTGTTGACTGTTGTGTTGGTCATACTGTAGAATTATCTATTGCTTATGTTTAGTGGATAACACAGAAGATAATTAACTTTAAAAAATGCATACTAAATTACAATCGCATTAATAGTCTAAAAAATTGCAATTAGATTAATTTCATTCAGCCCTATACTGACCATACTAAAATGAATGTCTTTCCTTTTTTATTCCATATCTTTATGTCAGCCATGCAGTCTATTTCCCCTTGCAAATATCTTATTACCAACAAATAGTGGCAATACTGTGATGAGCAGGTGGTTTTCATTGGGGTCAGCCCTGTGTTCCCTCATGAATTGATATAGTTAGGTTAGGATGAGGGAACATAGGGCAGATGGAATATAGATGCGCTCCCATTTTCGTTTAAGTTTCAGACTGGCTACCATCGCTGTGGGCTGCCTTTTGACTGGCATGAGGTCCGTTAGCTCAGTATGAGAATAGCCACTATGGTAGTTCCTAAGGAGTAGCCAAAATCCTACAAAAGCTGATATGTATTGTCTGTACTGTATACGTATGCATAGCTGTAAAGTACATTCCAGCTTGATCGGGACAACTGTCTTCTATGCCCTCGGTCAACTGAGATGACATTGTTATCTCTATGTAGAGCTGGCTAGAGCATATGCAGCACCGTACAGCCAACCAGAAGTGTTCACTTGGGTGAAGAGACCTAAAGTGTCTGGAATACCACTTAAGCTCTGGGCACGTCCAGCTCAAAATTAATAAAACGGCAACCATTCTGACTTGCATCAGGCCTGAATCTAAAAACAAGATGATTTTTTTGGGCTGGCTACTTACAACAGTGCCATTATTCTGCTCTTCTCTGATCTAAGCGGCCTCTTTACCAACATCGCGCAAAAAGCTGCTGTAGGATTTGGGTTTAGCTGACATTAATGCCAGGTGTCTTTTTCAAAAGGGGCTTGCTCCGGCATTTTCACTTACTTCACTCTCCCCTTCATCTTCCAAACCCATGTGTCAGACAGGAGGGCTGTGGGCCATTTGGTCACGGGGGGGTTTTGAGGTAGATAAAAGCTGCTCTCAGTGGGAAGCTAAGACCAACACTAGAAAAGGAATGTTTGGGTATCGAGTGGAGGGATTTTCTCTCTCTGCTACTATCTCCTGAGATGTCCATTCTCCCTCTGTTGAGATCATGCCCCGAGGTACTGATGCCACTATATGAAAGATGCTAACCTGCTGATCACTTTTGTGGGGGTCGGGCTTTTTAGCTATTTAGTTTTAAAGTGGTGAAAGAGGTTCAGAGCAAAGAAGGTGGTTGTCGACTAAAGAGGAAGATAACCTCAGTGTCCAACTAAGGCCAACCTAGGATGTCGTTTGACAAACAACTATGTGGCAAGCAGGGCCAGGATTGGGCTTTGGCAAGAGGAAAGAAAACAGTTAAGAGTAGCGTAGTTGGACAGGAAACATTTGTGTCCAATTAAAATCCATAATCTTTAATCCCCATATATTTATTGTTACAGGAAGCACTGAGAGTAAATACTGTGTACATAGTAAGATTTTGGCCTTTATATATAGCAGTTTAAATAGACTGGCCTGTTGGATGCAGCACCCCAACAGGAGCCTTGTTCGCCGGCTGTGGACTAAAATATTGAACTTAGTACTGGGCATTTCTGTTTTCTGATTATGTGCCAGTGTCAGAGCATCTAACCCTGTACACACACACACACACACACACACACACACACACACACACACACACACACACACACACACACACACACACACATATATATGCAGACAGACATCTCTCTCCCGCTCTCCTCAAAGGTTAGCTCGATTCACTTAAGAGGAAACCATTATGGAAAGAACAATTGACATGTCTATTCCCAGGAGTAGTTCATCCATCACTGTCCAATGGCCTTATTAGGACTTAACTACATAGGCAAGCCTAATTCACCCAAAGGAGTAGGGCGCCTGCTTTAGAGACTGACAAAGAGACTGCACTTGTTTTTTTATTTAATTTAGAAAACATGTTTTTCAGTCATTACGACTTAACTGAATACATGTACAGAAGGTACGTAGATAGCACAATAACAATTGTGCATCCGCTCCCTTCAGGTTCATGGGGGGGGGTGCACACCCCTCTCTAAAACACACACACACGGGCACACACGCGCACATACTCACATCAATTCTCATACACGTGCTCCCACACACTCACACGCCTGAGCAGAAACAATTGCAAACCATCTGCAAGTGCTCTGCAAACTGTTGAAAAAAGGTAATCAACAGCTTGTCTGGCTGCTCATTACTTCTTCATTATGGAGTGGGAGCAAACATAAAACAGCAGAATTTAGAAGCAGCTCTCCTCACTGAGGATGATATGTGCACGCATGGGCGCCTGTACACACACCTGTCTCATTGTCATGCAGATAGATAGCCATAATGGCTCAGTCACTCTTCAGTCACTCTTCCTGTGATGCGCGGCAAACAAACTGTTCCTGTAAGTGAAGTTGCTGAGCCCAGCTGGCACGCTGCTTTCCTCTACCCAGTGCTGACTGCCAGTGGTTGTTCCCACCTGGAAGTTTAAAGATCGATGTTCTAAACTAAATAACTGAGCAGGAAAGGTACCACTGTGTTTGTTACCTTTTCTATTTAACATTGTCTTGAAGCAACCAAAAGTCCAGCTCACCTTTATGTGAGTTACCATGCAGTCCAAACTATTCGGTCTGAAGCTCACACACTGTTTTGAAAGTCCGATGTAATAGTTGTGCCATGCTGCATCTTTTACAAGTGTAAGCTTGGTGTTTGAAGTTTGAGGTGCCCCTCTTGATGGTGACATATGCTTTTCAGGAATCAGGCAATGCACTTATTGGAGTGCACACAAATTGGAGTTTTAACAGGGACAAAGGTCCATGGAAATATAACAAAAACAATTTCTCTCAACCTCAGAGATGGGGGCACGCAACTAAAGCCTCCACAACTCGAAATGCACTAAAGGCATGGCAGGTAAATAGAAACTTAAGATTTAGCCAAATAAAAGATGTGATTCATTCTTCATTTATGCTGTAACCACTATAAATTACAATTAGAGGAACTGTTGCTCCCAGAGAAATGTTCTTTGAGGTAGTTAATGCTAAAGCCTTAAAGATAGAGTTGAATCAACGCTTCACTCTAACTATAGTCATATGTAAAGAAAGCAGGAAAATAAAAGCCGGTGGGTAAAATGAAAGTCAATTATTTCTCGTCCTTTCTATTTAACCCTGGCATACTGTAACTATGTTGGCAATGAATAGGGACCCTCAATATAATCCGCACAGCTATATTTGTTGATCACCTCCACATCGGCCTCAATAGATATATGATAAATCCAACTTGCTGGACAGAATAAATCACAGCTCATCTTTTCTCCTCCTCTGGTCCTTTCAAATATCCACATGTCTTAAGAGTGCTGGTGTAGTCAAAAGACATCATGTTCCATGTTGTTACAAATACTCCAGTAAAGCTAACTATTACTCCTTATAAAACATTTATTGGGCTGATCATTAATTCAACCTCAAGGCTGGCTCTCCTCTGCTTGGAGAGCCTCTTAAAGTATCTCCCTCTCACTCTCTCTCTCTCTCTCTCTCTCTCTCTCTCTCTCTCTCTCTCTCTCTCTCTCTCTCTCTCTCTCTCTCTCTCTCTCTCTCTCTCTCTCTCTCTCTCTCGCTCTCTCACTATCTCTCGCTCTCTCTCATTTTACGAAAGACAAACTGGGGCGTGTATATATTTGCGTGGGTATATGTGTGTGTTAGTAGTGCACTTAGTGTCTATATCTGCAAATGGAATTCATCCACATCCACCTGATTTGTTGCATATTTCATAAACTCATCTCTCGAGGTTCTTGAAATCTAATGTTTATCATATTTTATTACATTTTAATATTTTTCACTTGTTAATTTCTTTTAATCAAGCAAGTCAATATATGATGAAATTATTTTATGCACACTGTTTTGTAAATGTCAACTACTTAAATGTGGTCTATGTAAGATTTTTACTTTAAAACATTCAAAAATTATCAACAGAATGTGACGAAATAACAGTTTGGACGTTATGTCAAATATGTCTGTGTTGTGTTTCAGAGATATCTACTGAAGTTAGCATGCTAACCAGCTAGCCCCAGGTTGTCCTTTTCTCGTAATACCACCTTGTACCTCAAAAGGCGATCGTAAGTCACTGTCGCATCCAGTCTGCCCTCAGTCCAATATGCAAGGATGAAGTAGTGCTGCCCCAAGGGTGTATTCTAACCTCTTGTCAATCATGCTGAAGGTAGTCAATGAATGGAACAGTAAACGCAACGATGGCTGAAGCTCTTGGCTAATGACTATTATCACCACCACCACCTGCTCCCGGCAAGAAACAACGTTTGGCGGCAAAGAAAATAAGTGATAGAAATTGAAGCATAACAAGAGCTAACGACGTTGCCATTGCTGTCCACTGCTGGAGACAGCTCTTGGTGAGTAAAGGGTTGAAGTTTGATGCTGAACTCATGTGAGATTTCTTCTAGACCGGTAAGTAAACAGCTTTTATGTAGTAAACAAGCTAGGCGCGCTGACCTTGTTTGGGCAATTCAAAACAGATCTTCAGTGCTTCTAACGACAACACAAACCGTACAGAAAAACATTCCAAATGACGTCGATATATGGTTTTATTGTGGCTGTTTTCTTGCGATTATGATCTTGCTAAAAACTGCGCTAAGCAAGCTATAACATAAACTATAGGCTGACACCACATGTGAAGAATATAAGATAGCAGCGTTGTCTTGACCGGCTCACATAGTTTCAGCAGATGAATTTTGCGTATTCTTTCCCTGCTGATAGTAGCTGGCTTTTCTTAAAAATTTAATTAAACTGATGACTGTCAAGTAAGATTGTATTGACCAAGTAGTGGATCGACCAAAAAAAAAAAAAAAGAAAAGAAAAAAAAGGCGATCAGTTTACCATATTGCAACCACTTGCTTGGCGTGACTGTTATGCGATGAGACAATATTTGAATTTTGCAAAGTTTGCAATAATTTTTTGAGGACATTGCAAGGTTTATTAGACTACTTCTTTATCCTCATGCTGGACCGAGGGCAGACTGGATGCTACAGTATCTCACTATCGCCTCTTGTGGTACAAAGTGTAATTATGGAACAGGACAGGCCGGGGCTAGTATTTACATACAGAGGCTTTAATGAATGTTTAATTAGAAAAGTTGTTTTGCTCTCTACTTGTTGTTTATTACTATTGAAAATTACAATTTCTTCTTATCTATTTTCAACAAAAATCCATCTGTAATGTTGGTTGCGCTGTTTTTTTTTTTGTTTTTGTTTTTTTTTGGTTCCATTTCACGAGTCATTTATTTGGACACGGTATCTAAATTCGGTAGCCTGAATCAAGTAACGCAGTGTGCACACACACACACACACACACACACACACACACACACACACACACACACACACACACACACACACAACACAACACATAAAAGTCTCCTGCACTTGGTTGACAAGGTAATCAGACACCTTACAGTATCTTAATGGCTTGGTCACCGGAGAGAGAGTTTTCCAAGAGAGCCTTGCAGGTTGAGTACATTTCACTCTCTATCCAAAGAGCAGAGTGAGAAAAGTGGAAGGAGCACTTTGCTCGTAGTCCCAGGGAGATCATTCTTTCTGGTTGCCTGGCCCTCGACTCCTGTCTGGCCCATATAATTAAGTAGCTATGCAGGAGGCCTGTCAGTGCAGTGGCCTACACCCAATCGCCTTTCCTGGGGCAGGGTGCGTAAGGGAAGATGGCCCCCAGTTGGTGGCCCACTGACAGACGTTTGTGTGAGGGGAGAGGGTAGGGCCCCTGGATCTGTCTGTATCATCTGCGCCTCCCTGTACAGCTCTCACTTTACACATTTATCTCTCTCTCTCTCTCTCTGTCTCTCTCTCTTTCTCTCTTCTCTAATGGAATCTCACATCGTATTAATTTTGCCTACATCTTAAAGTGGCTATCAGAGATTTTAATTTAATTCAATGATAGAACACTTTATAATATTTGGTCAAACTCTTTGTACATCCCAGCAGCTATGGAGTAAATAGATGCACTGAGAAGTAAATTCGGATTCTGTGACCGCCCCAGGCGCTGTAAATGGCGACAGATAATTTACTCTGTACCCACTCCTTATCCGCCAATCAGGATAGTTTCTTGTGATCCGGCATCTTCATTGGACCCTAGTTGTTGTCATTCAATTTGCGTGTTCACGAGGCTCGTAGGCAGATGTGAGGGGGTGGATTCTTTTGCAGTATGATTTCAAAATATGGCTGGCTCTTGTCAACTTCCGCCAAGGATCACTGCTACAAGGAGTTTTGGAATTTTGTTCTTTGCGTGATGCCACAGACGAAAGAGGCAAAAGAATGATTTCATTTCACATAAGCATTGCCTCATCGGAAAGCTTCACATTCACCCTCTGGTCTAATATCATGCATTCGTTTTAAAGAGAAGAGGAAGAGATGTAGTGGTATTTTGGAAAAACAGCTGTTTTTAAAATAAATATATATACATCTATGAAGTAATATATCATAATCCCATGCGAAGAAAAGCATTTGGAATCATCATATAGCAATATCTAATCTCCTCACTGATGGTCTTATTTGCTTATGCAGATCATATATTGGCAGTGAAAACCATCTCGTAAGCAGCTTTAATGACTCGTCTTTATCCTATACTTCCCTCCTATCTGCCTTTCCACTCTCTGTCTGCCTTTTCTCATTTTTACCTCATCTTTCCTCACCACTCCTTCCCTTTCTTCTTTTCTATTTTTCTCCATCCACCTTCGCGCGGGTGCCTGCGCTGAATTTGCCTCCTGTGTTATCACAAAACCCAGAGAGACACATAGACACAAAGACAGAAAACACCATGCGTCATTACCTCGCTGACAAATCGCTGGCAGTCAGCCTGCCTGAAATCCTCACATGAATTAGATAACTGCCTCCTCTTGCTCCATCCTTTGAATTTATTTCCTGCTGTAGGCTTTCTCTCGGGTCAGAGGGTCACTGGCAGGGGTGCTGATAGGGTACTGATTACCCAAGTTAAAAAAAGGGCACTCCTCTTGTGTCTCAAGCCCTGCCTGAGGGCTAGGACTGATATGACTATTGTAAGGTAGGTGGATGCACCTCCTAGTGGTTCGAACTGCTTGGTTGAATCGTGCAAAAGTTTGACAAGCAAGACATTTGTCTAGATATATTGGAGGGAAGGAGAGGATGGCTTTTTTTTTTTCCTCTACCCATTGGTGGTTGACAAGTGAGAAATATTTCACATTTTGTAGTATGGATGCCATCCACTTCACTTCCCCTGCTGCAAGAGCTCCCCATTAAAGATGATTTCGATGGCATTTTCATTTTATTGAATAGCACAGTAGCCTTCGCCTGCAGCATTGCAAAGATCATCATGACATCACCACATCTATGGCTACGCTGGTTCAATGGTGTAAGCCTTAGGGTACCAATTTATTAGACCTATCTGTCTCTGATGTAGGGGACTGAAGTCAAGATGTGGATGGAACTCTCTTCTCTAGATCTGAGGGCTACAAATTTCATATATGGCTCCCTCAAATTCAAAGGGCATAGACTATCACAGTTTGTGTCACACTGTTTGAAATGAGCGGGGCCTTGTGCATTCTAGATGAAGGTTTGTTGCTCAGAGACACTGGTTGGGATGACTGCTATTTATCCTGTCGTGAAAGCTGTTGGGCCTTTGATTGATTGTCTCTGCTCTCTTATGTATTTTAGATGTTCTTTTGTTCTTTTACACACTGAAGAAGCAGATTTAGCATCTTAAATCATAGCTACCTGAAAACATTATTTAATGTGGTTGACTCTGAGGTGCTGTTAGTCTAGAGGCTTGAAACGGACAACTACCGCTGTAAGGATGCTGGTTTAAAACCCTCTCGAAAGATGAGCTAGGAGAAAGAGAATACGTAGAGCTCTTATTATTTCTCTTGAGCTACACCGTGTACCAAACAGTAGGGGTACCCTCTTTCATCTTCAAATACACCATCTGGGCGAAAGCTATGATTTCTTGTTAATTTCACCTGATACATCTACTTTTATCAGTGTAGGCGAAGGAGGAGGGAACAGGTTGCAGAAGGAACTTAAATGGTTTGAGGCATTTAAGACGTGGACTGTGCATGTGAGCAAGAAGGGGCAAGGAAAAATATTTAAGTCCCTTTGGAACTGGGTATGATGGTATATACCCGTGTGCCATCTGCAATAGTCCACCACCCAGAGAAAATCCAGCAAATGGCAGATCAGTGACTGAAAACAGCTAAGTGATGAAAGAGATCAAAGATGGCTGACACAAATTGTGCGGAACAACAGACACCTCAAAGCAGGATGGTTGCGTACAAAGTTGGCGAAACCTTGTGTGCATATCCAATTTAAAAGTATACATTATAACTAGGTACAATTCAAAAGGCATCAAAATATTATGCAAGTTTGGAAGGCAAAGTATTTTTTATGTTTCATATATGGAACACCATCGACTGCCTACTGGCTATGACTATGTAGACTTTATCTGATACTTGTTTAAAAACAATTGTGCGTTGACAGAGTGAAACGTTCTAGAGAAAAGGTAATTATGCTTTATTTGATTACTTTAACATAGGAGTCATGATTTCCCGCTGTCTTCAAAATGTGCGTACACATGTTGAGTTTGCATTTTATAAATCCGACGTGTGCATGGGAAATTGCGTACCCAAACATGTGCGTACCTAACGTTTTCACATGAGGCCCCAGGTCTCTATTCTGTTGAACATTTGAGATGAGACTTAACGAGCTATTAAGGCTGCAGCTACACAAACAAACTGCAGGAAGCAGTGGAGTCAGCATGGGCGAGCATCCCCGTGGAACAATTTTTTCACCTTGTTGAGTACATGCCCCAACAAATCAAGGCTTTGACAAAAAGGGGGTGCACTGCGATATCAGGAGGCACTTCTAAAGTTTTGCTCCATGTTGGTTTGCCAAAGGGTCATGAACCAGAATGGCTGCAGTAGTCAAGAGCATGTGGTCAATGAAATCTACTGCAGCTTTATGCCTTTTTACATATGAGCCATTTAGAGGGACACACAAAGATCACCCTGGGTTCGAGCCCCAGGGTAGTCCAACCTTTGGGGTCATCCCGGGTCGTCCTCTGTGTGGAGTTTGCATGTTCTCCCCATGTGTGCATGGGATTTCGCCGGGTGCTCCGGATTCCTCCCACAGTCCAAAGACATGTAGGTCAGGTGAATTGGCTGTACTAAATTGTCCCTAGGTGTGAATGTGTGTGTGTTTGCTCTGTGATGGACTGGCGGCTTGTCCAGGGTGTATCTGCCTGCCGCCCAGTGACTGCTGGGATAGGCTCCAGCATCCCACGGCCCTGAGTAAGGATAGGCGGTTTGGATGATGAATGAATGAATGAATAAATAAAGATCAACATAGAGTGAAATCCCTCTTTTCACACCCATAGGGTATATTTCAGTCATCTCCTCTTACCATTTCATACAAACAAAAAGTGTGCAAAAAAAAAAAAAAAATCAGTACCCCCAGAATACCCTCGTGAATTTACAATGCATTGTTCTCTTTTTTTGCCTGATGACCAGTCATCACTCCATCTACCTTTCAATCCATTCCTCTCTCAGGCAGAAATTGCGACACAACAGCAGAAAAAGGCCCCCACGTCTCCTGCCATATTTATCACAACGGAGCTAACATGCTACCACCAAAATGCCAGCAAACCCAATCATGCAGTAAAACACTAAAGCAGCAAGTCATTATGTTCTAGCACTTCCTCTGAAGGTAATTAAACAGCAGATTCTCTCCACAATAGACACAGCCCACAGCCTCCACAGCTGTTACACAGTACAGTGTAACAATACACACATACATAAGTGTGCCTACACACACACTCTCTCTCTCTCTCTCTCTCTCTCTCTCTCTCTCTCTCTCTCTCTCTCTCTCTCTCTGTGTAAACATTTATTTGAAATAAACATTTTATTTCATCCCTCGCAGTGGAAACATTCATTTGAAGTAAACATTGTATTCCGTTCCTTAAAGATCATAAAGGGTATGTTCCTGTAGGTGGGTAAGTAGGTAGATGGAAAGGTAGAAGTGTGAATAACAAGTGTGTATAACACAGCCACGACACGAAAGACAAGTTATCTGATTTCTACAATGTCCAAGTGTGACATTTTCTGAAAATGTTCTTATGTTCAACATGTTTAAATGCTCAACAGATTGGTCGTCCACACATGCAAGCGAGTGGATTGAGGGCGCATTCCTGCCTCCACCATGCTCTTTGAGAAGACTATAGTTAAACAGAATAGGAAAATAAATCGCTGACCCCTCTCATGTCCTGTATTCAGGATAACAAACTGCTCCCATCAGGTAGACACTACAGGGTTCCAACTTAATACAGGAAAAGATACCTGAACAGGTATAACAAGTCTTTCATCCCTCCATCAGTGAATCTCCTGAACTCAGGACATACGGAGGAGGTGAAATGAGGGGCAGTGTTGCTCGTATTTGAATGCATTTTATGTCTGCGCTATGCACTTTGTCTGTTACTGCACTACATTGTCTGTATATATTATGTGTGGCAGCCTTTATGTCCAAGACAAGTTTTCCTCTGGACAAATAAAGTAATCTTGAATATTCTGTGATGCATATCATAACCGAGAATTCATTGTCATTATGACATTCACATGTAGGTACAGTTTTTCTCATACGGCATATAATGTAAATTAGTAGGCTGAACCATGCCGTATTTCATTAATACCATTTGTGGCTGTTGCATATTTTTAATTTCATGAAGTCATTTTGTCTTCATTCCGCTCGCACCTTTCAACCCTTTCCCAACACCTCATAATCAGCTGGTCCTCGTCAGCAGAAGCAAAGGAAGGATTTATCACACAAAGGCAGATACTTACTCATTCAGACACATACTACGCACACCCATACACAGTCATTCTCACGCATTGACACACTTGCGCACCCTTTGCACAGTCCTCTCCCATACACCCATCGTTAAGGCCATGATGTAAGCTTTGGCAAGGCAGCATGCAGGTCTGATAACACTGAGCTTAATCACTTCTGATCCCTAAGCTTCTACTAGCTCACTCACTCACCAACTTAACTTTTACTCACCTTCCCGTACAGCTTACCTTTGCTGCAATCCCCAAAGATCTGCTTCAAAAGGCCAAAGAGTCCTTTTTGGGCGTCCGAGCATAAGTCAGTGTCAATGTTTGCAGCTTGTTGCATCAGCAAAATCATGCTAAAACACACACACACACACACACGCACACCCACACATGCACACACACACATGCACACACACACAACATAAATAGAAGGAGAGAGGAAGAAGAGTAGTTAACTGGATGCTGTTTTTCACACAGTCACATGACTTGAGATCCCATGATCCCTTGGGCCGGGGTCACCTGTTACTATTTGCAACATGTGGTGCTTTACAATTAACAGTACTATGGAGACAAGTGCTGATTTGCTCTTAAGTCACCTAACTCGGGATATTTTACATCATGGCCCACACTCACTCTAATTCTGATTTCAGTGATTGTTTGATGCCATTCTTTACATGTTCTTTGTTCATGCGAGACGGTCTTGTGTGTGTATGTATCGTGATTGTCAATAGTTTGTTTTATGTTTTATGCTGTTTGTATTATAATGTATTTCCAATGAAAATAAATATGTGAATCGCATGAGGATTGATTCCAGCTTCATTATAACAGACCTCTAAAAGATATCATAGAGGACGTTTAGTTCCTCTACGGACACATTAAGATTTCAAAATCAAAACATGTGATGTGCTAACTCGGTCCTGCAGTTCCCAAAAGTGACTTCCTCGATCATTAAAAAAAAAAAAATCCTCATGTTAAATATGACACAGATCAACCAAAACATTAAAACCACTGACAGTTATGTGAATAACACTGATTATCTCGTTACAATGGCACCTGTCAAGGGGTGGGATATATTGGGCAGCAAGTGAACAGTCAGTTCTTGAAGTTGATGTGTTGGAAGCAGGAAAAATGGGCAAGCGTAAAAATCTGAGCGACTTTGACGAGAGCCAAATTGTGATGGCTAGACGAGCATCTCCGAAACAGCAGGTCTTGTGGGGTGTTCCTGGTATGCAGTGGTCAGTACCTACCACAATGGTCCAAGGAAGGACAACCAGTGAACCGGCAACAGGGTCATGGGGACCCAAGGCTTGTTGATACACATAGGGAGGGCTAGCACAGAAGCGCTGCTGTAGCTCAAATTGCTGAAAAGGTTAATGCTGGCTATGATAGACAGGTGTCAGAACACAGTGCAGCACAGCTTGCTGTGTATGGGGCTGTGTAGCTGCAGACCAGTCAGAGTGCCCATGATGACCCCTGTCCACTACCGCTGAAAGCATCTACAAGGGCCACGTGAGCATCAGAACAGCACCATGGAGTAATGGAAGAAGGTGGCCTGGTCTGGTGAATCACGTTTTCTTTTACATCATGTGGTTGGCCAGGTGCATGTGTGTCATTTATCTGGGGAAGAGATGGTACCAGGATGCATTATGGGAAGAAGGCAAGCTGACAGAGGCAGTGTGATGATCTGGGCAACATTCTGCTGGGAAACCTTGGGTCCTGACATTCATATGGATGTTAATTTGACACATACCTCCTACCTAAACATCATTGTAGACCGATATACCCCCCTCATGGCAATGGTATTCCCTGATGGCATTGGCCTCAGGTGGTTTTAATGTTTTGGCTGATCTGTGTATCTACACTACTAGTGCAGAAGTTAATGTTTGAGCATATATCTTATTATTTTTGCAATTATTAAATCAGTTACAAAATCAAGCACATTTAGCTTGGTTCTCACAACTTTTCTTGACATTTTTTGTTTATTTATATTGTTGTGTGTATTCAACAGTCAGTGACACAGGACCCTTGTGCAAGTGCATTGAGATGCAAGCGTAAATCTGAAGTGTATTGGCACAAAGGGAAAATGCCGGAGAGTAACATAAAGGGCCAGAGATGCCTTCATAATGCTTCTTAAGATAAAAAATGTGCTTTCGAACAAGAGTAGACTCGAGATATATATATATATTCAAACCTGGATGACCTACGCTCACTAGCTATTTGGAAAGCCCGTCACTGAACACGGAGAGATGGTGCCCCCAGGGACAAATTTAACCTTTTGGTTAATTGTTTTATAATTATGGCATTCATTTAATTGCTTGCGTAATTACTTCACCACTTAATTGTGTTACTATTAGAAAGTATGTATACATTATCTCTCACAGACAGTCTTTTTACAGTCATATGGACAGTTACTTTTGTGGGGGTGCAGTTTGTGAATATGCACCCAACAACACACAACACGACCATCACACTCCTGGATTAAACCCAGCACGGTAGTGTCACACAAGTATAAAACACTGTAGCTTTAGCGTGCGAGAAATGTTCAACCACTCGTGTCCCCACACAGCGGGGGTTCTGCCTTAAAGTTGTTTCTGTGAACGTATTTATTCAAACAGATTTGAACATGAACTTTTGTGCTTCGCGACAGATGCCTTATATGACACAGCTGGTGGCTGGATGGATGTTTGTTGCATTCAATTACATCACCCCTCGTATGTTCAGAGAGCGAGAGAACGGGTTACAGAGGAATTACAGGTATTTGTGTGTGTGTGTGTGTGTGTGTGTGTGTGTGTGTGTGTGTGTGTGTGTGTAAAATTCTGTGAATCTGGTATAATGTGTCTTTGTCTGGGACATGTGCATATTTATGTGCACACACATGGAGGCACAGAGTGTGAGTAACTGTGCAGAGGACACGGTGAACCACGCACAATCTGTGCTCAGATGTCTGTGTGGTTCACAAGCCTTTCCATAGGCTTACTCACCGCTTTCTCACCAGTGCTGCTGGGTGAGCAGCAAGAGTTACGCTCATATTGATTTAAAGTATCACAATATTAATTAAAATCATTTCAGCAAAAACAGTGTAATTCTCAACTAATTGATAAATTGGGAAATTAGCCAAGTTGTAAAAAGCCCCAGCATGACTTTATTGCTTACAAATCATTACCATCTAGCTGACAAGTGATTCCATTATGATGATGAATCACATTAATGGATATTTATGATGCTTATGGGGAAAGGCCTGGCCTGGTATTAGGCGGTAATGAACCTCTGCAGTCACCCGGGACTTGAGGGCTTGAGCGGAGGGCTGTGGGCAGGGGGGGGCTCAGGGTCAGGGTTGACACCAGGTGGTATGGCACGATTACACCTTGGGGCAGAACAGGGCTGGGACTATCACAGCAGCTCAGAGGTGGACGTAGAGAAGCTAGTGGAGGTTGTAGCCCTTAGAAGGATGCTAGAAAGGACATGAAGGAAGCCGGAAAGGGCAGGGGAAAAAAAAAAGTTCTTGTGGACCTGGGGATTGAGATCCATAGGCCAGGCATGGTGTCAGCAGAGGAGTGAAGGGCAATGGAAAGAAGGGAGAGGGAACAGAGAGGGTCCCAGTAGCAGCAGCCTGAAGCTGGTTCAAGAGCCACCGACTGCTGCAGTGAAGCATTTCCCTGAGGTCTGACTAAAACAAGCCTTAACACAGACCTTCAGCCAAGGACACTGGCACCCGGACCTGCAGAGCCCGCCTCCTTACACTCCTTGGGGTGAAGAGTGAGAGGACGATGGAGAGAGAGAGAGAGAGAGAGAGAGAGAGAGAGAGAGAGAGAGAGAGAGAGAGAGAGAGAGAGTTGGGAGGGATATAACACTTCGTTTTCCACACGAGTGCATAGCCACACAGGCAACCACCCTCCCCTCCTTTGCCCTCCACCATCTCTCCATCCCCCTTAACTTATACACCAAGAGGCAAAGTCACAGTGGAGGAATTCAAACCAAAGTCAAAGCAATCTTAAAAGTCAAGTGGTGTATGAAGGACTGGAGACAGGAGACGTGCTTAAATTAAATCCACAAGACTGCATTTGCTGTGCTAGAGCAGACCAAAAAAAAATTATTTGAAATGAGGGGCTACCAATGTTTATTCAGATATGTATATTGTTAACATCTTAACATTGCATCAGAAGGAGGAGCCACTGGGCACTCTGGTTTTCTAGATTAACCATACAAACACTCGTGTGTGCATGGTTATGCAGTGCTTCTGTTATAACAGCTGTGGAGGTGATGGGCTGGCTCACCTTGACCCCAATGAAACAAACCTACACAAGACTTACGTTGTGTGCAAAGACAAGGCAGTACTTTTAACTATCACTGTTGACCTTGCACGGTGCTAATTACACTGTGCATACCTTGCTGCACTTAAACAGAATAAATGGGGTTGTCATGGATTTTCTTCTCAATTGCAAGATTTAGAAATTTTATGAATCCAACATGCCTTTTAATGTTAAAAAGAACAAACTGACCCAATGAATTGCATTAACAAATCAATGACATGAATTTAAAGTGACTTATTTGCTGTAAAACATGCGTTCATGAAGTAGCGAGAACATTGCAATCTGGATTTCTACAATTCAGCCGCGCATTTTAATTCAGGACTACGCAACATATATACATGTACATTGGTCAGTGTCTCCATGTCAGAAAACCAAATGTGTGAGCACACATGTGTACCTCTGGTTAAGGTTTTACTTGTTTAAGTGGTCTGACCAGCACTTTCTATCACTCATTAACCTTGGGACCTGGCTAACAAGCTATGGCCCACAACCCTCTCCGGCCTCATTATGAAAACAAACCGCAGCGGGACAGAGTCCTGAACAGATAATGCACTCCACCGACCTACTGCCATGCATACAACTTACCAGCTAACACACATGAACCTCTTTGCCTCTCTTTTCAATTACGACGCGGAGTGAAGGTTAAGGCGAGCGTCTGGGGAGGAGATTGCAAAGAAATAAATGAGACAATTTTCAGTCCTTGGTTAAATACCCATCAGGGGAATTAGTGTGCAGGGTTGCAAAGGTTTGCACAAGTGCCAGAGAGTGGCTATACAATATTTTCCCCCTTCTGTGTTGTTATTACAGCTTGGCATATTTTTGCCATGTAATGCCATTAGATGTGGCTGTGCTATGCACTGCTTTTCTTTTTTTAAATGTATCTTCTTCTTTTTTTTTGTTATTGAGCCCACAGTTGCCCGGCACCTTGTGGATTATTGTAATGACCTCTTGCTGCAAAAAAAATAATAAAACAAAACGCACACACAAAACGAAAACCACAATGCTGATTTGCTATTTATCCACAGCTTATCTGTTGCCCTTATTTACAGAGCAATCACCATCTATTATGCCCTCTGTGGCAACAAGAATTCACTGCTGCCAATGGCCCCGGGCTGCAAACAAACAACACTCCTGAGATAAGCTAAGCTAAGCTATATTGACCACCGCTGACTGGCTATTCTGTGAGTGCACTATGTTAATCTTTGGGACTTTTTTAGCAGAGGGGATCAAGCTAAGCGGCCTTGGAGATGTTAAAAATGAGCCCGGCTCTCCAAATGGCATATACTTCAGAGGTAATGTGTTTGGTAGTTAAGACTGCGACAGTGACTTATTCCTCCTCTCTCTTCGGCAGCCAGGGCCTTTATCTGAGGAGGGGAGTTGCTGCAAGCGGGGTGCGGCACACTGTAAATGGACCATCTGGACTGCCTGTTATAGCTCTTGAAGAATATGAGTGACCATTTTTTAGGTCGACGTTGTGTTTCTATATGGAGAAAAAGGCATTTCGCTCATTAAGGTTGCCAAAGATGACAAACCAGCAGGCTATAAACAGTGCTCAAGAGACCTAATGGACAATATTACGTTTAATGGACACTTGGAATCCAAAATTTGGAAATCCTCAAAGCTCGCAACGGGGGAAGTGTTAGCCCAGCTGAAAGGATGTTGTCCCGATAGCGCTACCTTTTAAAATGGCAGTGATCTGAGGGTTCGTTCAAAACTCGGTGAAAACTAGTGAAATGTAGTAGTACAGGTATTTTTTTGCTCCCCCACCCCCTTCTTCTGTGATATATTTTTGGCAAATGCACAAAGGTATTTGGCTTTGCCCTGCCCGGGTCCAATTGTGTGCCATCTAATATTAGTATTAGTATTAATTATCTTAAATTAACTGTCAAAGTGCTTAATTAGCATTATTAATGTTGTGTGGTATAATCGCTGGTGTTGGATGAATAATTGGGGTGAAAAAAAACTCAGACATGACTTCATAGTTAGTCGTCAAAGAGAGTTTAATTACACCAATTAATAAAACTTTGGTGGAGAGAGACTTATTTAATCAAGAAAAAGTGAAGCACGAGGCGGAGACGGCAGCGAGAATATCTTCATCGTGGAGAGCAGGGGAGTCAAGCTGATCAACATCTCTTGTGTTTTACAGATATTTTCCTCCTCTGCCAGGCTGTGGCTCTGCAGCTCCTCGAATTTGAAGAAGTGCTCGGACCGGTGGCGAGTTTGTCCCCTCTTTTTATCCAGAAGACATGGCTAATTCAGACCGAAACTGCAGAGGCGTCTGTGTGCGGTACGTCCACCTTTGTGTACCCTGGCGGCGGTATTGGCGTTAATACAAATCCTGTTAGCAAGATTACATGGAGAACGTGAAAGCATTTCCTCTTCTGTGTGTATTGTATTAACACTGCGCTTCGCCATCGAGTGGAAAGAGATGGCGGCTCCTTGGCCGCTCGTTGCCGTCCTCTGATAGCAGATCTCCTAACTCAGCGCTGACAGGGCTGTGGTTTTCCTTGTCATCCTCGGGTTTCTTACATTTGTCCTCTGAGCGTAAACATCCTGACTTCCCTGTATTTGCGGAGAGGCCTGTGATTAAATATTCATGTTGGGTTGCATAACACCACCGCAGCCCCACAGCAGCTCCATTTATCTGGGCACAGCTGATCAACCACAGCTGAGACGAGAGCAGAAATGACATCCTCTAAGTGGGACCCCCGCAGAGGACGTCGAGTAGGGGCTAAGACGCCTCGGTGTGGCAAGTTTACCAGGAAAAAAAAAAAAGGCAGATGTGATACCTTCACGACAGTCCTGCAATATCGAAAATCAGGCTTTGTTTGCATACTGAGGACACGAGCCTGATTTAAAACAAACAAAAAAAATCTTTGGAGCAGCGATACGGAGGACCGAATACTAGGCGAGATCAAACAGTTATTCAACAGTGTCTCCACCTACTAGGCGGCCCGGCTTTCTGGACCATCTTGCGTCGTCTTTTTTTTTTTTTTTTCTCTCGTTACTTGCCAATTCAACCTCCACCATCCTGTCTTCAAGGGGTTCAATTTCTCTGTATTTTTAGTCGTTTCTCCGAGAGTCTCCCAGTCCCCCCCTATTGGATTCTCCTAAATGGCGTCCCCAGCCTGGGCTGCTTGTCAGCTGTCTCTGTCGCCGTCTGTTTGTCAATGGCTCTGAAATTCAAGATGGGCATGGGAGGCAACGCAGCCCCTCTGCTTCAGATTGTTTGTGTTATTATTGCACAAGCATTATTTTTCTTGTTCCCTTCGATTTATTTCACTTCAGATTTCATTTCAACATGGGGTAAAAAAAAAAACACACGCACACCGACAACAAACAACAACGTTATGTTGGTGCATGGCGGAGCCACCATTGTTCCGGGGGGAGATCCGATCAGGGCCGAGCACATCTGTGGCTCAGACTCAGCTGTGAGAGTGGCTCTGTTCTTTAAACAGCAACGGCAGTCACCCCAGACACCACAGGCACCGGCTGGTTGTCTGGAAACAGAACCAAAACGACTACATGTACTGCATACTTACTCACACACTCATGCATATTAACTGGGTTTGTGCAACTGCATGAGCTTGTATTAATGTGCATTGATCTTTTTTTGGGGGGGGGCGAGGGGTGCAGCATATAAACACAAAGTGCAATTATTTTTAACTGATGTGTATTTCATTGACACAAACAATGAAAATTGTTACGCCCCACCCAGGATTCAGACCAAATGATGGGCCACGTAGGTACGAGGACACTTTTTAATAAGGAAAGTAAGCCAGCATATTAGTTTTGTGATGAAAACAACAACGGCCAGACAAAAATGAGATAAAAATCACTTTTGTAAAAATAAATAAACAAATAAATAAATAACAAAACTCTGAGGTGAGATTGAAAGAACATTGTGGTCCTACTCAGGATTTGTTCAAAATGGCTGTCACGTAGGCATCGTCACATTTGTTTTTAATCAGCATGGTAAGACATTATATTAACTTCTTGATTAGAATTATGACCAGACAAAAATGAGACGTTAACAAAATAAAAATTGACTTCTGTAAGCAAAAACAATGTGATGATGTCACCGTCACCACATTTCCTCATAGTTTTTTTGTTCGTAAAGGTGAGTTATAATTCGGCTAGATCATGTCTATCATGGTAAAAATGGAACTGGTGTGTTTTCTCATCAATGAAATTAACTCTGTTGCACACGCTATGTGGTGCTCCTGCACTTAGTCTTCGGATCAGATGGGAATAATAGGCTTACAAGCTTTGAGCCAATGTCCAAATAGATTTAGGTCTGCACTTCTGGGGCCGTGGGGATCACTGAAACAACCTAGATTACTTAATATGCTCCGTACAACACAACGCCCTGGTCCCCGCCTTTGCCTGCCGCCCGGCCTGCATTGCACCCTACCCCAATGCTCATCCCCACAGGTGGTGGGTCCGCAAGGTGGTGGGTCCATGTGGCTTTTTTGGGCAGGGCCCGAATGGGCCTGATGGGCCAAGGCCCGACCAAGGCCAGCGAGCTCCCTTCCCAGCTCTGGCTCCAGGAGGGGGCCCCGGTTTCCCTTTTCCGGGCGAGATTTCTTGGGAATCACTCTTAGTCTGGCCCCTCCCCATGACCAATTTGCCTTGGGAGACCCTACCAGGAGCTATTGCCCCCGACAACACAGCTCTCAGGATCACCGGAACACCCAAAACCCTCCACCACATTAAGGTGGTGATTCTGGGAGGTTTTTTTCCCCATAGTGCATTGCTCCCCCTCCAGTTCCTGTCTATGGAGAGTCAGCCCATAGAATTGTAAAAAAAAAAAGTGTCATTAATACCCGGACAACAGCCAGTTTATCCATCATGTGAAATCCCTCTTTATTATGAGCCAAACATCACACACATAATACAGATAATCTGATTGTGAACTACGCAGACTGAGACGGGAACTCCGTAAAGTCATTTTCATAACCTCGGGCTCTGTGATTAAAAGTGACTAAAATGATTTGGCTTATTGCTTCACAACGTTGCATTAAAACTAATAGATACACCCACAGTATGGACTTTGATTAGACTGTCATCAAGTCTAACATCATCAACGTAACACACTTGAATTTCATGAAGCGTTCAGGTAGCTGGGGACGACCCGCTGACTAATGTGTGGTAATAACCTCGGCTGCAAACCACCGCGCGTGTGCTTCAGACCTCCTCACTAAATTGATGGATGGATGCAGTTGTGCTCCGCTGTGTGATTGAGGAATAAGTAAAACCGGCTGTGCAACAGCCTAACTATAAAAATATTATGTATGATGCTCTACCCGACTTTTCAAACGCATTTTATTTTGGCCCAGCTGTGTATTATTCATTCATTCCAGCCGGAAATATTCAAGAGCGTCTGAAGGTAGCTCATTATCAATCTATCTGTCTAAATAAACTGTCATGTTCACTTTGCTGTCAGTCAACTAACTCTCCCCGTGTAACTTGTAAAGTCAAGTTGACCATGCGGACCGTTTTCATCTCATCCTTCACCTCGGTAAGACCCACTGCAGTATTTCCCTTCCTACAACAATATCAAGTGTGGCTTTGTGAAATGTGTTCAATTTATCATTGAGAAATCCACTTGGAAAACAAATAAAGATAAGGTGCTTGAGATTTATCAGGTAAGTGTCCCCTTCAGTAGGATCAGAAATGCAATGCTGGTGTTTTCTTTTGCTCTTTTATATATATATATATATATATATATATATATATATATATATATATATATATATATATATGAACGACATGGCATCCGTTTTGAACAATCTTGACCGTTTGCACATTCAGAATCAGAATCATGTTAATTGGCCATGCGGGTTTGCACATACATAGAATTTAACTCTGGTTTTGTGTCTCTCAGTGTACTTTACATAGGATAACATAGAATAGTGGTCTATTCCATTGCCTACCAACATGGGGATCACCGGTTCGAATCCCCGTGTTGCCTTCTGGCTTGGTCAGGCGTTCCTTACAGACATAATTGGCCATGTCTGCGGGTGGGAAGCCGGATGTGGGTATGTGTCCTGGTCGCTGCACTAGTGCCTCCTCTGGTCGGTCGGGGCGCCTGTGGGGGGGGGAGGAGAATTGCATGATCCTCCCATTTGCTACGTCCCCCTGGTGAAACTCCTCACTGTCAAGTGAAAAGAAGCAGCTGGTGACTCCACATGTATCGGAGGAGGCATGTGGTAGTCTGCAGCCCTCCCCGGAGTGGCAGAGGGGGTGGAGCAGCGACCGGGATGGCTCGGAAGAGCGGGGTTGCCGGATACAATTGGGGGAGGAAAAAGGGAGAAAAATCCAAAAAAATAAATTAAACATAGTATAACACTACAACACAAAAATCTTCAGATAAATACACAAGGATTGACTATATACAGGCCAAATAAAAGGTGATAAAGTGTAATGGTGCAGAGAATATAAGCATATTTCGAGTACTTTGTATGCAGTAGCGGGTCTGGCGGGGGGAGGGGGCGGCGGCCCCAGGCCCCATAATGCTTAGGAGCCCACTGATGCTGTCATTAATTAATAAATTATATAATTTTAAAAATATTTTAATTTTAATTTTTTTATTTTTAAATGTACATTTAATTTATTTACAAAAAAGTGATTCAAACATTTATGTAGGCCTATATTTCATATTATTCTTATGTTACATTGCTTTATACGTCGGCTATATCCGGTTGAACTGACATGACCCTGTGCTAGCTAACTGCGTTAACCGTCTGACTCTGAACTATAAGTGAAGAAGGACAAAAAACACAAATCTGGTGCGCTGAAGCGCAAAGAAAGGGAAACCAAACAAAATTTAAGGGCATATTGTGCTCCCATTTCACTTTTTTTTTTCTCTCGTGCCCCCTCATCCAAACAAGATGATCATCTGACCGTTACTGCTACTGCTAACGTTAGCGCTTTGCTGCTTGATGAAAATACGGTGGACCCGAATCAGAAGCAGATATGCCCCCAAACCCCGTGGATTTACTGGACACTGCCGGCACACATATGGACGTTTTAGAAGAGGGTGAAGGTGAACAGAACCAAAGGAATGAGGAGAGCTCCAGCCCAGCAACAGCCCATCTAGTGCCGCTATATGCTGTGACACGCCTGATGCACACTGACCACCTCCACTCGTTACCATTCTGCCGCCTGGAGACTATCCAACCGACCAACCCACATCTTCTTAAAAATCAGCCACTCATCCCTGATGTAATCCGGGCCGAAATGAAGGCTGTCAGAACCGTGCATTTTTGTTTGTTTACGTAGGCTATTGTATCCCGAGGCCAGGTGGATTGAGCTGTATGGCACATTACTGTGTTGTGCCTTAGGTTGGCAACGAGATGGCTTTTTTCTTTCTTAACAGAGTCATTACTGGTGAAACATTTTTCCTCTTCTTAGATAAGTTGGATACCAACTGACGAGCATTTCTTCTATGTGTCACCAGTGGCGCCCCCAAGGGATGGCCAGGGGTGGCCACGGCCACCCTGATACTATCCCCCCCCCCCCCCAGCCGCGAGTCGCATATGCAGAATATGCTTCTGATTATGCATAATATGCTTCTATCTGATATCTTACATTAGGTGCTGTTCATTTAAATCAATAATGTATATTTTTCTTAACTCTCATATTGACAGTTTTCCACTAGGCTATACAGTATACTACAACAGCATCATAGAATTCCCGAAATTCAGTCATGGCTTTTGGTTTTGGAGTGCCACCCCAAGATTTTCAGTGGCCCCATTTGGCCACCCCTATGAAAAATGTCTGGGGGCGCCACTTTGTGTCACAGGACACATTTATGCGTAGTTGTCCGTGTTTCGTTGTGCTTTTGCGTGCGTTTGTGTGTGTGTGTGGGGGGGGGTAAAGAGAGCTAAGCCCCCCTTGCGTCAGTGTCCAAGTCCCGCCACTGTTTGTTTGTGTGTATTCAGGATTGAAGGTGTGTTAAGAAGTACGGGTTTAGTGTAATGTAACAGCAACTGGTCACGTGTCTGCATACTACCATCTTACGAGTCGGTTGGTAGTCATCTCTGCTTCTGTGGGCTGCAGCCCAAACAGAGATGTGCATTTTGCTTGTTGGTGCGGTACCAACAGCAATTATCAATTTTACACTTTGTTGTCTCGGGTCAATGTCAGTATGCATCTATTTTTGAATGCTGCTGCCAGATTTTCCCATGTGTTGTCCGTGTTACGCGTGCCATACCCTAGCTGGCAGATGGGTGGTAATGCATTGGTTTACAGACACACATACATTCTGCACAGCTCCTCCATCGCCGTCTGATGTGGTGCTTCACTGAGATAGTCAGAGCGCAGTACAGTTGTACGTTTGAAGTATGTCCACTAGGGTGTAATTCTGTTATTTGATTCCAAAAATATAGACTTAATCTATTGTTTGAATTTGTAAATTTCCGGTTTTGGACATTTTGATTAAGCTGACCATTGCTTATTGATTTGCATTAATGATTTACTCCAGACTTGAGTAGTAAAATAGTAGTGTTACCAGTAATAGCTAAAATAGCTAATGTAGTGAAAATATGGCCAAAAAGTATTAAATTGCTTCAAAGAATGTATTTTTTTTTCCATCTTGGCCAGCTTGGTCATGTCAAAAAATGTTTTCTCAGAGAAAACGGTAGCCCTTGGTTGCAAAAGCAGAAACGGCCCTCGAGTTATCTCTTATTAATTGAATTTTGAAAGGTTTCATCACTTAAAATCCACAAGACATTTGCAGCCATTGCAGTATTGCAGGCAGTCGTCTTGCAGGAACTTTGAGGCTCTGTAATGTGTCAGCTTTGTTGAGCAGTTTGTGGCTCAGACATGTGACGCACATCTCAATCTTCACGGCGCCCTGTGTATATCAAAAGTTAGTGGTTGTTTTTTTTTTGTTTGTTTTTTTTTTAAAGTTCATAGACTCCTCTAAGAGCATCTGCAGTGCTCTGCCTCATTTCTGTGCAAGCCAATGCTGCAGCTTTATTTATTTTTTAAATGCAATTAAAAACCCAGTATTTTTGTACACTGTGGGGATGTAGCAGTGATGCCTTCATCTGTAAATGTGTTTGGCCAGTACAACGTTTCAGAAGAGCAAAGCCGGTCTAAATAGAGAGCTAAATTGTGCTGGGCCGCGAGGAAACAACTCTTTTACAATAACACGGCTCAGCATGAAAGGTGCCATGGCAATTGCATGCAAGTAATTTATTAGCACGTTGGCCGGCTCCCGGCAGCCGGGACCGTCCCCCCCCCCCCACCGCTCTTAACATGCACGCCATCAAAGTGAGAGGGATGTTGTTGCAAGACCGAGAATGGTGCAAATGGATTGCTCCGTTTCTAAACCGCGATACCCCGGCTTAGCAGACCCCCTAAACCCAGTGTTTTCCCCCCACATTGTCAGCTCTCCCTTATCTTAGACTAAGCTGCAAAGATCAAACAGTTTTAATGCAGATTAAATGCAACTGATGATTAATGTGCTGATAAGTGATGTGGTGAATATAATATGCATGCATATGTAGCAGAGTAGATCCAAATAAATACCAGAAAATGGAGGGCCCAAACCATTTCTGTCTGCACGCTTCAGATGACGAGCACGCCGGTCCTCACATTTTAGCATGCTCCGTCCTTATTGAATCGGCGTTACCCCATTTTTTGACATTTGCCCATGTGTTTTTAATTTCAAACTGCACTGAAGCCAATTATAGGTTAATTCACTTCGCATTTATTTGAGTTCTGGCACTCCTATTGATTGAGAGAGAGCCCATACAAGGTTGACAGCATATTACGTATTACTTGAAAATGCATCACCTAGATGGGCTGTGTGGTTATGTGCATTTTAACACGACCTGCATCCCCCTTTTTATGACCTTAATCCGGCAGATTTAACAACTTCACTCAACAGCCTTTAAAGTAAGATAAGACAGAATCTAACAACTGTATCTTTTTAAACTAAACATCTAGTTGTGGCATCGGCTTTATTTCCCAAACCAAAACACCTAAATGTTGTTTTGATGATGCATTTTAACCCGAAAAGCAGAGAAATGGGCGTCAGATGTTTCATCGAGTTCATATTTTCAGTCTTCTTCTGCTTCTTCTTCTTCTTTTTATATTGTTTCTCTGATGGGATTTAAATCCTATCTATACTGTTGTTGGTTAACTACAGCATCTTATAGGATATATGTTTTACCGGGTGGCGTGGCGGTATATTCCGTTGCCTACCATCACAGGGATCGCCGGTTCGAATCCCCATGTTACCTCCGGCTTGGTTGGGCACATCCCTTCAGACACAAGGTCGTGTCTGCGGATGGGAGGCCCGATGTGGGTATGTGTCCTGGTCACTTCACTAACACCTGCTCTGGTCGGTCGGGGCGCCTGTTCGGGGGGGGAGGGGGAACTGGGGGGAATAGCGGGATCCTCCCACGCGCTACGTCCCCCTGGCGAAACTCCTCACTGTCAGGTGTGAAGAAGCGGCTGGCGACTCCACATGTATCGGAGGAGGCATGTGGTAGTCTGCAGCCCTCCCCGGATCGGCAGAGGGGGTGGAGCAGCAATCGGGACAGCTCAGAAGAGTGGGGTAATTGGCCGGATACAATTGGGGAGGACAGGGGAGCAATCCAAATTTTTTTTTAAAAATAAACATAGAATAACACTATAGCGCAACAATCTTCAGATAAAGTACAATTTGGGAGAAAAAGGGGGGGGGAATCCCCCCCCCCAAAAAAAGAAAATATATGCATTTAAGGTGGCGTTAACTTAAGCAACTGAATCGGACAAAAACGTTTAGATAAACCGTCGTCGTGCGTCTCACAGACAGACAGCCTTGTCAAAGCCATAACGCACGGTATCCGTCTTGGGGATCACCTCTTTAACGATAACGATGCAAAAATTGGCAACGAATCCACAAAGCATCTGGATCCAAGAGCGGTGTACAGTAGTTTTTATTAGAGCTGATGGCTTTAATATTTTACCCCACATGTATAATTCATCACGCCGCTATGCTTGGCACACATTCCTCCTTTTGGCGCTGACTTCTGACATCATAAGAAAGTGGCGTTAAAAAGGACCGCACACCACCGACAACATCAAAGCAGCGTAATTGGAGCCGTTCTATTGATAATCTCACACAGGGGCTTAATGTAGAGAGCCATAGAGATGTGAAAATGTTTTTATTTTCCTGTACTAATTTTTAACCAATCACGTCTTTTCTCTTTGGTCATTGCTCTGTTGGGTCTGATGGAGGGAGGGTCATTCACGAGCTCCAACTCTAACACCATGCATGCAGTTGGGCCCGTACATACACACACTACAGCATAACCTTCTGACAATTATTAAAGCAACACACAAACACACACGCACACAGTGGTGGAATGTAACTAAGTACATTTACTTAAGTACTGTACTTAAGTACAACTGTGAGGTAATTGTACTTTACTTGAGTTATCCATTTTATGCTATTTTATACTTTTACTACACTACATTTCAGAGGGGAATATGGTACTTTTTACTCCACTACATTTGACAGCTTTAGTTACAAGTTACTTTGCAGATTTAGATTATTAATACAAATTATGAACCAACTACTAATGATGTATTTTTATAGGCTAAGCCACCCAGCAGTATATTGTAATTAGCGCCACATTTACCAGCTGCAACATTAATGTGATGGACGCATTATTGCATCAATAATTATAGTCCAGTAATATGATATATTATTCTGAATGGGCCATTCTGCATAATGAGTGCTTTTACTTTTGCTACGTTAAGTATATTTTTATGCTAATACTTTTGTACTTTTACTTAAGTACGATTTTGAATGCAGGACCTTTACTTGTAACAAAGTATTTTTACACTGTGGTATGCTACTTTTACTCAAGTAAATGTTCTGAATACTTCTTCCACCACTGTATGCACACACACAGAAAAGCATGTGCTCAGCCATAAATACGCACACTTTAATAGAAATCCCTCTAAACATCCAATCATCCATCCATTTTTTTTCTCCTACTTATTCCTTTGTGCACAACACAACCGAGGGCATCTATCTCTCTGTCAGCAGGGGTTTTTTTTAAAAACATTTTTTTTTACAGCAACTTTATTTCTGCACATCGCTTGCAAATTGAGTTTTGCAGGTCCCAGCCGGGTCAAGTTATTGTCATTGAAAAGGAAATTAATACACGAATGGCCGAGCAATTACCCATTTTCTCTGTTCTGCCTCATTCCTCCGCCCTTCCTCGAGACCAATCAACCTATGGTGTGTCGCTTTGAGAATGAGGCCAACGTTGCGAGCAACAAGAGCGCGGCAGCTCCGCGTGCCCGTACACATTTACACAGGCCGTGTACATGCAAACACCACACTGACACAGATACACTGCTTAAAACCAAGGGCACCGACGCATGCTTGAGTAGGAGCATGTATGAGCACACACACAAACCATCATCAGCGGTCACTCGGGATCGAGTGTGACTGTCCTTCTAGGTCCTTGAGGGTATCCTTGCAGGAGGACGCCTGCGCGTGACAGCTTTTTTTTTCTCCGCCTTTCCCTCCCTACTTCTACTTGGCCAATTACCCTATTTTCCGAGCCGTCCCGGTCGCTGCTCCACCCCTTCTGCTGATCCGGGGAGGGCTGCAGACTACCACATGCCTCGTCCGATACATGTGGAGTCACCAGCCGTTTCTTTTCACTTGACAGTGAGGAGTTTCACCAGGGAGACGTAGCACATGAGAGTATCCCAGTTCCCTCTCCCACCTGAACAGGCACCCCAACCAACCAGAGGAGGCGCTAGTGCAGCCACCAGGACACAGACCCACATCTGGCTTCCCACTCGCAGACACAGCTAACTGTGTCTGTAGGGACACCCGACCAAGCCGGAGGTAACACGGGAATTCAAACAGGTGATTCCTATGGTGGTAGGCAACGGAATAGACCGCTACGCTACCCGGCCTGTGTGACAGATTTTTACAGGGAGAGGCTGATGCACCTGCAGCCACCACACGGTCCTTGGCAGAGTCCAATGGCATGGAGAACTAAGATGATTGGGGACCACTCTCTGTTGCAGCTTTCATCCACCTTCACTGCCGTTGTGACCTGAAGACATCTTCCACCAGGTCTGCTGTTGAGGTCTTTGTTGGATCTCACTTCATCTGGAACCTCCCCCTTGAGCTATCTGCCTTGGGCGACCCTACCAGGACCCCAGCTCCGGACGGCACAGCTCTCAGCACAGCTCTCGTCACAGCGAGGTGGCCATCCAGGAAATGACACACACAAACACACATGTACGCACGCAAACACACACACATTCACGCACTCATGCCTGCACAAGCACAAATTATCTCTCCTTCCTTGGAGTAGTAGTGCCCATCAAAAGCTCAACTGCTAGTGAACACAGGAAGGGTGCCGAAGGAACAAGAAAGCCTACATAACCTATTTGCAAGGTAAATGCGGTCTCGTTAACGTGAGGATCATGAAAAGCCATGTCTCCGCTGCGCTGCGTGAAAGGTCTCCATTGTTCTGCCGCTTCACGAAGACGCCATCTCCCTCCCGCCATTGTAGAAATTATGAAGTAGAGGACCCCTGTTCGGCGAGCCTTTCATTTCAACAAAAGGCAAACAGTGTCTGATTCACCAGTCTTACTCCTTCGTGTCTGCCTTCATCACCACATGGCAAGGGGAGAGAGCGAGAGAGAGAGAGAGGGAGCCATCGCCTGCTGAAATATGGGACAGCGCTTTGAACTAATCAGGTGCTGGGAATCTTTTGAATCTGAAGTTATCATCATACAATCAGTCTTCTGAGGGTGTGCCGTGTCAGAAAAATGCATACAGCAGATAGCGGCGGGGCGGCCTTGATGAGGGATGAAAACGGATAAAGCACCTCTTTATTATTCAACATCATGTTTGGCTCATACAGGTAATTACTGGCATTAGAGGCCCGCGCTTCCATCTGCCAGGCAGCGTCAGCACCACACCAGGACCACATACTGCAAGAACCCACACATGAAGACATGGAGTTTAAAACTGACTGTTTTGTAGTCCAACCTCGGTGGGTCGTCCCGGGTCGTCCTCTGTGTGGAGTTTGCATGTTCTCCCCGTGTCTGCGTGGGTTTCCTCCGGGGGCTCCAGTTTCCGGTTTCCTCCCACATGTAAGTCAGGGGAATCGGCCATAATAAAAAAAAATGTCCCTAGGTATGAACGTGTGTGTGTGTGTGTGTGGAGGGGGGGGCTGTGATGTGCTGGCGGCCTGTCCAGGGTGTCTCCTCGCCTGCCACCCAATGACTGCTGGGATAGGCTCCAGCATCCCCGCGACCCTGAGAGCAGGATAAGCGGTTCAGATAATGGATGGATTGATTTTTTTTTTTTTGGGGGGGGGGGCTAGTTAATGTCTTCATTTTGTTTTTACTTTGTAACATTGCTTGTTACATATATTGTTACACTTTATTATATTTAGAAATTATTGTGTTAAGTATTGTAACAGAGCTATCAACCTGTGTGTGTGTGTGTGTGGTGTGTGTGGGAGTTTTAGCACAGTTCAGGAGATGGCGGGGGGGTTTGACTGGCATGTGTCCAATGACCCACTAAACCCCTGCTTGGATTGACTGAGAATATGACTAGGACTCTGGAAAGTGTCTGAAAGACACACACACACTAACACACATACACACACTAACACACAGACAGACAGATGCAGAACGGGAGACAGGCTGGAGCTTCTCATGTGACCTCTGGGTCATCCTCTGATCCTCCGGCCAACTGCCAGCACAAGAGATCACTTATATAATAGGATCTCATTTACAACATGAGTAGGCACAATATGTGTTGCTCTCTATGCATGCGTGTATGTGTGTGTATGTAGCTGAGCGCAGCAGCGTAGCGCAACCGTGTGAGTCCCCCCGCAGCTAACCCCGAGCCCCCTTTCCCGCAGCACAGAGCAGGCGAATTTGAACATCTTTCATAGTGAGGATACTTATCATTTCCAACATGCCGTGGGATTTAACAGACCACTGTAGCAACACGGCACAGCGATTACAGAGTGGATTGTGTTGAGTGGCCTCCATTTTCATTACACTGTTGGAGCTTTTTAACTTGGCAGTTGTCATAACCGCTGTCGAGGTGCTGATCCTGCAGCGGCCATGATTGCAGGGGCTGTCCATGGTTACTCCGTATTTGACTCCTCCTCATTACTCATCTTAACAGATTGCCGGATTTTATCATCAAAGTTTTGTAAACCCCCCCCCCCAAAAAAAAACTGAACAGTCAAGTCCATTTTATTTGTATAGCCCATTATCACAAATTACAGATGTGCCTCAGTGGAATTTACAGCAACACAACATCCCGTCCTTAGTCCCTCACATCAGATAAGGAAAAAGAACAACTCCCTAAAAAAGAAGCTTCGATAGGGAGAAAAAAATAGGAAGAAACCTGAGAGAGAGCAACAGAGAAGGAATCTCTCTCCCAAGCGAGAGTCTTGGCGGCACAGTGGCGCAGTGGTTAGCGCTGTCGCCTCACAGCGAGAAGGTCCTGGGTTCGAACCCCGAGGTTGTCCAACCTTGGAGTTTGCATGTTCTCCCCGTGTGTGCGCTGGGTTTTCTGCGGGTGCTCCGGTTTCCCCCGCCATCAAAAAGACATGCATGTTATAGGGTTAATACTCCTGTCTGTGCCCCTGACCCGAGGCAATGGAAAGACGAACTGGAGGTGGTCCCTGGGCGCTGCCCACTGCTCCTAGCTACATAGCTAGTATATCAATTTTTTTTTTTTTTAAAAAAACAAAAAAAGACAGACAACATGCAGTGGATGTTGTGTGGACACAATTTACAGAATACAACATTGAAAAAGGATAACACAATTATAATGGACTTATAAGATATATGAAGAATATGATGAGGATGCCAAGCAGTGTCCAGATGCCAATGAACAGTGAAGACAGTTACAAGATTTTCCTTTAAGGCCAAGTTGTTTTTATTTTAAATTGGTTTACCGAACAGAGCAACAAATACAGGCACATTTTAGCAACAGAACTACAGTATCTGTTTCCTTACAGCAGGGGTGCCAAACTCCAGGCCTCGAGGGCCGCAGTGTCTGCAGGTATTTGTTGCAACCATGCACTACACCACCTGATTTAAGTAATTCCTTTCCCTCCCTGGTCCAAGAGCTGAGCTAATTAGTTAAATCAGGTGGTGTAGTGCATAGTTGCAACAAATACCCGCAGACACTGCGGCCCTCGATGCCTGGAATTGGGCACCCCTGCCTTACAGGCTTACAGGTAAGTATACATGCCCCCCTATTTTGGCGTATCAATGAGCAAGATCCTATACCACCCCCTTTAAATCCAGACTGGGAGCGCGTTTGTTTTTAATACTCAGGTTGTGCCATGGTGCCGCTCAGATATGTTTTAATCAGTTTCAGTTTTGAGAAACATTTCCCGGCGCTGGTGGCAGACAGGTAGATGTCTCGATGCATGCTCAATAATCCGGGTAAGAAAATCACAAGAAAGTTGACTAAGTTCATTCCGACACGAAGTTATAGGGAGAAACGTGTCATCACTCGTCTAAGTGACCTCTTCAGTCTCAGCTGGCTGCAGGTATCCCCACACTTATAAACAATACAGAGGCATAATGACTGAGGTGAGTCACAGGTAGAGTAATAAATACTTTAATAGCCGAGGCTACATCAGGCCCACGTGGTAAATAGCAAACGTCTGTTCTACCTGTTAACTCTGACAGGATTTATCGTTCCAAAGATAGATGTTATTTTCATAACTGTGGCTGCAAGTTCAGTAGATTTTTATTTACTGGGCCATTTTTGGGCACAGCTTTGGTGTTTTCATTTCGTTTTCAAAGTGGCTCTGTTTTCAGACTGGTGATGTCACTGAGTTGTACTGATTCAAATTTGCTACCCAACATATATCAGTTGGACCAAGTCTGATGTATACAACAATGGAAACTATGGACCAGCAAAGATTTTTGTTATATATTTGTTTTATTTTTATGCCAGTATTGGCTATGCAAATACAGACAGTATCGTGATGTGCACCCTATGTAATTGTAAATTTTCTAAAAAAAAATTCAAATTCTTATAATACTTGTTGACAGGTGGGGGTGGGGCTGGTTTGGACACCCCCCCCCACACACACACACACCTCATGGGAAATATAGGGGTGTACTTTATGGCCCAGGCTGAGCCTATGGGCATATGTGTATGCATTTGTGGCAGGTGTTCCTGGTTCCTCTTGAGAAATGTCCACGATTTCATACCCACAACCATGCGTTTACTATATCCTATTAACTGTGCTAAGGCTTATGTATTTATGTATGTGTGTAAACACAACATGCATGCATATTATATATATGTGGGCACATAAACATGCAAAATCTGGAGGTCAAGAGGTCAGTCCCTCTAAATGGCAGCAGATGGCTCGGTGGTTTACGTTTAATTAACGTTAACCTCAAAGTGTGGGAGCGCTGGGAGACCGAGAGAGAGGGGAGGCATTGTAGCTCACTGATCGATCTGCGAGTGGCAGGGCATTAACAAAGCAGACCATCATCTCCCAGTCTGCCCGACTAGCATATAAAGTCTGGAGAAACGAATTGAGCCTTCTCTCCTGTTCCCCTCTACCAGTCCAAAGCCACAGGAGAACATTTGTATAGCAAAGCGCTAGCCCTGCTAATGCCGCGTCCTTGCCTGTGGTGTGCACGAGAATGCATCACATTCACCTCTGTTCACTCACCAGACTGTGCACCAATGTGCCTGTGGTATCTATTGTGCATGTGCGCGTGTTATCTATTGTGCATGTGCATGTGATATCTATTATGCACGTGCCTTTGATATATATTGTGCACGTGCATGTGATATCTATTGTGTATGTGCCTGTGATATCTATTGTGCATGTGCATATTATATCTATTGTGCATGTGCACGTGATATATAGTGCATGTACCCGTGATATCTATTGTGCATGTGCATGTGATATCTATTGTGCATGTGCATGTTATATCTATTGTGCATGTGCACATGATATCTATTGTGCATGTGCACATGCAAATGTATGTCAACCACAGTGTGTGCGGGTTGCCTTTGTAAGGCACACTGATGTATAACAAAACAAAAAAAAAATCAACAAATAAAAAAGAAAAGTGAGAGACTGACAACTCAATCAGGCCCTGCATTTAGCAGTCATATTTCATCACAAGAAAAAGCTACGTCATGACGGATAACTTAGCAGACATATTACAATACAATCATATCTCCAGAGTAAAGAAAACGGAGTGAAGCATCAGCCCGTTATCACCACAGTGTGAGTTGTCAGAACAGTCTGTTGGAGGGTCGGGGGAAGAAGAGTACGCTGTTCATTCAGATATGAAATTAAATTGATAACTACAGATGGATGATTAGCACGGCTATTTCAAATTAAATCTCTGTCAGTAATAAGCGGACCATTACTCTTTTTTTTGCAGATGTTTAAATCATCGATAAAAAAAGCCTCTAGCGTCATCGTCCAATACATGAAAGTCTGTGAAACTGTTTTTCGTGTTTTCCCCAATTTACAGTCCACATGTTGTATTCCTAATTTCACGCGATACCAGAATTTAGATCATTGTGTTGGTACGCGTGGATGTTTACAGCTTCTGTGTGTACACATGTAATCCATCACTGCCTAGACCATCCCAGTCTGGGAACAGAGACAATATGCTGAATGAAAGATTTGAGGGAACCCCCACTATCCTGTGTGTGTGTGTGTGTGTGTGTGTGTCTGTGTGTGCGTGCGTGCGTGTGTGTGCGTGTGTGTGCGTGCACCAGCATATGGTTTCCAGTGCACCAAACTGGAATCATTTGATAGTAAATTATGTTTGAATGAAGAAAAACATGAACAGGCTGCTGAGAAAAGATGCAGCTGAAATATAGAGGCAGGCAGAGACAGCCCGAGCGGGGGGATAAATTGAGAGACCAGAAAAAAAGAAAGATGGACAGTATGATTGAGAGGTAGATAGAGAATGAAAAAGATATACACTTCTCTGTCTGTCTGTTTCTCTCTCTGTGTCTCTATCAATCTATATCGGCCCATCTCTCCATCTGCTTCTACCTCTATTTATATCACATTTACCCATTAGTCTCTCCCCATCACACACTGCTCCCTCTCCTTGCCTCGACACATGCAAGCAAACACACACATAGGCATGTGTTGATCAGTGTTGGTGTAAGTAAAGACAGTGGGAGGAAGAGAGGTGTAGCTGCAGACAGCATGATGACTGTAGGGATGTGAGATGGAGTGAGGTAGAGTTTGACAGCTGAAGAGCGGTAGCGGGATATTACAGACATGGATATGTTGACATGAATTTTTCAAGAAAATGTTCACGCTGCACCTACTGTACAATACTGTCCAATAGCTTAGGCCCTGCTGCTTTGGAGCTGATGCATCCCAGCCAAGCTGAGATACTAGTAAGACAGTCTTGAAAGCATACTTTAGTGTGAGTGTGTCTGTGTGTGAGCCCCTCTCTTTCACTGAATGTCTCTGACATCTATATTGTGTACTGTACCAATGCTTTGTACTTATAGTCTATATATATATATATATATATATATATATATATATATAGATAGATAGATAGATAGATAGATAGAGAGAGAGATTTATTTATTTTTGTATAATCCCCCCCCCTTTTTCTCCGCAATTGTATCCGGCCACTTACCCCACTCTTCCGAGTCGTCCCCGGTCGCTGCTCCACCCCCTCTGCCGAGCGGGGGAGGGCTGCAGACTACCACATGCCTCCTCCGATACAGGTGGAGTCGCCAGCTGCTTCTTTTCACCTGACAGTGAGGTGTTTCGCAGGGGGGGCGTAGCGCGCAGGAGGATCACGCTAATCCCCCCCCCCCAGTTCCTCCTCCTCCACTGAACAGGCTCCCCGACCAACCAGAGGAGGCACTAGTGCAGTGAACAGGAAACATACCCACATCCGGCATCCCACCCGCAGACACGGCCAGTTGACCTTTCGCAAAGTACCACCCCAGAACGGTGCTTGTCCAATCCTACCTTAGCAATGGTCCGTCAAGCTTTCAAACACACAACACACAACAAAATGCTGAAATGTTGTGCCTATGGGATTTGTAAAACGGATACTAGATATCTGAAAAGTCTGGAGGGGGTGTAATTTTCTTTCCCTTACCGAAACCCAGAACGCAAGAAGTGCAATGTCGGCAATAGATTTGGCAGTATAGCAGACCCCATGGCCGGCCTAATCCATCCAAAATCAACAAAAATACCTGTCTGCTCCAAGCTAAGCTTGCTACTAGCTATTATTGATAGCTAATACAGCTAACGTATTATTACTGTTACCCACACAATGCGCTGATTTCTTCCTTTATGTTTTGGTGTTTTCCGGCTACTTCCTGGATAGTTCTGAAATGCATGACGGGCATAGCAACAGTAACTAAGGGGGGCGGGACTTTGCGAAAGGTCAATTGTGTCTGTAGGGATGCCCGACCAAGCCGGAGGTAATGCGGGGATTCGAACCGGCGATACCCTGTGTTGCTAGGCAACAGAATAGACCGCCACGCTACCGGGACGCCCCCTGTCTTTATACTATTAATTGAACTATAGTAAGCCAGACCAAGTTTTCAATGGTCTGTCTTGAAAGGGAGGGTAAGTAATTGAAAAACATATTTTTCAGTTTTTCTGTGATACTTTATATGCAGTTTTGGTCCTGGTACGCCAGAAACACACAGGAGCGATAACCATAATTACTTCCCCCATTTACAGAGGCTGCTCTCAGAATAACGTTTGTACTTTTTCTTCTCCAATACTGGATACAAGTATTCATAATGGAAGACCAAAACCAGAAATTCAAACTCTACTTCATCGGTAGCCTAGTAGCAGCAGGAGAAACAGACGAATGGTAATAGTGCAGACGAACAGACAGCAAGTCGGGAGACAGACACATGGATGGATAGCTAAACCGACAGGCGGGCAGGCAGACAATTAGATACATGAAAAGATAGTTAGACAGACAGACAGATAGACAGACAGACAGATAGATAGATAGATAGATAGATAAGCTGGGGGCACAGATGCTGGCAGATCATATCTTGTCCCCAGGGCCGGGGTCAGATTGGTCTCCATGGATACAGGATTAGAGCAGCATAAGACCATCCTGCTGTTAGGGCATGATGTGTGTATATGTAAGATAGTGTGTGTGTGTGTGTGTGTGTGTGTGTGTGTGTGTGTGTGTGTGTGTGTACATAGTGTGGATTTGCTTGTGTGTGTGTGTGTGTGTGTGTGTGTGTGTGTTGGAGGCTCGAGGCTCGGATGGAATGTTTCGATCCATGCTTGTAGCTGGCTGTGCATCCGCTGAAGCACTCATTAGTTTGCTGATGCATCTTTGTCCATACATGTATATGTATATATATACACTCACTGGCCACTTTATTAGGTACACCTTGCTAGTACCGGGTTGGACCCCCTTTTACCTTCAGAACTGCCTTAATCCTTCGTGGCATAGATTCAGCAAGGTACTGGAAACATTCCTCAGAGAGTTTGGTCCATATTGACATGATAGCATCACGCAGTTGCTGCAGATTTGTCGGCTGCACATCCATGATGCGAATCTCCCGGTCCACCACATCCCAAAGGTACTCTATTGGATTGAGATCTGGTGACTGTGGAGGCCATTTGAGTACAGTGAACTCATTGTCATGTTCAAGAAACCAGTCTGAGATGATTCGAGCTTTATGACATGGCGCGTTATCCTGCTGGAAGTAGCCATCAGAAGATGGGAACACTGTGGTCATAAAGGGATGGACATGGTCAGCAACAATACTCAGGTAGGCTGTGGCGTTGACACAATGCTCAATTGGTACTAAGGGGCCCAAAGTGTGCCAAGAAAATATCCCCCACACCATTACACCACCACCACCAGCCTGAACCGTTGATACAAGGCAGGATGGATCCATGCTTTCATGTTGTTGACGCCAAATTCTGACCCTACCATCCGAATGTCGCAGCAGAAATCTAGACTCATCAGACCAGGCAACGTTTTTCCAATCTTCTATTGTCCAATTTTGGTGAGCCTGTGCGAATTGTAGCCTCAGTTTCCTGTTCTTAGCTGACAGGAGTGGCACCCGGTGTGGTCTTCTGCTGCTGTAGCCCATCTGCCTCAGGGTTCGACGTGTTGTGCGTTCAGAAATGCTCTTCTGCATACCTCGGTTGTAATGAGTGGTTATGTGAGTTACTGTTGCCTTTCTATCAGCTCGAACCCGTTTGTCCATCTCCTCTGATCTCTGGCATCAACGAGGCATTTTCGCCCACAGAACTGCCGCTCACTGGATATTTTCTCTTTTTCGGACCGTTCTCTGTAAACCCTAGAGATGGTTGTGCGTGAAAATCCCAGTAGATCAGCAGTTTCTGAAATACTCAGACCAGCCCGTCTGGCACCAACAGCCATGCCACGTTCAAAGTCACTTAAATCACCTTTCTCCCCCGTTCTGATGCTCGGTTTGAACTGCAGTAGATCGTCTTGACCATGTCTACATGCCTAAATGCATTGAGTTGCTGCCATGTGATTGGCTGATTAGAAATTTGCGTTAACGAGCAGTTGGACAGGTGTGCCTAATAAAGTGGCCGGTGAGTGTATATATATATATATATATATATATATATATATATATATATATATATATATATATATATATATATATATATATATATATATATATATATATATTGTGTTTGCTGTGTTTGTCTGTGTCTGTCTTGCACTGTTTGGTGAAGCCACAGCCCTCATTTCATTTTTAACATGTGCCTGCACATTGTTTTTAATGACAATAAATGTAATTGAATATATATATATATATATATATATATACTGTACATTTGCACATCTATGAGCTTTGTGCATGTTTGACTTGTAAGTGTAAGCCTGTGTTGTGCAGCACACATGCCATTAAGTGATGCTGCAAAGAAATTACAGTGTGGACGAGTTGGCGGAAGTGGCAGTCCGCCCACTGACCTTCTGACTGCAGGCTCTCCCTGTCAATAAAAAAACGCTCGCTCCCATCTGCCACACGTACCCGCTCCAGATCAACTTAGTTAGTGTTCAGCCCAGTTTCAACACTCTAGCTCTGGTTTTGTGCAGGCAACTGAAATAACAGTTTGCATGTGTGTTTATGCATTGTCTGTGTCTGCTCCAGTGAATTTGCATCGTGTGTGTTTGTGTAAACGTTTGTGCGTGGATGGGTGGTTACCCAAATGTGTGTACTTTGCTAGTCAATACACACACACACACACACACACACACACAGGAGGCAGCCCCCCTGTGAATCTGTAGATAAACAGTGTTTTAAGAATTGTGTGCTGTGCAGGAAGGAAGGCCAGGTGACTGCAGGGAGAGTGTGTTGTAGAATGCCACAGGCCTAATAAAGGTTTGTACAGGATGAAGTCCTTTGGGTTAAAAAAGGCACAAAATAAGGGCATCCAGGTGGCGTAGTGGTGGCTCACCAGTGCGAATCTCTGTGTTTCCTCCGGCTTGGTTGGACATCCCTACAGACACAGTTGGCTGTGTCTGCGGGTGGGAAGCCAGGTGTGGGTATGTGTCCTGATCGCTGCACTAGTGCCTTCTCTGGTCAGTCGGGGCGCCTCTTCGGGTGGGAGGGGAAACTGGGGGGAATAGGGTGATCCTCCCATGTGCTACGTACCCCTGGTGAAACTCCTCACTGTCGGGTGAAAAGAAGCGGCTGGCGACTCCACATGTATCGGAGGAGGCATGTGGTAGTCTGCAGCCCTCCCCAGATTGGCAGAGGTGGTGGAGCAGCGACCGGGATGGCTCCGAAGAGTGGGGTAATTGGACGGGTACAGTTGGGGAGAAAAAGGGGTTAAAATCCCCCCCCCCTAAAAAAAGGCACAAAATGAGCCTCATTAAGCCGAAAAATGGCTCCACCTTGAATCTTTGCTACCTGAGTTGAGAGACAGGTGTACATCTGAAGCGCTATTGGTCAATTCTCACGCATCTATGTTCTCTTCTTTTGGAAGTTGGAGTAACAGTTAAGTAATATTCAAAAATTAATGCGTAAGTAGAGGATATTGAACAGGGGGTGGAATGTGGAAAAAATGGGCCTCATACACATGGCTTACTAAATCCTGACTTGACTACACAAGTAAGAATCTTTGGATTTCAATAATATAAAAATGTTAACAAAATGTATATACTCCCAGAGGATAGTGGACTTGGAAATTGTTAGATGTGTGGTGAAGACGTGTTGTTCTGCAGATGAATTTTCCCTTGGCTTCACCTACACATTTATTAGCACGGCTCTATTCACTAATTTGGCCCTGTTTGACCTCAAAAGCGTTCCTTGACCTCTGTGAAGGCTGGCTATTTTACGTTTTTTTTCAGTATCTATATACAGACACTTTGAATTCATTACTGATACCAAGTGATGTTATTTGGATTATCTGTGGCAATGACAGCTCTCTTTGCTTAAGCAGTTCATATTGATGACCACAAATTTCTTCAAACAGAAATGTTTATTTCTGCAAAAAAGGAAGCTGTAATATTGTGTAACATACAACAATAGCTCAATCAAATTATCTATCAGTACAACAACAATCATGATAAAACAAAAGGCCCAATTCCAAAATTTATTTTTAAGGTGCTCTACTGCAAATATAATTGCGGGCATACAGTTTTGTAGGATGGCACCTTATCTGGATATCTAATGGCACAGCAATCTGTTTTGCAACTCTTCCTCTTCATTCTTATACTCCGCTCATCCTGGGTTTCTAGAAGCAGACAGGTGTTGATAAAGCCTTCTTTGATGGAGTCACTGAAGGTTGGGGAACATGAGAGTCTTGAAATCAAATGAATCAAATGTTTTAACACTTCTGACGTGTCGCCAAGCTCACATTTAATAATGTTTACACATTGTTTGCACAAAAGAGCCAAACATTTTGAAAAAGAGGTGCTCTGAAGGTTTGATGCAGTCAGATGCTTGGTGATAGCTTCACAACATAAGTGAGTACATAGGTAAGGTGAGAAAGAATAATGAATGGCAGATTAATTATGTGTTGCCTTCTCTGAAAGCCAAAGTGCTGAACGTTGGCACCGTGCATCGTTACGTGTTTCTAGGTGCTGAATCAGATCACCTACATGCAATAGATGATGAAATGAAATGTATATATAGAGCAGTCAGTACACTGCTACTTCTGAGGATGAGAAAGTCAGACATGCTAACAAGGCCATTAAGTGTGGCAGGAAGTGGAAGCCTCATGAAGCAGTGAGGGAAGCAGAGGTGTACTGGAAACATCAGGAGCTCACTGGGGTAGCCTGTCAAGGACGGCTAGGACTTGGAGACTACAACACCAAGAGATGGAGTAAGGCCAATGCCAAAGGCAAGAGAGGACTCATGGTGCAGAGGGTCTGAGAGGCAGCGGAAGAAGACCGCCGTGTAAAAGCAGTAGGGCTCACCTGCCAGGGACAATTGATGCAGTGGGACCAAGCACTCAAACGATCATTGTCCTGGAAGGAACTCTGGGGTACCGACCAGGGCAAGTTGACCTTCCTCCTGCATGCTGTGGCTAACCTCTTGCCAACTCCAAACAATCTAAAGATTTGGGGCAAAGAAGATGACCCATCCTGCAAGCAGGGTGGAGCAAACCTTTGCACCCTGAATCACATCTTGATTTGATGTCCCAAAGCACTGGGAGAGGGCCGATACAGGTGAAGGCATGGCAAGGTCCTTACAGAAATTGCCAAATGGACGAACCTGCAGAGGGTCAAAGCCAATAAACACTAGGCAGTACCACCCAAAGTTGTCAATTTCCAAAGGGAAGGAGATAAGGCTCCTTGGGCAAGAACAACTGCCAAGATGCTGTGGATGGAATGGATCACAATACCTGCGCTCCATTTTGCGTCAAGCTTCTGACTGGGAAATGCAAGTGAACCTGAAGAAAATACTTGTCTTTCCGGAAGAGGTGACAGTAACCTCACTCCGACCAGACATGAGTCTTCTATCCAGGAGCACAAGGGTATCTTAGTAGCCGAACTCACAGTGCCATGGGAGGAAGAAATCCTGGTACTTACCAGGATTTGATCAATGAGACTCTTGTCAAAGAATGGTATGCAACCTTATTTCCCATCGAAGTCAGCAGCCATGGTTTCCCAGCAATATCAGTGCGCTATTTCCTACAGAAGATGGGTTTGAACCCAAAAAACTGAAGCAAGCCATTGGGGAGATAGCCATGGCAGCTGAGACCGGCTCAAGATGGTTGTGGTTGATGAGAGCCTGCAGTTGGAACCCTTCTGCAGGTGAAGACTAATTTGGTCTTTGCTACCACACTCAGGTTAGGTGAACAGGCTAAGGTGAAATGCACCACACTCAGGCAAGGTGTACAGGCTAAGAAGCGTACTGCTGAACTGCAGGTTTCATCGCAATGCAAATACTCTGACCACCCTGCCACCAATTAATATCATCAAGAGGAGTAATTTGCAACTTCTTCAGTAGCTCCTGCAGTTTCTGCTTGTAGCAAAGCATCTCTGACATTTCTTTCACTTGTATAACACTACACTGGTGTCCCTCAAGGCTCAGTTCTTCGCCCCTTCTCTTTTCTATATGCATGCTGCCACTTGGCTAGGTCATTCAAAACCATGATGTGCTCTACCATTTCTTTATACTGACGACACTCAGTTATAAATGAAAGTAAAACTCACAGATCCTAGCGCCCTACCACATTTCCTCTGATATTAAATTCTGGATGTCCAAAACATTTCCCAAATTTAATGATGATAAGTCTGAGGTCATTCTCTTTGGTCCTGACAATTCCATCAGCCCTTTTGCTACAAATCTTGGTGGTTTGTCATGTAGTCTTAAGCAGGCTGCTAGGAATCTTGGGGTAATATTCGATGCTAACCTCAGTTTTGATAATCAGATCAAACATGTTGTTCAGTCATGCTTTCTCCAACTCAAGCTAATCTGTCATTTGCCGATCTGCAAAAAGGTGCACATGCTTTTATCTATTCTCGGCTTGACTATTGTGATACACTTTATTCTGGTATCAGAAAGGGCTCCCTCCACCGTCTGCAGTTGGTACAAAACCCCGCTGCTCGGCTTATTACCGGGACAAAGAGGCATGATCATATAACTCCTGTGCTTGCCTCCCTACACTGGGTCGATGTTATATTTCGAATTGATTTTACAATTTTACTGCTCACTTTTTTAGGCTTTAAATTGTCTTGCTCCTTCGTACATTTGTGGTTTATTGACTTGGCATATCCCCCTCGACCACTGAGATCTCCAGATGGAGCCCTGCCAGTTATTCCCAGGTCTCGGTTTGTTACAAAAGGTGATCGGGTTTTGCTGTTAGAGCCCACACACGATGGAACTCTCTTCCTGTTGAACTAAGACAAACAAAGTATCTAGCTTCTTTTAAGCTCATCTTAAAACCTTTCCTTATATGAAAGCTTTTACAAATGTTTGATATTTGTTTTTATTTATACTGTTTTTATTTTTACTCTTACTTATTTAAGCTTACTCTTATTGTTGCCTTGTCTGATTTTATTTTATTTTTTTGTGAAGCACCTTGTAACGTTGGTTTAGAAAAGTGCTATATAAATAAAATTAATATCATTATTTTTTATTATTATTAGTATTATTATTATTATTACACAGAGCGTGTACATCGTTTTTCTATGTTCATATTTAATGTACAGTTGAGTAGACAATTATCAGCTGTGATTGCGTAAAGTGATTATGTTCTGCAGTGATAATATGCCCTTACTGTCGGCATAAATGTAGCTGAGTGTCCGTAATTCAGAAGACTAGTTGCCCTTTTTTCTCTCAAACCGTAAAACCGAACAACCCCACATCCAGCCATGACTTTCACTCCTCCTCAGTGTTATCCTAAATGTCATCTGATTACTGTGCTTTCTACATGAACCGTGAAGAGTTGCAATACTTCGTTGTTGTATAGCGTGTTACTGTATTCCCATTAAATGTTATTTGTAACTCTATGTCTGTATTTCATAACTTCGTGGTCTGTGATTTTCAATGCATTACCCAGGGGCTGAAACAACAAGACAAAATAACGACGATAATAAAAAAAAAAATCCAAAGCCTCAAACCGTTCATTTTTCCGGGGGAGGCATATTTTGACATATATGACATACATGTGACATATATGTCAAAATGTTGAGCTACATGTTATGACATTTATTATTATTATTATTATTATTATTATTGTTTGTCGTCATGTTTTTGATAATCCAATATTAACTATTGACTGTTGAATTAACTGTTGTATGATACTTTCGTTGAAAAATGTAACATTGCACTCGAGTGTGATGTAATTGTAATCTGAGCCTGCTATAGAATGACACTATTCACGGATTCAAGGATATTGTATGAGTTGTATTAAGATTATACAGCTATTCCAGAACATGAGCACGCGCACACCCACGCGCACACCCACACACAAACACACACGCTCTCTCTCTCTCTCTCTCTCTCTCTCTCTCTCTCTCTCTCTCTCTCTCTCTCTCTCTCTCTCTCTCTCCAAGCTGTTGCTTGTCATTTGGCTAGCCTGGCTTTGTGATGTAGCTTGGCTTGGGACATTAATCATTGATGACTCTAGACAGCAAAGCCTCTCGCTTCACACTCTGTCTCTGTGTGTGTGTGTGTGTGTGTGTGTGCTGCCAGAGATTGTGTTTTACAGTGTCTCTGGGGAAACTTGAGTCGCTATATCAACAGGACTGTCCCTCTGTCATGGTGACCCTCTTCTCCAGACACACACACACACAAAGTACACACACACACACAAAGTACACACACACACACACACACACGTATGGTACTGATTGATCACTGATGGCCATCTGTTTATTAAATGTTACATTTGCATGCATTTGTAGACGGCTGCCAGTGGCACAGGAAGCCAGCATGCGTGTCTATGCTCCAGAGGTGCAAGCATGTCATGATTCTGCACGGGCAATAAATCAGTTCATAATCCCATCCGAGAACTGCCCACGGTGGTGTATCCTACGTCCTGCAATGCGTTGTTAATCTGATGTATAATGAGGTTTTTATTACCAGCTCGCAGGTATATTGTACTCTAATCACGATGATTACGTCGTGCCTCCATTGTCTTATGAAGTGCTTATGACACCTTAGAGACAACAGTTATAGGTTTTGCTATCTTCAAAGGCAGACAATCACCCCTCTTCCACCAAACGAAAATACCCCCTCCTCTTTTTTTTTTCTGGGATCGCATTTGGCTCGAAAGAGTCAATTGATCGAAATTCCTGGAAACTGGTCGTGGGTGCGGCAGGGCGGTCCTGTGGAGTACTGGAGCTGTGGGAACTGGTCTCTCTCACAGTGTGTCTGCATATGGACGTGCAGTGTGTTGTGTTCGACACATGCCATAAAACTTGCGATCAGAGACGATGCGTGTCTGCCCTGGGGATATGCATGTGCAGAGACGGTGGCTCCGCGTCCTCCTGGCATATATCCTATTTAGCTGCGGCATGGAGCTAAATATATAGCAGCAATAAAAACCCGACTGCATATGGCACACATGACGCAAATATTAGCAAAATATAAAGATACTGGGAGTTCTCCCGTTCACTTGTCATATTTAAGGTCGACATACTTACAAAAGAGGCCATTATAGAAGTGATCAGAGGACTGGACAGCGTCTGACGTAACTGAAATGCGGAGATTTGCTGGTAGCGGGGGATGATAGCTTTGAGACAAGACCGGAAGTTCATGCAGGATTTTCGATTCAGTCTAACCCTCAGTCTCATGACAAGGTCTGGAGACATGATGGGACATTGAACTCCCCATCTATCAACCTCCACGTTGGTTTTGTTATGATGCCTACGTTAAGCTTGACTATATATATTTGTTTCCCCGCCCTCCTTTGCTCCTCAATTGTACCTGGCCAATTACCCGACTCTTCCGAGCCGTCCTGGTCGCTGCTCCCCCCCCTCTGCCGATCCGGGAGGGCTGCAGACTGCCACGTACCTCCTCCAATACATGTGGGGTCGCCAGCCGCTTCTTTTCACCTGACAGTGAGGCGTTTCACCCGGGGGACGTAGCGCGTGGGAGGGTCACGCTACCCCCCCCCCCAGTTCCTCCTCCCCATCCGAACAGGCGCCCCGACCGACCAGAGAGGAGGCGATAGTGCAGCGACCAGGACACATACCCACACCCGGCTTCCCACCCGCAGACACGGCCAATTGTGTTTGTAGGGACGCCCGACCAAGCCGGATGTAACACAGGGATTCGAACGACCGATCCCCGTATAGACCGCCACGCCGCCCGGACGCCCCTTATTTGTCTCTCGGTCGTGACGTAGCTCCGGCCCATCCCGAACCCCTGTCAGCGATCCAGATTCACACATGTGCCATGTCTCACGGGGACCGCTCCATGTCGTGCTCGCTAAAAGGGCGGCCAGTGTTGGAAAACCTCCCCGTTGGGGAGCGATCGGCGAGTACGTGTGAGCCGTCACACCGAGGCTTTGTGGCGGACGGAGCAGCCGTTGTGAGCGTGGCGCTTTGGAGAGACGGAAGGAGAGAGAGAGAGAGAGAGAGAGAGAGAGAGAGAGAGAGAGAGAGAGAGAGAGAGAGAGAGAGAGAGAGAGAGAGAGAGAGAGAGAGAGAGAGAGAGAGAGAGAGAGAGAGAGAGAGAGAGAGAGAGAGAGAGAGAGAGAGAGAGAGAGAGAGAGAGAGAGAGAGAGAGAGAGAGAGAGAGAGAGAGAGAGAGAGAGAGAGAGAGAGAGAGAGAGAGAGAGAGAGAGAAGAGAGAGAGAGAGAGAGAGAGAGAGAGCTGCTGAGATGAGAGGAGTGGAGGGAGAAGAGCAGGCCGGTAAGTGCATGGCAGGTCGGGAGAAGGAGTTGGGGAGTGAGGAGGTATAAACACACCTCCCCGCTCGGTTCATGTCACCTCGCAGCCAGCCCCTGCCCACGGCGGAACATCTGACACCAGCTCGGATGACTTGTACGTGCGATGTGCTTGGCTGCTGGGAGCGGGTGTAACTGTGACCGTGGCAAACTATGCATGTGCAATGTCTTGGCACGAGCAGTGTCAGCTGGGGCAACGCACGAGCTAGATAAGGATGGCCAAGAAATGGATGTACGCCGCGTGGGTCTGTGTTTTTGGACGCTCGGGTTCTGGAGAACCTCCCGTTCCCTGCAGGTGTAAATGTGGGACGATATTTCCGATGTCATTCCTTCCCAGGAAACCCTTTTAATCCGCTAAATCTCCTCCCCCCCCCCCCTTCGACAGACTGAGAAACCATGCCCTCCACAATACAGGGCGCACACTTGACTGCCCCGACATGCAGATACCGCACGGGCTGAAATCCGCTTTTCTTCTTGTCATCCTTAAGCTCTTGTTTAAAAAGGAAAAGGAAAAGCTAACAAAACACACAGATAATGAACTTCGTGCCTCACATCAACGGGATGTACAGCCAGCAATAACAGCTTAGCTCGTGCCTCTGCTTTACTCGCCCGCTGATCATGGGTGTGCTGCGCGTTAAAGGATGATTTGGGGCCGGTCTAATTAGTGGAAACAATACAAAAAAAATGTCTTTGCAAAATGAGTTTTGTTCTCACGCAGTTGTTGATGGACACTAAGAGCATCGATACTTGCCGTGGTTTAAAACTGCTTGAAACGAATTAATTCTCTTCCTAACGATACCGAGCGGGAAGGGTTACGAGAAGGTGTCAGATTGACTCACTCGTGTCGCTGCCTTTGGAGGCTGTAGAGATGCGTGTGCGCCATTATTTAGTCTAATGTCTGACGCGTTGTTGTAACTGATGTCTTGAAAGTCGTTACGCTTTCCCTTTTTGTTGTTGCCATGCGGCGCCGACGTGTGTTTTGTCACTTCCTCCTACGCTGTGAATAAAGCGCCATCGCCATTGGTCCTGCGTGCGGTGACGTCCGTCTAACGGTTGGTGTGGTTTGAGGATGGTTTGGTGTGCAGGTCGCACGTGCGGCTGCTGGACCACGTGTGTAACTGCTGAACTGTCGGTTGTTATTTCTCGTGTCATTGGCGTCACGTCCTTTTTTTGTGTGTTAGACAGCGTGCACGGATTAGTTTGTTTGCAGTCTTTGTGTTGAGTTTTGCATTTTTCTGGATGCTGATGGATGCTGGCCATTTACCTGGGTGGGTCCACTGGCGCTGATGAGCTATAGCAAGGCATTTACGGTTGCACTTACACACACACACACACACAATGGTGTCCCTTCTGGCTTGCTGTTGAGAAAGTAGCTACAACAGACACATTCATATTGCCAGTAACTGACAACATTGACTAGACTAGATATGTCTGACCACATTATGTTAGAGGTTTTCACTGGCCTGAAATAGCCTGACCCATGTCCCCAGCCAGCAGCTGCTGCTAATTTTTGGTCAAAGCCTTACCAAGATGAGGAAAAGAAGGGGGGGGGAGTGTGCAACTGCACAGGGCTCGCGCCTGGACTGCAATCCTGCAGTTTTGTTTGTTTGTTTGTGTTTTTATTTGTTTGGTTTTTTTTTTATACATAGTCAATATTTTATGACCGTTCTTCACCCAACATACTTCTACAATGAAATTCCTGTGTGTCAAATCCATTGTGCATAGTCAAGGTCACATAAGAAAATCTAACAAACCAGGTGTCCGGGTAGCGTAGCGGTCTATTCCATTGCCTACCAACACGGGGATCGCAGGATCGAATCCCCGTGTTACCTCTGGCTTGGTCGGGCGTCTCTACAGACACAATTGGCCGTGTCTGCGGGTGGGCAGCCGGATGTGGGTGTGTCCTGGTCATAGGCGGAAATTCCGGGGGGGACACGCCCCCCCCATCCTGGGAAAACTAATATATCCCCCCCAATATATCACTTTAAACATAACTATGCAATTTCAATAATAGTAATAATACGCAACGAAAGCACCTGTGCTGATTGTAGACACTTAATAGTGCATATTTAAGTTTCAAAAGATCGCGCTCCCCCGCCCTTTACATCACAATGGTTTGATTGTCCCCTCCAAAGTTGATTTTCGCCCCTGGTCCTGGTCGCTGTACTAGCGCCTTCTCTGGTCGGTCGGGGCGCCTGTTCAGGGGAGAGGGGGACCTGGGGGGAATAGCGTGATCCTCCCGCGCGCTACGTCCCCGCCCTGGCGAAACTCCTCACTGACAGGTGAAAAGAAGCAGCTGGCGACGCCACGTGTAACATACTGTTGGGGAGGATGACAGAAAGGAGAAGAGATCACTTCTCCTTTTGACCCCACACCCCTGGGGTCGTTTATTTCCTCCAACAAACTTACAGCGCACAATTCACAATCATCAACTCGGGCTGCTCGACATGCTGGCTAGGAGATCGGACGGTGCACAGCAGGAAAAAGGAAACACATCAGCTGAAATATTTGGCATATAATTTCACATTTTACCAACGTTTTACTCACTAAATACACACCAAAATGGTCTGCAAAACAACCTCTATCGTCACAATATTCGGTAAGTTGAATTATCAAAGTGTAAACTACTAATAAGACACGTTAGCCCCTAGCTAACGGGTCTGACCCTTTAGCCGAGCGGTTAGTGATGTCGCCTTGTGGTGCAGTACACCCCGTATCGAATCCCGCACCGGCCAAGAAAATAACCGGTTACAAAAGTGATCTTAAAACTACACTGCTCAAAAAAATAAAGGGAACACATAAGCAATGTAGCGCCAAGTCAATCACACTTTTGAGATATCAACCTGTCCAGTTAGGAAGCAACACTGATTTGTGAATCAATTTCACCTGTTGGTAAATTGTCTAATTTCCACCTGGTGGAAATTAGACAATTTGCAAGACAACCCCTATAAAAGGAATGGATTTGCAGGTGGTGGCCAGAGACCATTTGCCTGTCCTCATCTTTTCTGGCTGATCTTTGGTTAGTTTTTCATTTTGCTAGTGCCCTCACCACTAGAGGTGGCATGAGGCGGTATCTGCAACCTACAGAAGTTGCTCAGGTAGTGCAGCTCATCCAGGATGGCACATCAATGCGTGCTGTGGCAAGAAGATTTGATGTGTCTCCCAGCACAGTGTCCAGAGCATGGAGGAGGTACCAGGAGACAGGCCAGTACACCAGGAGACATGGAGGGGGCCGCAGGAGGACAACAACCCCGCAGCAGGACCGCTATCTGGTCCTTTGTGCAAGGAGGAACAGGAGGGGCACTGCCGGAGCCCTACAAAACGACCTTCAACAGGCCACTAATGTGCAGGTTTCTGCTCAAACAGTGAGAAACAGAATGCATGAGGATGGTATGAGGGCCCGACGTCCACAATTGGGGCCTGTGCTCACAGCCCAACACCGTGCAGCCCGATTGACCTTTGCCAGAGAACATCTTGGTTGGCAGATTCGCCATTGGCGCCCTGTGCTCTTCACAGATGAGAGCAGGTTCACACTGAACACATGTGACAGACGCGAGAGAGTCTGGAGACGCTGTGGAGAACGTTCTGCTGCCTGCAACATCCTCCAGCTTGACCGGTTTGGCGGTGGGTCAGTGATGGTCTGGGGAGGCATATCCTTGGAGGGCCGCACAGACCTCTACGTGCTAGCCAGAGGTACCATGACTGCCATTAGGTACCGGGATGAGATCCTCAGACCCCTTGTCAGACCATATGCTGGTGCAGTGGGCCCTGGGTTCCTGATCATGCATGACAATGCTCGTACTCATGTGGCCAGAGTGTGTCAGCAGTTCCTGTATGTCGAGGGCATTGATGCTATGGACCTGCCTGCACGTTCCCCAGACCTGAATCCAATCGAGCACCTCTGGGACATCATGTCTCGTACCATCCGCCAACGCGATGTCACACCACAGACTGTCCAGGAATTGACCGATGCCCTGATCCAGGTCTGGGAGGAGATCCCTCAGGAGACCATCCGTCGTCTCATCAGGAGCATGCCCAGACGTTGTAGGGAGTGCATACAGGCACGTGGAGGCCACACACACTACTGAGCCTCATTTGGAATCGTCTTGAAGAATTTCCACAGAAGTTGGATCAGCCTATGTTCTCATTTTCCACTTTGATTTTGAGTATGATTCTGAATCCAGACCTTAATGGGCTAATGATTTTGATTTCCATTGATCATTCTTAGGTTATTTTGCTCTAAACACATTCCTCTGTCTAATAAATAAAGATTTTCAGCTGAAATATTTCATTCATCAAGGTCTATATTGTGTTTTTAGGTGTTCCTTTTTGAGCAGTATATATGAAGCTGGACTCTTCCATTCGCGTGCAGAAGTGGTGAAATGGAGCTGCTGGTTCCCAGAAGATTTTTTTCCCCCATTCAAGCCACCCGTCGGAAATGTTTCATTTCAGCAATTACCAAACGAATACTCAACACAGAAACATGGGAGCCTCCCAGACGATAGAGCGATACTGTAAGGCTATTTCATGGTCATTGGGTGTAAAGGGGGTGGCGCAGTGGTTAGCGCGGTCGCCTCACAGCAAGAAGGTCCTGGGTTCGAGCCCCGGGGTAGTCCAACCTTGAGGGTCGTCCTCTGTGTGGAGTTTGCATGTTCTCCTCGTGTCTGCGTGGGTTTCCTCCGGGGGCTCCTGTTTCCTCCCACAGTCCAAAGACATGAAGATCAGGTGAATCGACCATACTAAATTGTCTCAAGGTATGAATGTGTGTGTGTATGTCGTCCCTGGGTGATATTGTGGCGGCTTGTCCAGGGTGTCTCCCCACCTGCCACCCAATGACTGCTGGGATAGGCTCCAGCATCCCCACGACCCTGACAGCAGGACAAGCGGTTCGGGAAATGGATGGATGGATTATTTCTGAGAAATCATGTTTTTGTTAGTCTGTTTGGTATGTCACAAACTACCAATACCAATGAGCCTCAACAGCCATTACTACAGACAACCCACCTGTCCTCCACATGTGGAAGGGAAGTGTGGCTGAATGTGGCTGTCAGGAACAAAAAAAGAAAAAAGAAATACACCATAGTTCTAGCTGTTGAATTGGTAGAAATTGCTGCCATGTTATTTTATCTGAAGAGTTTAGCTAGCTACAAAGCTTCGCGGGTGCAGGAAACAGAATTTTAAGTTCCATGATTGGATGTTTCTTTAACTCACTGCGCATTGGGGCTTGTGATTTACTCATTATGTGCACAGACTTTTTTCAGTTGTTTTTACTGATGACTCAACCAGGGCAGTTTCACCACCCTCCAAGTGTTAGCAATACTCGCAAGTCTAGTCACGTGACATGGTCTATTATGGGGAAAATGAATGGCACTGATTCTTCCGGGAACCAGGACGCCCTGACATAACTCAACCCACTCTGCCACTCTATGAAGCTTCCTTGCTGGTGGGACTGAAAACGAGCGCCTCCTGTTGGCCGGCTGTCCCTGTTTCTGGAGTGTGTTTTTTTCCCTACCTTTTTTTTTAACATATAAACACTTGAAATGACACAATTCCAGATATTATTGTTATTATGACTAGCCTTTATCAGCAGTACTTGATGATATACCCACATTTGCCTCATCCCTGAGATTTCTCTGCAACTAATTTTCAATCTGCGGCACTGCATTTCAAACCAACATCTCATCATAGAGAAACCAGAATTGTTGAAAAGCATGCCCCCCCCCCACCTCCACCAAAGTGGTATTTTAAAGAACAAGACATGACAGCACTGAAGAGACCTTTCTTGACAGACTAATGCTCCGACCGAAAGCCCCTACTTTGTTCTTTCTCATTTTGCCTCAAAGCAATTGTGCTGCTCAGCCGCAACTTCAGGGCTGGCAGCAAAATGACAGAGGTATTGAGATGTAATGGGCCTATCAATGAAAAAAAAAAAATCTTACATGGCGCCATTGTGGAGTGGTGGCTGATGTCCATTGCTTGGCTGACAGTGGCATTGTTGTGATATTTTTACAGCTCTGTAACCCTGGCAATATCAGCATTTGGACTCTAAAAGGTACGTGTGGCTTGTGATGACAGCCACTGCTTTTACAAAAAAAAAATAAAATAAAATACAAGAACCAAAAGTCCGACATTTGTGGAGATGGCAAAGCGAAAGAGATGGAGGGGCGTCGGCTGCAGAAACGGAAAGTAATTTCAATATTTCACATCGATCAAACGAAAGTTTCCTTCCAAAGCAGGTTCGAAGAGCATGGCAATATAGAGTGCCTTGCACAACCGAGCTGTTATGACTGCCACAGAAACAGCTCCTCTGTCTGAAGACCAATCACAAGGTTCATAATCAATATTTTCTTTTAATCTTTTTTTTTTTTTTTTTTTTGCTGGTGTGGCTGAACTGACCTTATAGAATTGCTTGAAGGCAAATACATATACATCTCCTGACATAGAGCACCTGATGTCCACTAGTTAAAATGCCGTACAAACAACCGAATGCTCTTGTCCAAGTAAGAATCATAAAATGCCTTTCTTTTCTGTTTCCGAGCTGACTACTGCTGGACAGAAATACATATGGACCAAGGTTTGTGCTCATCTTATGGATACTGTACAGTAAATGCATCATACAGTATAATAGCTGAAGGCGTTTGGCAAATTATGTATCACGCTATAATTACCACATAACTGCCAGTACTGTTCTCGTCACAAAGGATCTGTAAGTTTCAAAAAAAATTTACTTTCACTCATTAAGCTACTTTTGATAGTTTGTGTTAACAAGCGGCGCTAATGAGACATCCAAGTGTTGATGATGAAGATGATGATGAGGCTGTATACCTGAAAAAACTGGTGTATCTAAAAAAAAAAAAGAAACAAGCATGAGTGTTTGGAGGTGTTAATTAATTTCTTAACAAAGTTGTCATGACATGCACTGCCCTAGTGTTTTCTACACCATACAAAAAATCAATCCCTAAAACATGCCAAATCTGATTTAGCTTGTTATTAATTGTCATATTTTGTCATTCTCTGTGCTATCTGTAGCAGCTATCTAACATGCATACATTGGTTTTCAGTAGTTGGAATGTCAAGTGTTTGCTACACTCTGAAGGGCTCTTCACATGATCAGCTGTCTTTCATTTCCTAATGTGACTAGTGCCACCGCTGAATCCAGTATCGCCGCTGCCCTTGGCGTTCTGCACCCCGGGAGACAACCTGGTGCTGTGCCCCAAGTCCAACTACGGGAAGTCCCCGGCTTACGAACGAGTTCTGTTTTTGAGTCTGTTCGTAAGTCGAATTTGTATGTAAGTCGGAACAGGTATGCACAGTTCACATCTCAATTAGTCAAATGTTTGTCGTAGAATATAGTATTTATTTTACCTAAAATGTCATAAATAATGCTGCAATAATAAATAACTAAAGTACACTATTTATAACAGAGAGAATGTGTGTATTGGTATAAAAATCATTAAAGACATTTCTTAAACTGCTTAGACAGAAACAATATAATTAAAGGTTAACACTTAATGTCATTCCAATTGATGTCTTGCATACCGGAAGGTGCCTTAATAAATCAATTAACATAAATATTATGCTGATTTTGATCCTCTAACAAAAATTACCAATAGCCTTTCCATTTCGATAATTAAACCACTGCATTGCTAGGTGACACTTGTTGCTTTCATCGGGACAGAGCCTTTTACATACTCCATTACTCTCCCATTGTCCTTTATAATCGTCCCGATCGTTGATCGACTGTAGCCTATTGCTTTCCCAGTTTGTTGGCGTTTCACCTCTCTCTGAGCGCTTTATTAATTCCACTTTCATTTCAACCAAGATCCTTTTCCTTTTCCTCAATATGTCACCATCACTTGCATCAGATTTGTGCTTTGAAGCCATGATTACGAGGGTAAACACATGAAAAATTTAAGTCAAAACGCAACGCACACAACAATGTTTATGCGATCCGACTTAAAATGGCGACGACGGCGTGGCGTTGTTCTTCCTCAGGCCGACGTACCGCTGAAAACATGCAGTGTTTTGAGTGTCACAAAAAGTAGTCCGTCCGTTCATTACCGCGAACCATTGTGTGTAACTCGATTTCTTTAAAATAATAGCCTTTACGGAGGTCGGTTCGTAAGTACGGGCGTTCGTAAATCAGGCGTTCGTAACCCGGGGACTACCTGTATATACAACTTTGACCTTCCTGACACTGACCTCTGTGACATGCAACCAATCACAACACAGTTTGATATCATAGCCGCAAAAAAAAAATATACAGTGGTGTGAAAAAGTGTTTGCCCCCTTCCTGATTTCTTATTTTTTTGCATGTTTGTCACACTTAAATGTTTCAGATCATCAAACAAATTTAAATATTAGACAAAGATAACACAAGTAAACACAAAATGCAGTTTTTTAATGAAGGTTTTTATTATTAAGGGAAAAGAAAAATCCAAACTACATAGCCCTGTGTGAAAAAGTGATTGCCCCCCCCCCCCCGTTAAAACATAAATTAACTGTGGTTTATCACATCTTTGGAAAGCTGAGTTCAATTTCTCTAGCCATACCCAGGCCTGATGACTGCCACACCTCTTCTCAATCAAGAAATCACTTAAATAGGACCTGCCTGACAAAGTGAAGTAGACCAAAAGATCCTCAAAAGCTAGATATCATGCAAAGAAATTCAGGAACAAATGAGAAACAAAGTAATTGAAATCTATCAGTCTGGAAAAGGTTATAAAGCCATTTCTAAAGCTTTGGGACTCCAGCGAACCACAGTGAGAGCCATTATCCACAAATGGCGAAAACATGGAACAGTGATGAACCTTCCCAGGAGTGGCCGGCCGACCAAAATTACCCCAAGAGCTCAGCGACGACTCATCCAAGAGGTCACAAAAGACCCCACAACAACATCCAAAGAACTGCAGGCCTCACTTGCCTCAGTTAAGGTCAGTGTCCATGACTCCAGCATAAGAAAGAGACTGGGCAAAAATGGCCTGCATGGCAGAGTTCCAAGACGAAAACCACTGCTGCGCAAAAAGAACATAAAGGCTCATCTCAGTTTTGCCAGAAAACATCTTGATGATCCCCAAGACTTTTGGGAAAATACTCTGTGGACTGACAAGACAAAAGTTGAACTTTTTGGAAGGTGTGTGTCCCATTACATCTGGCGTAAAAATAACACAACATTTCAGAAAAGGAACATCATACCAACAGTAAAATATGGTGGTGGTAGTAGTGTGATGGTCTGGGGCTGTTTTGCTGCTTCAGGACCTGGAAGACTTGCTGTGGTAAATGGAACAATGAATTCTGCTGTCTACCAAAAAATCCTGAAGGAGAATGTCCGGCCATCTGTTCGTGACCTCAAGCTGAAGCGCACTTGGGTTCTGCAGCAGGACAATGATCCAAAACACACCAGCAAGTCCACCTCTGAATGGCTTAAGAAAAACAAAATGAAGACTTTGGGAGTGGCCTAGTCAAAGTCCTGACCTGAATCCAATTGAGATGCTGTGGCATGACCTTAAAAAGGCGGTTCATGCTAGAAAACCCTCCAATGTGGCTGAATTACAACAATTCTGCAAAGATGAGTGGGCCAAAATTCCTCCACAGCGCTGTAAAAGACTCATTGACAGTTATCGCAAACACCTGATTGCAGTTATTGCTGCTAAGGGTGGCCCAACCAGTTATTAGGTTTAGGGGGCAATCACTTTTTCACAGAGGGCCTTGTAGCTTTGGATTTTTTTTTTCCCTTAATAATAAAAACCTTCATTTAAAAACTGCATTTTGTGTTTACTTGTGTTGTCTTTGTCGAATATTTAAATTTGTTTGATGATCTGAAACATTTAAATGTGACAAACATGCAAAAAAATAAGAAATCAGGAAGGGGGCAAACACTTTTTAACACCACTGTATATATATATATATATATATATATATATATATATATATATATATATACACTACCGTTCAAAAGTTTGGGATCACATTGAAATGTCCATATTTTTGAAGGAAAAGCACTGTACTTTTCAATGAAGATAACTTTAAACTAGTCTTAACTTTAAAGAAATACACTCTATACATTGCTAATGTGGTAAATGACTATTCTAGCTGCAAATGTCTGGTTTTTGGTGCAATATCTACATAGGTGTATAGAGGCCCATTTCAAGCAACTATCACTCCAGTGTTCTAATGGTACAATGTGTTTGCTCATTGGCTCAGAAGGCTAATTGATGATTAGAAAACCCTTGTGCAATCATGTTCACACATCTGAAAACAGTTTAGCTCGTTACAGAAGCTACAAAACTGACCTTCCTTTGAGCAGATTGAGTTTCTGGAGCATCACATTTGTGGGGTCAATTAAACGCTCAAAATGGCCAGAAAAAGAGAACTTTCATCTGAAACTCGACAGTCTATTCTTGTTCTTAGAAATGAAGGCTATTCCATGCGAGAAATTGCTAAGAAATTGAAGATTTCCTACACCGGTGTGTACTACTCCCTTCAGAGGACAGCACAAACAGGCTCTAACCAGAGTAGAAAAAGAAGTGGGAGGCCGCGTTGCACAACTGAGCAAGAAGATAAGTACATTAGAGTCTCTAGTTTGAGAAACAGACGCCTCACAGGTCCCCAACTGGCATCTTCATTAAATAGTACCCGCAAAACACCAGTGTCAACATCTACAGTGAAGAGGCGGCTGCGGGATTCTGGGCTTCAGGGCAGAGTGGCAAAGAAAAAGCCATATCTGAGACTGACCAATAAAAGAAAAAGATTAAGATGGGCAAAAGAACACAGACATTGGACAGAGGAAGACTGGAAAAAAGTGTTGTGGACGGATGAATCCAAGTTTGAGGTGTTTGGATCACAAAGAAGAACGTTTGTGAGACGCAGAACAAATGAAAAGATGCTGGAAGAATGCCTGACGCCATCTGTTAAGCATGGTGGAGGTAATGTGATGGTCTGGGGTTGCTTTGGTGCTGGTAAGGTGGGAGATTTGTACAGGGTAAAAGGGATTCTGAATAAGGAAGGCTATCACTCCATTTTGCAACGCCATGCCATACCCAGTGGACAGCGCTTGATTGGAGCCAATTTCATCCTACAACAGGACAATGACCCTAAACACACCTCCAAATTGTGCAAGAACTATTTAGAGCAGAAGCAGGCAGCTGGTATTCTATCGGTAATGGAGTGGCCAGCGCAGTCACCAGATCTGAACCCCATTGAGCTGTTGTGGGAGCAGCTTGACCGTATGGTACGCAAGAAGTGCCCATCCAACCAATCCAACTTGTGGGAGCTGCTTCTGGAAGCGTGGGGTGCAATTTCTCCAGATTACCTCAACAAATTAACAGCTAGAATGCCAAAGGTCTGCAATGCTGTAATTGCTGCAAATAGAGGATTCTTTGACGAAAGCAAAGTTTGATGTAAAAAAAATCTTATTTCAAATACAAATTATTATTTCTAACCTTGTCAATGTCTTGACTCTATTTTCTATTCATTTCACAACATATGGTGGTGAATAAGTGTGACTTTTCATGGAAAACACAAAATTGTTTGGGTGATCCCAAACTTTTGAACGGTAGTGTATATATATATATATATATATATATATATATATATATATATATATATATATATAAGCGTTTTTTTCCAAAACTGTCAATGGTGTTGACTTCTCGACCAATGAGGAGCCAAATGTCAACACGGATACAGGAAAAAATACTTTAATGTATAGCAGTACAGGCCTGTTTCGTGCGTCTCGCACTCATCAGCTACTAATGTTTTTTTTTCACAAAGAATCATACAGTTACGTTGCCCAGTGTCACGCCCCTAATTTCTGTTGGACAGGGACCAATCAGATGGGGAAATTGAGGAAAATATTCAACAGAAACACAGTCAAAATGAGCTACAGCTGCATGACAAATGTTCAGCAGGTTATTTCATCCCACAACACAAGCATCATGGCCAAGGCACAGACCCCCTCACTACAACCAAACACCTCCAACTGCAAATGCCGTGTTAAGACATCGTGTCCTCTAGAAGGAAAATGCCAGATAGAAGGGGTCATCTACCAGGCACTGGTGACAAGAGAAGGCAACTGCAATGTGGACACTTACGTGGGATTAACAGAGGGCCCTTTTCAAATTTAGGTTTAACACCCATATGAGTAGCGTCAGAAATGAGCATGCGAAAAATGCAATGGCCTTAAGCCACCACACTTGGTCATTGGTGGACAAGAATATCAGTTATTCTGTCTCAGGGATCCTTGCAAAGAGCAGTGCATATTCAGTTAGGGGTAAAAGATGTGACCTGTGCTTGGCAGAAAAGTATTTTCCTATTTGCAGACCTGATATGTCCACCTTGAATAATAGAAACGAATTGGCCACCAGCTGTAGACACCAAAAAAAATATCTCCTTTGTAACTATAAGTAAAATGTCTTTCTTACCCCCCCCCCATTAGATGATACACATATGACATTTATTAGGGTTTTTTAAATATGCTTTTTTTAAACGACCTGTCCTCCCAACTGTGCCCCAACACCACCCCAATATATAATTCACAAGTTACCTTGTTATATTTTTAATGTACGCCATTTCAACAGTGCCCTGGCCCCTAAATGCTTTTCAAAACAAACCCCAGTCCTATTGGTTGTAATGTTTTCTACCCCTCCATTCGTTGCTGTGCATCATAAGTACCTACCCCATTGGTTGTTATAATTTGAATGTTTCCCCATCTGATTGGTCGCTGTCCAGCCGAAATTAGGGGGGTGACGCTGGGCAACGTAACTGTATGATTCTTTGTGAAAAAAAACATTAGTAGCTGATGAGTGCGAGACGCACGAAACAGGCCTGTACTGCTATGCATTAAAATCTTTTTTCCTGCATCCGTGTTGAGATATATATATATATATATATATATATATATATATATATATATATATATATATATATATCTCAACACGGATGCAGGAAAAAAGATTATTATTATTATATTTATTATTATTATTATATATATAGATTATATATAATGGAGGAGAAACCTATTCTATGTGTGTCGGAGTACCCCGAATTATATATCATGATGCTGAAATCATACCATGATCTGACTAAAAAGTCGGTGGCATGTACTGATGTCAGTTTACATACATGACTACCAGGTTGGCTGACAGTTTTAGATAGCCACATCTTCGTATGCAGCCAGGCTATATTCACTTCTATGTCTGTGCTAATTGGCGATGTGGTTAGCTACAGCTGCTGGCTGATGTGGGCTGCAGTCTGAAATTGAACTCCACTCTATTCTTTCATGAATCCTGCATTTTAAAAACTCAACAATGTGGGTGTCTAGGTAGCGTAGCGGTCTATTTTGTGGCCTATGAACACGGGGGTCGCCTGTTCGAATCCCTGTGTTACCTCAAGCTTGGTTGGGCGTCCCTACACACACAGTTGGCCGTGTATGCGGGTGGGGAGCCGGATGTGGCTATGTGTCCTGGTCGCTGCACGAGCACCTCCTCTGGTCGGTCGGGGCGCCTGTTCGGGGGGTGGGGAAACTTGGGGGGAATAGCGTGATCCTCCCACGCGCCACGTCCCCCTGGCGAAACTCCTCAATGTCAGGTGAAAAGAAGGGGCTGGTGACTCCACATGTATCGGAGGAGGCATGTGGTAGTCTGCAGTCCTCCCGGCAGAGGGGGTTGAGCAGCGACCGGGATGGCTCGGAAGAGTAGGGTAATTAACTGGATAAAATTGGGGAGAAAAAGGGAAAAACAGTGTGAATGTAACGACCTCCATCGCTCCTGGTGCTGATCATGTGAAAGGGTGGCGCCCAACCCGGCATTGAAGCCGACGCTTTGCGGAGATGACGTGAAAGCCGTTGGAGGATGCATCTGCATCAACATATTGTAGCGAATTCGGGGGGCAACCGCAGGAACCGCCGCAGCCGGGACACGAACCCGTATCTCCCGCACCGCAGGCGACAACGTTAGCCAGTCGACTAAAGTGTCCGACCTTTAATCACTGGGCGCGGTGGCATGCGCCTGTAATCCAAGTCACTGGGAGGCTGAGGCTGGCGGATCCATTGAGCTCAGGGGCTCTGGGCTGCAGCGGACTGTGCCGATCGGGTGTCCGCAGTAAGTTCGGTATTGATATGGTGGTGGAGGCCGGGCCGGGACCACCAGGTCGTCTAAAGAGGGGTGCGGAATACACGAGTTCGCGCCCCGGCTGTGACGGTCCAGCCGGGGACGCCCTTCCCGAAGGAAGGGGGCAATGAAGCGATCATAGATGAATAAGCTCGGTAGCCCTTGGCTAACGGGTCGGACCCTTTAGTCGACTGGTTAACGTTGTCGCCCACGGTTCCCCCCTAATTTGCTACAATATAAAAAAGAAAAAGATTCCATTCAAAAAGACGTTGCCATTAAGGTCAAAACAGCTGCTTTGGGGGACAGGCATCTCAGTGGGACAAATAACGGCTGAGAAAGGACAATGAGAACACATGCAAATGCATAGAAACATGTGGCCTTTCAACATTTAAACATTGAAAAGCGTGTACAGGCACACCCAACAACCCACATTTTAATGAGTACACTCACACAGGCACACAAAAAGAGGAGAAAAAAAGGGGATGTGGATCAAATTACAGATGCAACCCCCTCAGGAGTAGCAACCATATTACAAGTCCAAAGAGAGAAAGAAAGCCACATTAATGCATCTTTCATGAGCTTGGCCCCTCGGCCTCGTGTCCCTTGGCAGCCTAGCAGACTGGCTGGATAGCTGGCCATCTCCCTGTGGACCATGGGTTTTACACCACTCTTTGGCCCATGCAGAACATCTGGGGACTAGGCCAGTTTGGCTAACACATGCTATCGGATTACCCTCACAGACAGAGTAATATTATCCACACTCCAGTCCAGGGAGAAGACTAGACGGGGAGGGTATGTGTGTGTCAAGGGTCTGTGCATATGAACATAAGTAGTATGTGGGTGGAACATGCCTATGCTTGTAATGTGTGTCTGTGTGTGTATGATGTGGGAGTAGTTCTGAGCAATTGGTGTTTTGTTTTGGGGGTTTTTTTGGGGGGGGTGAGTTAAGTTTAATTTCAATGCAGTTTTGGAAATAAATGCAATTTTATATATTTTTTCTATGACTAGTTGAAACTATTTAAAAAAACATTCAAATTTATATGACATTTAAAATTTGAAATACCATCAAAATACTCCCAATTTTAGTCAATATTTATAATCATTACAAATGTAAACCAAACGTTTCATGATTCCCTTTCTTGCCCTCTCTCCTCCCTCAGCCATAACACATCTGCAACATAGTCTCACAGACAAAACGTTCACTAACATCTTATTTGCGGTTCCCAAAAACCATTGACACTGAGATCCACATCTGATACCCCTTGCAACAGCACTTTGCAGAAAATGACAAAACCCGGCTACACAACCCAACTGCATTTCACTTCGGCCTATGCCACTTGTGCACTAGCCATACCTGAGTCGATGGCTAGTCTAGCAGATGAACAACAGTACGACATGTACCAAACACATAGCAAACAATGGCGACATATATATATATATATATATATATATATATATATATATCTTTTACATGACCCAAAATGGTTGAATCCAAATGGGAGGGTTACTGAACTGAAATAAGTCACCCTCAGCAAGGACCATGACCACAACTTCTTTCACTCTGTCATTTTTGTTTTTGTTTTTTTTTGGTCATCAGCTGATGTGGATCTGATGTAATACCTGACACCAGCCCTCTGTTTAAGCATTTTTCCCTTCCCTTGCTGCTACACAATGTACATACCGCATGTCAGCAAGGCCAAATGAAGCGCACCCATTGAAAACACTGGTGTGTGCAGTGGATTACAGTAATTGTCGTTATTGCGAACTGTATTGAATATATTGCTTCTGCTACTGCAATTTCGAGCAGGGTAGACATTGCGAGTAAAGATTGGAAAGGTGGGCGGAGTTATATGGCTGGGAGGGCATTGATTCCCGGAAGAAAAATCCCATTCAATTTTCCCATAGAAAATGTCACGTGACGGGCTGTTTGAACATTTCTAACACTTGGAATGAAACTCTCCTTGGTTCAATCATCAGAATAAACAGTTAGCAACTGTGTTGACAAAATGTTTGTTTCTTGAAAAAAATAATCAAAGGTGCAAAACTGTACATAATTTTAGAAGATAAGTCAGCTAAAGGTCTCGATGTTTATTGTATTTAAGAAACATCCAATCATGGAGTTTCAAATTCTTCTGACTGTGCTGGTGATGCATTGTAGCTAGCCGCACTCTTCAGATAAGATAGTTTAGTTCTAATTCAATTCAAACCCAGCCACTGAGGATGCACAAGCCAGTGCATTCTTAGTGCCGGTCCCAGGCCCGGAAAAAAAGGAGGGGGCGTTGCCTCAGGAAGGGCGTCTGGCATAAAACCTATGCCAAATTAAATATGTGGTTCATAAATCACATTTCCATACTGGATTGGTCGAGGCCCGGGTTACCAATGACCGCCACCAGTACTGTTGGCCAGCAGGGTGCCGGTGGAAACTGCTACTGTTGGGTGAAGGAGAAGCAGAGGGGCAAGGCATGTCCAGAGACAGTGGGAGAGGAGGAAGGTTAGGAGTGTGGAGGCGAGAGTCAGAACTTTGAATGTTGGCACTATGACTGGTAAAGGGAGAGAGCTGGCTGATATGATGGAGAGAAGAAAGGTAGTTATACTGTGTGTGCAGGAGACCAGGTGGAAGGGGAGTAAGGCCAGGAGCATCGGAGGGGGGTTCAACTCTTCTACCATGGTGCAAATGGGAGGAGAATAGGGTAGGGGTAATTCTGAAGGAAGAGTATATCAAGGGTGTGTTAGAGGTGAAGAGTGTGTGGGGAAGAGTGATGAGTATGAAGCTGGAAATCGAAAGTATGTTGATTAATGTTATCAGCACATATGTCCCACAAGTTGGGTGTGAGATGGAAGACAAAGAATAATTCTGGAGTGACTTGGATGAAGTGGGGAAAGGGTACCCAAGGAGGAAAGAGTGGTGATTGGAGCAGACTTCAATGGACATGTTGGTGAAGGAAACAGAGGTGATGAGGAGGTGATGGGAAGGTATGGTGTCAAGGAGAGGAATGTGGAAGGTCAGATAGTGGTGGATTTTGTGAAAAGGCTGGAATGGCTGTGGTGAATAAATATTTCAAGAAGAGGGAGGAACACAGGGTTGCGTATAAGAGTGGAGGAAAGTGCACAGAAGTGGACTATATATTATGCAGGAGCCGCAATCTGAAAGGGATTGGAGACTGCAAGGTGGTGATGGGAGAATGTGGCTAGGCAGCATCGGATGGTGGTCTGTAGGATGACTTTGGAGACCAAGAATAGGAAGAGCGTGAAGGCAGAGCCAAGGATCAAATGGTGGAAGCTGAAGAAGGAAGACTGTTGTGTTGAGTTCAGGGAGGAGTTAAGAAAGGCACTGGGTGGTAGTGAAGAGTTGCCGGATGGCTGGGCAACCACTACAGAAATAGTGAGGGAGACAGCTAGGAAGGTACTTGGTGTGTCTTCTGGACAGGGGTGGCTTGGGTGACTTGGTGGTGGAATGAGGAAATACAACAAAGTAAACGGAGAAAGAGGTTGGCAAAGAAGAAGTGGGATAGTCAAAGAGATGAAGAAAGTAAACAGGAACACAAGGAGATGCAGCAAAGCGAAGTGAGAGAGGGCAAAGGTAAAGGAAAAGGCATATTGTGAGTTGTATGAGAGGTTAGACACTAAGGAAGGAGAAAAGGACTTGTACTAATTGGCTAGACAGAGGGACCGAGCTGCGAAGGATGTGCAGCAGGTTAAAGTGATGAAGGATGGAGATGGAAATGTGCTGACAAGTGCGGTGAATGTGTTGAGAAGGTGGAATGAGTACTTTTATGGGCTGATGAATGAAGAAAATGAGAGATAGAGAGAAGGTTGGTTGATGTGGGGATAGTGAATCCGGAAGTGCAGTGGAAGAGCAAGGAGGAAGTGCGGGCAGCTATGAAGAGGATGAAGAGTGGAAAGACAGTTGGTCCTGATGACATACATGTGGAGGCATGGAGATGTTTAGGAGAGATGACAGTGGGGTTTTTAACTAGATTGTTTAACACAATCTTGGAACGTGAGATGATGCCTGAGGAGCGGAGAAGAATCATACTGGTACCGATTTTCAAGAACAAGGGCGATGTGCAGAACTGTAGCAACTACAGAGGTATAAAGTTGATCAGCCACAGCATGAAGATATCGGAAAGAGTAGTGGAAGTTCGGTTAACAGGAGAGGTGATGATTAGCGAGCAGCAGTATGGTTTCATGCCACGAAAGAGCACCACAGATGTGATGTTTGCATTTTGAATGTTGATTGAGAAGTATAGAGAAGGCCAGAAAGAGTTGCATTGTGTCTTTGTGGATTTAGAGAAAGCATATAACAGGGTGCCGAGAGAGGAGGTGTGGTATTGTATGAGGAAGTCGGGAGTTGCAGAGAAGTATGTAGGAGTGGTGCAGGATAAGTATGAGGGCAGTGTGACAGTGGTGAGGTGTGTGGTTGGAATGAGAGATGGGTTCAAGGTGGAGGTGGGATTACATCAAGGATTGGCTCTGAGCCCTTTCTTTTTTGCAATGGTGATGGACAGGTTGACGGACAAGATCAGGCAGGAGTCTCCATGGAATATGATTTTCGCAGATGACATTGTGATCTGTAGCGAGAAGAGGGTGCAGGTGGAGGAGAGCCTGGAGAGGTGGAGGTATGCACTGGAGAGAAGAGGAATGAAAGTCAGTAGGAGCAAGTCAGATTACATATGTGTGAATGAGATGGCGGACAGTGGAAGGGTGAGGATGCAAGGAGTAGGTGACGAATGCGTATGAGTTTAAATACTTGGGGTCAACTGTTCAAAGTAATTGTGGCTGCAGAAGAGAGGTGGGGAAGAGATTGCAGGCAGGGTTGAGTGGGTGGAGAAGAGTGTCAGGAGTGATTTGTGACAGAAGGGTACCAGCAAGAGTTAAAGGGAAGGTTTACAAGATGGTTGTGAGACCAGCTATGTTTTATGGTTTGGAGATGATGACACTGATGAAAAGAGAGGAGGCGGAGCTGGAGGTGACAGAGTTGAAGATGGTAAGATTTTCATTGGGAGTGATGAAGAAGGACAGGATTAGGAACGAGTATATTAGAGGGACAGCTCAGGTTGGACGGTTTGGAGACAAAGCAAGAGAGGCGAGATTGAGATGGTTTGGACATGTGTGGAGGAGAGATGCTGGGTATATTGGGAGAAGGATGCTGAATATGGAGCTGCCAGGGAAGAGGAAAAGAGGAAGGCCAAAGAGGAGGTTTATGGATGTGGTGAGAGAGGACATGCAGGTGGCTGGTGTGACAGAGGAAGCTGCAGAGGACAGGAGGAAATAGAAACAGGTGATCCGCTGTGGCGACCCCTGACGGGAGCAGCCGGAAGTAGTAGTAGTAGTAGTAGTAGTAGTAGTAGTTGATGTAATTCAGTTCAACAATAAGAACTGTAGTTTTGTTCCTGACTGCTCCCACCAGTCTGAAGTGCATAGCTGTGCGTGCTGTCGCTTACCTTCTGATTCTTCTGTGAAAGACAGGTGGATTTTCCACAGCAACATCCTTTGAGACTCACGAGTACTGTAGTTTCTGAGGTACTGATCCGATTAAAAAAAAACATTATTTCCTGGAAATAAAAATGAAAACTGTATAACCGATGGCTGTGAAATAGCCATGCAGTGTAGCGTAATCATCTGGGAGACCCCCGTGTTCCTGTGTTGAGTATTGCTTTTGTGATCGTTGAAAGTGAAATTGGCAACAGCTCTTACGGGAACCAGCGGCTCTAATACTGCGTTTCGCTTTCTCCCAGATCACTGCGCTCACAAACGTTAACCCAGTTTCACTCTTTCGAATAATTGCCACCGATCCCGATCAACTGGTTTCTTAAACACCGAAAATGAGCTGGAATGTCGGTAGCTGTGCGGCGCCGTGTTTGGGGCCGAGGTGTTGCAGTTCTAAGAAGGCTCGAGCCGGATCTTGGCTGCGCCATGCTGCTTTAAACCCTTTGTTATTTTTAACTCCAGAACGACCAAGGCGGTTTGATGTTTGTATCCATTTTTCAACATCTGAGAACAGTGACTTAAGAAGTCACTGTTTAATGTCACTACACAATTAAGATAAGGAGCGTTTCCACTGGCCCCAACGTGACATCTGGCCACGTGGCAGTAGAGAGTGAGTCATAGATAACCATATTACCGAGACGCAGAAAATTAAAGATAAATCATAAGCATCCTGTTAATGCAGGCCTCTTTCGGGGTTGAACGGGCTCTTGTTATGGTTGTCGCCGCGTCACAGGTTCTCCCGTTTATAAATGGAGAAGTTCCAGTGTAAGACTGCATAAGCAGAATATGAAAATGTGAGCCGGCGTCCCTGTGTTCACCGGGCTCCCTTAAAAGGACTTATCACAGAAAGGTAATTAATAAAGTAATACTCCTGGTACTATTTGGGAATTTTTCCCTCGTCTCTTTCGCGGAGTTGGTTGCACACTGAACAGACAGGACTAGAAGCTTCTGTCTGATCAGCGGCTTCATTCATGTGTTCATAATCATGTTCAGATGTAGAGATGGCATTAACATAATGACGAAAGACACCCAAGCGTGTGTATTGGCCCTTGTGTACATAAATCAGTCCAGAGATGTGCGCAAATTAAGCACACCCCTCGCTCTCGACTAAAGCCGTTCTCTGACGTAGCCATTTTTTCAAGCCATTGCACCGGTTAAATTATATTTCCGTGTCTGGTCTGAATGTGAGCATGCTTAATTGAAGGAGGTCTTTGTGTATTCTACTGACAGAGAACAGACAGAAATTAAATGTGGATTTTTTTTTGTTGAGGATTAGGGACGATGGCGGTTGCACGGTGGCGCAGTGGATAGCGCAGTCGCCTCACAGCAAGAAGGTTCTGGGTTCGAGCCCTGGGATCGTCCTACCTTGGGGGTCGTCCCTGGTCGTCCTCTGTGCGGAGTTCACATGTTCTTCCCGTGTCTATGTGGGCTTCCTCCGGGTGCTCCGGTTTCCCCCCTCAGTCCAAAGACACATAGATCAGGTGAATCGGCCGTACTAAATTGTCCCTGTGTGTGTGTGTGTGTGTGTGTGTGTGTGATGGCCTGGCGCCCAATGACTGCTGGGATGGGCTCCAGCGACCCTGAGAGCAGGATAAGCGGTTCGGATAATGGATGGATGGCTATTTTGTTGAGATCGTCCACCAGAGGATGTTTAACTTTCCCTTTTTTTAATTTTTTTTTAATTAGGATCGTTGTCAAAAAAAACCTTAATGAGCAGGTAGGCTGACTTAATTGCTTATTCCACCAAATAAGTAATGCTGCCATGTTTGTCTTTCAGTTAGGGTAATTGAGGTGCTTTGCGCACGAGGACACACTGTCGGCACGAGATGGCCTTCATCCGGATGGCTGTGGCGGCGGCGGCGCCTCCAGTCAGGGTGGTGCGAGGGAGGAGAAGTGCAGGCGAGTGCTGAGAGGCGCTCAGCCCCGCTCGCTCTCTGCGCTCGCTCTTCAAAGCGGTATGCAAATCAGCCTCCGCGACTCCATTTAAGTGACTATCGAGGTCTACTCCCAACACATGTGTTCATCGGAGGGCACCGACCAATGCGGGTGTGTTTTCGGTGCCCTTCGGAGCTCTCATTGGATCCCTCGCCTTTCATATGGGATTCGAGTTCTCAAATCAAAGCCGCATTTTCAAACAGATTTTTTTTTACACTTGATTTTTCATAAACCAAATGGTAAAACGTTTTTTTTTTTTTTTTTTTTTTTATTTAAGCTCCACACTTGAAGTTGCCATACCATGCCATGACGGGGTCTTTAATCTTTTGTTTTGCCCCCGCTGTCAAGTTGCAGCACTCGGGAAAGTGAGTTTTGGCCCATGGTGTAAAGCACAAGGAGCACACATACAGAGGGGTAACAAGACTGGGTCCAAACCTAGTATATGGCTGGGCCGTGTATGGCCGATGTGTCTTTATGCATGCTCAACAATCCTGGTAAGAAAGTCCCAAATCCCTGTGTCCAGATGAACTGATTTTTGAGTTGTAAACCAAATGATATAGTCTGTACGGTGATGAAACCAACCCAGTCGCACGGACTTCCGTGATGGCATCACGTTAATTAATCTATCGTGATGCCATCACGATTATGACCTGATTTACGTGATGTGGTCACGATCTGATAGAACCCTAACTCTAACCCTAACCTTCGTGACCACATCACGTAAATCAGGTCATAATCGTGATGGTATCACGATCGAAAGTCCGTGCGACTGGGTAGATCACATCAATGTGGGTCTTAATATTGACATTTCTTACCAAATTTATTTTTAAAAAATTGGCATTTCATGGGTTGAAAATGGCTCAAAATGCCATCGACTGTTTTAAATCATCTCTGAATCTTGCGAGACCAATGCTTACGTAGGGTGTACTCGCGCTAGGCGATCCATACTGTGCCCGAGCACGTTTGACCCCCAAAGTCCAGTTCATTTGGCTCGTATGATTGCTCCGTACTGTGCTCGGCCATGGCTCGGCGTACCATGCCTTGGCCCTGCATGAAGAGGTGGGCTCAGACACAGTTCAGCTGGACTTACCTATGTCATGAAATAAAAAAAAGCATGTTAATGCCATCTAATCAGGGGTTTGTAACCCTCCTCTCCCTTCCGTCTGTGGCGCATCCGCATCACAGCGGTTGGGCGTCTTCACGGACGGAGCTGGATGTCAGGCCAATGGAGGGGACAACACCGGTGTGCGGCGGTGACTCTGGACGCACACCGGGCCCTTCTGGTGGCTCTTCCCAGCTAATCTTACCTCAACACACCCAAGCCCCACCCCCCTCTCAGCCCCTTGCCCACTTTTTAGCCTTTTTCATAATTATGCAGTGAGTGGGTGGAGTTAGGCTCAAACCTGGGGGAGAAGTTACACTTTAAGCGACGTTCGAGTGTCCACGAGTAGCAATATATTCCGTTCAACTGTCCAAAGTAACGGGGAGTGCAGTAGAGGTGAAAAAGAGAGTGCAGGCAGGGTGGATTGGGTGGAGAAGTGTGTCAGGAGTGATTTGCGACAGAAGGGTACCAGCAAGAGTTAAAGGGAAAGTTTACAAGATGGTTGTGAGACCAGCTATGTTATATGGTTTGGAGACAGTGGCACTGACGAAAAGACAGGAGGCGGAGCTGGAGGTGGCAGAGTTGAAGATGCTAAGATTTTCACTGGGAGTAACAAAGAAGGGCAGGATTAGGAACGATTATATTAGAGGGACCGCTCAGGTTGGACGGTTTGGAGACAAAGCAAGAGATGGCTTGGACATGTGTGGAGGAGAGATGCTGAGTATATTGGGAGAAGGATGCTGAATATGGAGCTGCCAGGGAAGAGGAGAAGAAGAAGGCCAAAGAGGAGGTTTATGGATGTGGTGAGGGAAGACATGCAGGTGGCTGGTGTGACAGAGGAAGACGCAGAAGACAGGAAGAAATGGAAACGGATGATCCGCTGTGGCGACCCCTAACGGGAGCAGCCGAAAGTAGTAGTAGTAGTAGTAGTAGTAGTAGTGTGCGATAAACATGGAATGAGCTGTAACCACTGCACCGAATCATTTTGAAAGTGCAACGGCCTATAGGCAAACTCCGACTTCCGTGTTTATCAGCGACGTCGTTGGTCGGTCGACCGATCGTGTAACTTCAGTGACGTCGTTCATCACCTGATCCAGCAGCCCAATTGTGTAACTTGCTCACTCAGTCACTCTACCATGATCCCTGACGGACATTCACGGCTGTAGGGCTGGCCCGGCTGGCTGGTTCAGCCATAAATGCCTCACAATATAAGGGGGGAATACCTTTACAGATGACTTACTCTTTGCCTTGTTTGTCAAACAAACTGTTTAACACACAACCTGGCAGCCCTGGAAAATGACAGATGGGCCAGCCCACTAGCGGGCCGCAAGGTCAATAATCGACTTGCTGGTCATGGCCCGCTTGACGTTGGAACAGCCCATGTGATTGGGGGTCACACGGTCCCAATTGCCCATAGGCTACCAATACTGTAAGGCAGGTGCAGGAAACGCTACCCCCGTCCGTCCTCTCCCCACCCCTTCAATTGGATGCGTCCATCCATGTAATGGCAGAGGTCAAGCAGGACATAATCAAATCAAGAGAGATCAAGTTGAAACTAAAAGTTACAAGTTTGTAAATAAAGCTAGCCTGAAATGGATAACAGTCCTAAAAATTGAAAAGGTCAGAGAGAAAAGTAAAAGAAAATATCTTGATGCTGCAAAATGTTTTAAGTTAAGATATTCAGAAATACTGATGCCCCTGATGAGACGTCTTCTCACTGTCCAAGGTTGTGCATGCTATTCTATTTTGTTTGCTGCTTGAGGACACGATGCTGTGTTTTAAATGACACCAAGGCGAGAGTGTTATTGTGACTCAGCTGATAGTCCCTCTGGGTCCGCTTCAATACGGCGCAGCCATGCTGCTCGTCTCAGCCTGACAACAGCAGTGAATGAACCCTGTTTACTGTCGCTAGCTTGAAATTCTGATAGACCTGATGTGTGAGCATCTAATCAGCTGCAAACACAATGTCGGACGATTGACTAAATACAGCGCTGTTAATTAACGTCCGATTTCAGACACATTTCCGGATCATCATTAAGTTGGGCCTACATTAAGGAAAGCTTTTGTCCAGTGTGAAAGTTGAGTTTGGCTAGTTTGTGTTGTGATGACATCATTGCATTCTGTCATAGACTACATTCATGACATATGATTATGTCATATGTGTTTTATTTAAGTTACGGATGGTAGCATAAATGCACTGAGAGTTGAGTTGCCCATTGTCAAATGAATAAAATCCGGTAAAACTTTCTATGAAGCTTGCATCTATAACGCCCTATAACCATCTATAACACCCTACAATCATCTATGCCCTATATGCATCTTTTGCATCTATAACGCCCATAATTTCCTGTAATGTGTATTACAATGACTAATGGCTATGGCTGAAGACTGTGAAATAGCACTGAAGTCTCATTATGCATCTCTACAAAACTTCAGCAAAACAAGTTGGTTATGATGCATTATGACATTTGACAGATAAACAGGCTAATGATGACATATTTGTAATGCATAAATCCATTTTAAATTGACTTCATGTTACATAAAGGTGGTTATGAGGTGTTATAATGAATCTTACAATGAGTTATAGCTACACTTATAGGGCATTATAGATGCTTATAGAGAGTTATAGATGCTTATAGGGCATTCTAGATGCTTATGGGCGTTACAGATGCAAGCTTCATATCTTGGGTTGCAGACTTTTCCTCTAGGCTACTTCTTGGCTATTTATTATCACATTATTTCACGAAACTCTAAGTGCACCTGTTGTTAAGTCGCCAACTTGATATCTATTGCTCAGCCTATATGTTACAAATAGCCTGATATCCAGATGAAAATCACCAGGGCTGAATTGTGTTACTGGTCCGACCCTGTTAACACATATATACACAAACCCATGCATACACAAATACATGCACAGACAGTGCATACTACATTGTATGGATAACAAAATTTTACTGCAGCTGCAATAAAAATATTTAGTATCTAGTCTAATTAGCTTTCTCCATGTTTCTCCCTTTCTGCCTGTTTGTTTGTGTGTGTGTGTGTGTGTGTGTGTGTGTGTGTGTGTGTGTGTGTGTGTGTGTGTGTGTGTGTGTGTGTGTGTGTGTGCGCGCGCGCAGCAAGGAGCAAAGTGTGGCAGGTTGACTGGAGCGTGTTGTGATGATTTGTAACCCTTAAGTAACGCTGGCTGCTTCGCCAATTTCAATTTACACTCTCTCTAATGAGCTAACCCCAAAGGCCCCCCCCTCATCTACCTCCCACTCCCACTCTACCCCACTATCACCATGCCCATGACCAACCCTAATCCCTTTTCACCCTTACCCCTTTCTCATCAACAGCCCCCCCCACACACGCACACACCACCATCAACCCTCGCTCTTCCAACATTTCCCAGCTTTGTTTCTGACAGCCGCTCTCTCTGCGCCACGCGCGGGGGGCGTGGGCGGCAGCACAGCCGCATTTTATCACCGATGTGCTGATATGCAGACTGAGCATAGCAAGAAACGGAGAGTGGCAGATAGAGACAGAGAGCACTGAATGCTCTACTACCTCTCTCTCTCTCTCTCCCTCTTCCCACCTATATCCCGATGTGTCTGTGGGGAATAGACAAACACCAAACATTATTTCTGTGATTGTTGTTATTCCCTCGCTCACTTGTTTGCTCACTTGTTCAGATTATTCTTTTGTTATAAAGTGCAATACCAATTAGGGAGGATGGTGGGAGTTGATTTGTCGAGGCGCAAATGAAATCTAGCAGATAATGAGCCTCGCCGGGTTGACACAGCCCTCTCTCGCCTTGCATCATCTTGATGCTGTTTAAACCTAGACTTTGACATTTTTCACCCCGCCCCCCCACACACAACACAACACACACACACACACACACACACACACACACACATCAGATCCATTGATATGTTTGTCAGAGATCAAACAGCGGTGAAAGACACGGATTGAACGCGTAAGTTCGACTGCCAAAACAAAGGTCTTATGCTCACCCTCACTATCCACACACACAAACACACACACACGCACACATATGCACACACAAACGTACGTATGCAAACAAATACGCACACACACACACATACACACATGCACACTTTGCTTGCTTGCTTGCTGGTTGTCCATCGTGCCCGATGATGACCATCTTCTTCTGTTTGTCGGTCCTTTGAGGACTCAGATAGCAGAAGATACCTGCGCAGAGATGGTTTTTAAAGTGGCATGGGGGGTGCGCTTCTCCCAACGCCACATGACTTGATTGTAGAGGAGATGGTTCCGATGACAAGGGGGATCCCTAGACGACCGTCACCTCCACACAACTGCAGGGAGCTGCCGGAAATCCAGTTTTTCGGAAACCGCCTCGAAGCGTGCCGCCACAGCTTGCTTTTCTGTTGGGGTAAGCTCCCTTAGCCTTATGTCTTCCAGACTCACCCACAAGGAAGCGGGGCAGTGGTTGATAGGTGCCAGGGCGTGTCCACCAGGGTGGGCCTGCATACCATATCTCTGGGGCCCACTGCTGCTCCGAGATCCCCTGCCAAGTTAGCCTGGGGCCGCAAGACCCCAGTTACCATGTGTGGCCACGGGGAGGCCTGGCAGGAGTCTTGGTGAAGGAGAGGCTATGTACTGGCAAGGGAAGGCTTACACGCTAGGATGCTTCCCTATTCGCCACAAAGGCTAGCCAGCGGCAGCAAGCTAAGGGCAGGAAGGACACAAGCGGGTTGGAAGAACACATGCACCTTCCCTCCAACTACACACTGCTGCACTAGACGCATCACAACACCCTGTGTGTATGTACACACACACACACATGCACACAAACGTACGTATGCAAACAAATACGCACACACACATACACACATGCACACACACACATACACACATGTACATACATACACGCATGCACACACACGCATACAAATGCAAACAAACACGCACAAATGCACTCACACACATACACATGCACACACACGCACACACACAAACACACACATACATACACACATACACATATACACACATACATATATACACACATGCACACACACACACACACACACACACACACACATGCCTAACTGTAACCCCAGTTGTAGCCCTAGCTGTGTAGTAAACCCCAAGCCCAGGAACGATTTTCATGAGGACCAGAAATATGGCCCCACTAGAGAGGCGGTTCATGATTTTACTATTCTTAAGGACACTTGGTCCTCACAAGTATGAATAAACACACACACACACACACACACACACACACACACACACACACGTACAGAGCTCCATCTCTTCAGCAGCGGAAGACAAGAGTTAATGTTCTCTGACAGAACAATCAGTCTTCTGTGCTCCCCCTTCCTCAATGCCGCCCCGTGTCTTCGGCTCTTCCTTATTGCCAGCCATATTAACTTATCTGCTACCTTTGACCCCTGCTCTTTATCTAAGAGGAAGTGGAGATAAATTAGAACATTATGTGTCCAATAGCCAGAGGAATCCAGCCAGCTAAACATGTGCTACTCCGTCCCCATAATTTGGCTGATTAGATTTCCCCTTATTAATGTTGCTCCATAAATCTCGCCGGGCTCCTCGTCAGTACCGGGTTACAGGAGTCATAGGAGAGGTCTTAATGGGGGATGGTTATCGACAATTGTCCATCATTTCTAATATGAAATTATGTTTAAAAAAACAACAACAACAGAAAACAAACAAACAAAAATGAATACGTCCCTATTCTCTCTGCTGGCTTTTAGGCACTACGTCAGCTCACCTAACAAGTGTTTATCCAGTAATGTGAGTGCAGGTCTGCAGAAAAGTCTGTTTTTTTTTCTTTTTCTTTTCTTTTATGTTGGTATAATTATGCTGGGAGTGTTTGTCAAAATGCAAGCTACCGTCCTTAGCCATCAGGGGGTCAGTTCTGTATCTCTGTTGACACTAAAGAAAGAGAAGAAAAAAAAGACATTTTCTGGAAATGTCTGAGGTAAACGTTAGCTTCCCAGTAATTGTTGCACAAAATGCACTTATCTGCCTCGGTATTAAGTTATTTAATTGGACGAGAATAATTGGATGTTTGATTGGATGAGCAATCGCTCTGTTTTTTTTTTCACAGGCTCGAGTCGAGGCCGCTACGAGCCACAACCCGCCGGATCACCTTTATAGAAGACATGAAAATACATCTTCAGCACCGAGGCTGAACTTTCACTCTTTCTCTCCGGGACAGGTTTGCTTGCAGTATTTGCCTTTCACTGTTGATATTGAAGACTTTGTCTTGTACATTTGCCATCAACAGGGGTCCTTACAAGCCGGTTCTGATGGGTGTCCTTCTCTTAAAGTCACCACCATTTGCTGAGGTGTTTAAATGGATTTAATGAGCTGGTTTAAATGAAAATGAAAGCCACTTTATTTTGTCATTGTACAGGCTACAATGACATGTGCTGTCTGCATTTAACCCATCCTGTTGTATAGCAGCAGTGGGCAGCTGCAGCACCCGGGGACCAACTCCAGCTCTTCTCTCCACTGCCTTGCTCAGGGGCACAGACAAGGAGTATTAACCCTAACATGCATGTCTTTTTGATGGTGGGAGGAAACCGGAGCACCCGGAGGAAACCCACGCAGACACGGGGAGAACATGCAAACTCCACACAGAAAGGACCTGGGATGTCCTGGGGTTCAAACCCAGGACCTTCTTGCTGTGAGGCAACAATGCTAACCACTGGGCCACCATGCTGACTTTTTTTTTTAATAAATGTGTTTTATAGGGCCCTATGAAATACTTCTTATTTCTTCCCTTATTTTTTGTTCTTTTAATTGTTTTTATTTATATCTATCTATCTATCCATCTATCTATCTATTTATTACTTACCCATTTTAATTCTGAGAGAGTGTGTATGATGAACTACAGTAGTAAAACCAAAAGCAGCATGGCCACATTTCTTTGTCGTTTCGACAGCGTTGTCCTCTGTGATGCTGCAGGCTTCTACATTATTATTTATTTTTTATCCCGTTTAACAAAGCCATGCGTGTTTACTGTCATGCACAAACACACAGCAACACAACAAGGTTTCTGCAAGGCAGGGCAACAAACGGTGAAAGGACAAATTACTTTACATTCCTAATACTGTCACACACTTTGTCATAATCTCCAAATTTTGCAAACTTTTTAAAAAATTTTGTGCACTGTCTTTATATCTGAAATCCATTTTTATGTCTCCATGTCATGACTTCCGTCAGCGTTTCCCACCAGCTCTAGTTTTTGCTCTGTAAAGATGAATGGGGGCAAATGTCTCTCAGTGTAATGATGAGGGATCTCCATTACACGCATCGGAAATGTGTATCTCGTGTTGGAACAATAACGCCATGCAGTAATGCAACACGTGGAGCTACTTATTAAAAATGCCTTGCTCCCCCCCCCCCCCCAATTCTGTCTTCTGTACTTAATCGAGGTTTTATTAGCCCACGTTCTTGACAATGCTTGAATTAATCTTCACATTAACACCAACAAAGTGTAAAAGAAACCATATTAATGTTCATCTCCCATATGGTCTTTTCAGTAGATATATTATTTTTTAAAGCTGTTCCAATGGGATGGAATTGAAAGCGAGGCTAAATATTTTCAGATAGCTGTGCAAGTTCACAATAATATGAAAGAAGCAAAATATATGTCTTGTTTTTGTTCATGTGATGTTAACTCTTAGGATTTGTATTAACAGCATCACAATGAAAGGATTTGTTTTAAGCATATTGCACACACGTATTAAGGCCCAATGACATTTTGCATTTAATGTTTTTTCAGATTTTTTTTTTTTCGTGCTTTAAATTTATGTTAAAAATAATGACATTAACCAGCATTTTATTTTATTCTAACTGGTGCAGGAATTTTTTTTAGGGGGGGGGCATAAGAGTAGAAATGATTAAAAATCATAGGCGGCACTATTAAGAGGCTCCAGAATTATCTTTGAAAATATTTTAACGTAAATAATAAAATTCCTATCTATCTATCTATCTATCTATCTATCTATCTATCTATCTATCTCTCTCTCTCTCTCTCTCTCTCTCTCTCTCTCTCTCTCTCTCTCTCTCTCTCTCTCTCTCTCTCTCTCTCTCTCTCTCTCTCTCTCTCTCTCTCTCTCTCTCTCTCTCTCTCTCTCTATCTATATATCCATCTATCTGTGATTAAAATAATCATCCAACACATGAATGGCCCACTGACGTGCATATGGGGTCAGTTATTCATCTTTTTATCTCTACTTTTACTTTTATTTCTCTTTTAGAAATCACGACAGTACTTCCCTGATATTCCAGTTCAGTTTAGCAAACATGTTTACTGAGTGACGTAAAGGAATTAAGTATGCAGGAGTGATGCCGTGATTGAAAAAAACAAACAAAAAAAAAACAAATAACTTGGGGTCAAAGAAGTAAACTTAAAAAGCTGTGGCGTAGGCAGAAATCACAGTGTGGGTGTCCAAAGGAGTTGAATCAAGTGCAATTCAATTCAATTCAATTCAATTTTATTGTCATTAAAAACAATGTGCAGGCACATGTTAACAATAAAATGAGGGCTGTGGCTTCACCAAACAGTGCAAGACAGACACAGACAAACACAGCAAACACAGTATAAGATATACACACATGAAGACCAAAAGAGCTTTCTGGTCTACTGAGGTGCAGTTGCCGTACCACACTGAGATGCAGATGGTCAGCATGCTCTCTATGGTGCAGTGGTGGAAGTTGGTGAGAATTTTGGGGGGTAGACGGGCGCTCCTCAGCCTTCTCAGGAAATGCAGGCATTGTTGGGCTTTTTTCACAGGGGCCTGGGTGTTTAATGTCAACGAAAGGTCCTCGCTGATGTGGACTCCAAGGAATTTAAAGCTGGAAACATGCTCCACTTCCACCCCACTGATGTGTATGGGGGAGTGGCTGCAGCTTCTAGACCGCCTGAAGTCCACAATCAGCTCCTTTGTCTTCTACAACTGGACTTGGTTGAATCAAGTGCAGTTGCACTTGATTCAACTCCTTTGGATAACCATGACCTGGATGAATGAGAACATTCACAGACATGCCACAGTGTGGGTGGGCACAGAGAAAATCAGGTGGGCCTAGCCCATCCAAGACCAATACTTAATAGGTTCTGAAATGAATATGTTAACCAAAATAGGCAATTGCATCTGTACTTGCCTGAATACACTACCGTTTAACCATGCAAGGCTTATATACATCATCAGAGGTAATGTTACACACAAGAAGTCGAGCAGCCTGGCATGGTAGCCTCATATTGACACACACACAGCTGACAGACGCAACAGCATCATTAATCAAGCATATGGATCGAGGTACACACAGGGCCGCTGACACTGAGGGGGACACCGGGTCAGTTGTCCTAGGCTCTGGGTCGAGGGAGGGTCCAACTACTACGGCTCCCACAGCCGCCGCTGCTCAGTCAGCCCTCGGAGTGGACGGCGATGGATGCCGTATAGCACCCCTGCAGCAGGAGGAGCCACACGAGCCCGGTCGGGATTGAGGTCCAGAGGTCCAGACTAGAAAAGAGGTCTACATACACACCGCCTACGTGTGGGCTGATTAAGACCCCCAGCAATGACGTGCGGTCAGGGTAGGCAGTGCCTACCTGTGATAGTTTAATCAAAATAAACATATAACAAATCCATAAAACAAAACATATCAAAATCTCACTCTAGTTACGAGTCTGATGGGTTATAACACATTTTAAATTATGTTTTTATGTCCTTGTCCTTTTTAAGTCCTTAAACGTCTAAGATTGAAACGCCTTATAGCACACAAGCTCACCTACCTTTTACCCCATGGGAAGGGTAGGCTCTGCTTTTTTCACGATTGCCTTTAATGTTGTGAATTTCTTGAGTTTATGCATGCGTAAATCGACGAATGAGGAAAGGCAGTGCTTATGGTGAGAGTGTGAGCCAATCAGAGCCAGTCACGTCACGTCACGTCTCGGAGAGATTCGTGGAGGAAGACAGGTGAATGGACTTCATCTTCGAGTGAAGGTAAGCCATTGATTTTGCGCTTTTATGCTCGTGGCAGGGTAAATTAAAGTAATCTGTAAATGTGTTTTTCATGTAGTGTGGCTGTGTTGGACAAGTTATCATATAAATATGATTTTTCATTTGACTTTATTCTCAAAATTTTGACTTTTTTATAGAATGCTGTCCTGCATCAGACAACCATCGCTGAAATGTCTTCCTTATCAGCTGCACACTCGTTATTCCACATCCTTATTATTAATAGCTCTTTATAAAGTTATTTTGTAGATATATTTTCATACAAGTTTCATTGTTCATTTTATTACGCTTTTGCCACTATGTGTTTCCTAAGATACTGGCTAAATGTGAACTTGAGAACTGTGAATGACATGAGGACATGGGTCATATATGGCTTCTCAAGTCACAATCTTTTTTTATTTATTTTTTTTTTTTTTTTACTTGTAGTTTTGCCGTTTTTGGCTCAGGGCATCATGCCACATTGTCTTTTCATTGATTGAAATTTCATCTCCCACCAATACATCAAAAACAGCCGTGAAAGTTGTCAACCATTTTGAAGTGTACAGATTTGTGCTAGTCATCTCAGTTTGTCTTCCATTTCTACAAACCAGTGCAATTACTCACAAATAATATTTACTGTTCAGTTTCACAAAACATTTTTTTGTGATTATGTTGATTTTTAAAATGTTTAGTTGTTATATTGTGTAGTTGAACTGGACTGGGATCTAACTGCACAGGAGAAGCATTAATAATGGGATACATGTTATTTTATAAGTGTTTTTAATTTATCTATAGGTGACCTCAATACATGTGATCTCAACATTCTGTCACCTCAGCACCCAGTTAATTTGCTTGAATTCACTCTCAGTTCTGCTACCAGCCATTTTATTATACAGCATAATACTGGAAATGAGTTAATGGTACACAATTTAAATATATGTATATTTTACTTAAATTAAATGACATGTTTTTGCCACAAATGTCGTTTCTTTGTGTTGTATTTGTGTTCTTCTTTTCAGGCAATGTTTCAACAATATTTACAAATAGTATCTCATAACTGCTGTTTGCCGTGACCACAACGAAGTCCACAATAAGCAAAGGCAACGGTGTTACTTAGTCATTTCACAGTTATCAAAAACCATATAAAACAATAATAAAAAGTACTTCAGATATACTTTGACAATATTTGTGTTTAGGTTTTCATTTGTAAAGTAGTTCAGTCAGGGGGCAGGATATTCTAATATCCTGTGGCAGCTGGAAGAATGAAGAAGGATCAGATTGTTATAAAACATTAGAGAGCACGAAAGGATGTAATGTGGATTTGGGAAGGCCCACTGCCTACCCAGCCACTGACCTCACCGCACGTCCCTATGTTCAGATCATTACATAACGAGTGTGTCATTTTTTTTCCATGGACAACTTCAAAGCATTAAAGTTGGGATTTGGGAATGATAGCATGTGTCTAATATGATTGCATTTTGGTGGTGGGGCTACCCTTTTAAGTAGCCTGTGTTTGGATTGAATGATGTGTGGGAAGGGGAGAACTCTTTTGTCATACACAAATGGAACAAGCCTTTGTGCGTCATGGCCAGTCAGCGACATGTGCGTGGTTGTGGTTGGGGTCGGGGGGGGTGGCTTTGGAAATCACCTTGTCCTGGGGGACGAGGAAGACGCACTTTTAACATAGCCACATAAAACACACACGCACACACACACACACATTGTTGTGCATGAACGCATTGAACGTTTGTTTTTGTTTAACGGTGAACTGAACCCAACCGCTTGCAACTAATGAATGTGAACGTGAGCGTCGTTCACGCGCTGTGTTTTATGGCACATGGCTCGTGCGATTGGCAACTCAGACGCAGCTACAGGTACCGCTGAAGCCAAAATTCATATGAGCATTTGAAGGAGTTTCATCAATAAATCAGTACAATATTCCAACGGGAAAAATGTCTTATTTTTTATGCAAATTCTGCGTGCTGGGTCTGAACACAAGTCCGAACGTATGCCACATCCACAACCAATTTGAAACAACACAGCGAGTTGAAGCAGCCGACCAGTGGAGTAGCTCATTTAAAAAAAACAAATAACTAGATAAATAAATAACGTGTAGTGGTTATGGGGCTACATAATTCCCCTTATTGAGCTAGTAGGAACGTTAGTTTACAGCTGCTGTTTCCTCGGTTCGGGTTTACAGTGACACACTTCCGCTGCGCGGGTTTTTTGTTGTTGTAATGGTGGAAGGAATAAATGGTGCACCTTGTGTAGCCGAAAGAGAAAGTTGTCACGACTCCTGCTCGAGCTCCTCTACAAACGGAAGAAATGAACGACGACTATTTCATTTTTTGAGACTGTGAACTTAGCTCAAAATTTAAAAACTGTGTGAATTGTGAACGTGGACTAGGTCGTTCTGTGTGAATTGAACTTTGTGAATCGCAAACTTGCACAACACAACGCTGCACACGCGCGCGTGCACACGCACGCACCCACGCGGCACAAGCGGCAACGTCAGCGTCGTTGTGTTTATAGACACTACATTTCATCACCGGTAGGTGACTCTGTGAAACGTTGGCTAGCGAAAAAAAAGACTCCTGTAAAGGGGACAGAAGAAGAACGAGTAGAGCGAGGCATTAAAAGTTGGGTGGAAGCGACCTATGCGGTTGGGGTTAGGTGTTGCTGAGTAACAGTTCGTTCGTCTCCTGTGAGTCGCTCACCAACCTAACAAATTGGCGATGAGGATGAGCGTGTCAGTACCGGGCCCACCGCCCTTCCTTCCTTCCTCCCTTCCCCATGCTGGCGAGCCGCCGATACCGTTTGATACGTGGCGGAAGATGCTCGACAGCTGCACGCTAGCAGAGGCGAGGAGACGTGCCGTTTTACTACACTGTCTGGGTTCGGAGGGACAACGTCTGTTCTACACTCTGCCGGAGCAAGGTACAACATATGAGGAGGCCATGGACGCCCTCGAAAATATTAATTGTACACATAACAAAAACTATACCCAGTGAACTATAACTTCGTAATAGCCAATAAGCTACTGTAAACTACTAATAACACACGTTAGCCCCTAGCTAACGGGTCTGACCCTTTAGCCGAGCGGTTAGTGATGTCGCCTTGTGGTGCAGTACACCTCGTATCGAATCGCGCACCGGGCAAGAAAATAACCGGTTACACTACTACACTCGGGAATTGAAAATTAACTTACATTTAATGATTACAGCAGGAGATGATGTGGGTGGTGAGTTGGGAAGTATGACTGAACTTGAGCTGAATTCCCTTCCTCCCGCTACTCATGTATTTTTGTGACAAACTTGAGCAAACTGCTTTGTTTAGCCATGATTTTTATCTTAACATACTGTAGCGAATTCGGGGGACACCGCAACCACAGGGACTGCCGCGGCCGGGAAGCGAACCCGTAGGGCTCGCACCGCAGGAGACATCGCTAACCGTTAGCCTCTTGGATGAGAGGCGAAACGTCTTCACGGATATATAACCAAGTCCAGTTGCACTTGATTCAATTCCTTTGGATAACCATGACCTGGATGAATGAGAACATTCGCAGACAAACGGGCAAAAATAAATGAATAATTTGAACTAAAAGACAACGCCGCAACAAGCCAATTAAAGACACGTCACTCGTATCATTGCCCAATAAGAGCAGGAAGGCGCACCACTTATGTCAGAATTGCGTTTCTATCCCGGCAGAGTAAATAAATGAAGTCCGTCCCTTTGAAGAGGCGCCTAAATGAGTCACGATTCTGTGCTGAAGCGTCACACAGCGGCAGGTCGGTTTGCACAGCATTTACAAACAGGATGTAAATAATGTGTCTTTATATAAGGACCTCTAAAATCTACTGTACATACTTTGTGGTGTTTTCACAGTGGAGGCACCGCGCTACTAAATTGATTATTATCTTGGTTAATTATTTCTATTATCAGTTATCACTAATATTGTCATTAGTGGCACTAGCCTACTAGTACACAGGAGGTTCAGCCAGCTCACCATTCCACCGCTGAGAACTCAGGATCCTGTTGTGCCATTGGATTGGATTGTAACACTTTAGTAACTGGTAGCATTGGGCTTTTGTCTTGTTTAAATGTGCTTGGCGTTGCCCACCAGTGAAAAAGGGGTTACATTTATACTCAACAAGTTAAGCTTATTTGGCTTAAAACAATGTTTTGTTTTTGTTTTACTTTAACTGTAATGTTTCGCAAATTTAGATTCCCCATGCCTGGCGCTCTAGCGCCGCCTGTGTTAGAAAATATTAAATATTGGTTCTGCTTGGAACAAACCAGTTAAAAAAAATATGTTTTTAAGCCATGATTAGGACCACTATTGCCAAGCCTTTACTGCGAGTACAACAGAATGAGAAGTAAAGTATCATGGCTGCAAACAAATCTATTTTTTGCATGTGTTAACCTTCAATGTCTAACAAGGACACATAGGCCCTCTTCAGACATGGCATTAACATGCATCCTTGGTCGTCACAGCACGAAATACACCTGAGATGCATTTGAGGGTGCATGGAAATCCAAATCACTCAGACCACATTTGCAGGTGGTCAGGGATGCATGTGGCTGCATTTATAGCATAGTTTGAACACAAATGTGTCCCCTGCCACATTGAAGGACCACCTAGTCAGCTATGTTAGCAAATGCATGCTCATTCGTGTGCTTATTCTGCTGATGCACAGAAACGTGGACAAAAGAAACACACAGATGCCAGAAATGTTTGCTGTTTTTGGTGTATGAAAAATGTACAGAACGATCTTAAAGGAACCCTATACCGATTTTCAGCCACATTTGCATTTATTAGCTATAGGGTTTCCATGTCTATAATATCTAGCATACTTTCCTCCAGGCTCTCTATCGCCATAGGAAGCTGTAGAAATCTCGCTTACTTCCTTGGTCCAATGACGTTTTGCTGATGTGACTGTGTGGCAAAAGAACTGGTGATGTTTTCAGTTTTGATTCTCAATCAAGGGGGAACAGATCCTGTGTTGCTTGGAAATACACAGCAGCCATATTTACCTGAAATCATATACACAATTTCAGAGTGCCCGCATGCACCATTAGCCAAAATCAAAACGTAGACTTCTTTCACAGTAGCCAATAAGATGCAGTGTAAAAAAATGTGCTCTAGCACTCCAAGAGTGAATTTACGAGCATGCACAATTTTTATTCAACACTGTCAAAAGGAGGACAAATAAGCATCCATCCAGACGCTGCGCTGGACACCAAACAGAGAGCTGAAAAACTGCACTTTCCATCCAAATGCCAGACATGGCCATATAGGGTGCACAATAGCCAGCAGTTGGGGAAGGCTTAGCCTTCTTTAGCCTACACTACTCGCTGCCCCTGAAATTTTATCAGTGTCACCTCGAAGCATAAAAACACATTTGGAGTGTTATGGCTGCAGCACATGGTAAGAATGCTGGTTTATTATTATGTGCCACCACTGTGCAGTAAATGGGCATGATTTATCAAGTCTTTGGTTCAACTGAAAGTTGCATAGTATGCCTTTCAATTTGCTTTTGCTGTGCTATACAATTTAAGGCTGCAGTTCTATGTTTCTGTGTTTGGGTCTGATTGAAATTGAACTTGGATGAATAGCTACTTGACGCTGGCCAGTACTCAAGGCTGCACTCTGGCAACTGGATTATGTAGCCTCCAGGTATTCTCGTGTTGCAACTACATGTTAAAATTGACAATTTTGGGTTAATAAACATCCTCAAAGTGGTCTTGCATGAATTTGCCAAATTTCAGTCTTTGTAAATTTTTACACTGTGCTTAAATACCAAACTGTAACATATTTCAGGTAAGAAAAGACAAATTTAATGCTGACATGTTTCATTCTGGCATTACTCTGTCTGTATGGGTATTATCCTGTAGGTTATGTGGCATTTATGACTTGTCCAATTTTGTTATTCTAGATATCCCTCCAAACAGTTGAAGTTTTGTGATTGACATTTGTGAATTTCAGACATCTCTCCATGTAAATGCAAACACAGGACACCTTAGATGTTGCTTATTCTATCTTCCTTGACACTTGCTACATTAGGAGAGCATGCAGAAGGGGCAGAGCGGAGGTGAAAGTGGGATTAATTGTAGATTTCATTTCAAATTTTAAAGGATCTCTGGGATGAATACCAGCTGGCTGTCAAAAATGCCAGGGCTCAAAACCTTTCTGATCGTATTGATAAAAACTGCAATAATCCCAGGGTACTTTTTAGTGTGTTAAACTCTGTCACCTCCTCTACTCCCATCTCCTGTTTAGATGCGTCTGTCTCTTAATGTGAGGATTTCATAAAATTCTTATGAGACAAAGTACTTAACATCAGAACTAATATCATTCCATCTATAAACAGTCTATCCATCTCCTCTGAGAACACTGCAGTTCTAAATTCCCTTAACTCCATTGCTTTACCAGAACTTCATCGTATTATCTATTCTATGAAAACAGCCTGTTTGCTCCATATTATTCCAACTAAACTCATCAAAGAAGTTATTGGCACCATTGGCCCCAGCGTTGTTTATCAATAGCTCCCTGGAAACCAGTCATGTGCCCCAATCTTTCAAACATGCAGTTGTCCAGGCACTTTTTTTTTTAAGAAGAGAAGAAAGCCACTTTATTTTTTCATTGAATTGTTACAATGAATTCTATTACAACACATTTGTCATTTCCATTTAACCCTGCAGTGCCCGGGGACCAACTCCACTTCTTTCCATTGTCCTGGTCAGGGGCACAGACAGGAATATTAACCCTAATATGCATATCTTTTTGATGGTGGGAGGAAACCGGAGCACCCGGAGGAAACCCATGCAGACACGGGGAGAACATGCAAACTCCATACAGAAAGGACATGGGATGGCCTGGGGTTCGAACCCAGGACCTTCTTGCTGTGAGGCAACAGTGATAACCACTGGATCACCATGCCGCCCAAAGCAAAGCAAAATCTAGATCATTCAGTCCTCAATAATTACAGACCTATCTCCAAACTCCCCTTTCTTTCTAAAATCATTGGAAAAAGTAGCTTTTTGCCAACTGTTTTCCTACTTGGCTAAAAACTGCATTTTTGAAAAATTCCAATCTGGTTTCAGTGGTCTTCACAGTACTGAATCTGCGTTACAGAGAATAACTAATGACCTGCTTCTAGCTGCTGACTCGGATAACTGCTCCATCCTCTTGCTGCTAGATCTAACTACATCCTTTCACACAGTAGATAATTTCATTCACAGATTAAACCAATGGGTGGGGGTCTCTGATTCTGCCTTAAACTGGTTTTCTTCATATTTATCCAACAGATCTTTTAGTATCTCTATCAGCAACTCATCTTCTTCCATCTCCTGTGGAGTGCCCCAAAGTTCCTTACTTGGTCCAATTTGCTTCCGTTAGGCCACGTTATTCAAAAAACATAACCTATCTTTTCACTTTTATGTGGATGACACGCAGGTGTAACCCCCCCCCTTTGAAAAACAATTCTATCAGGTAGTAAACTTAAGCTTCATGCAGCTCTGTGTCATCTCCAAACTCAATTCTCTGTACTTCTGACTCGGAGAAAGTCATACATGCTACAATGACTTCTATCACCAGCACCTCAACTTTTACTCTTTTCTTTTACGCAAATACCATCATATACCATATACCCAAGTGAAATGCCAGGAAGGTATGAAGATATTAAAAAAATAGATACCACCCAAGCCTAGGCTGTACCCCATCGACAGCATCCACTGTCAATGTGGATGCTGCCTACTTTTTTTCCCCCATATTAGGCATTCTTTGTTTCTATAGGCTGAGATTCAAACCAGGGGTGTTTGGGGTTGGCTCTCTACCACCCATAATGCTCACATTCAAGGCAAGTAACCTGTCTAGAGTGAGAGAGAGGGATCAGCTCCAGTGTCTTGGTTAAGTACAATTTGACAGGACATAGTATGTGCACCTGTGTGAATGTGAAGTAGAGTGTTACTATAAAAGCTTGCATGAATTGTTGACAATTTCTGGATAAATAAAAGTTTAAAAAATATTTACCATGTTAAGGGTGTCCATCAACAGCCATATTATTATCATTATTATTATTATTAATCTGATTTTTCTTCTCTTCTGTTCGTTTCTTTTGTTTTTGTTTTCCTTTGTGTGTGCTGTAAAGAACTTTGGATCAACTGTGTTGTGTGTAAAGTGCTATATAAATAAAGGTGAGGTGAGTTGAGTTGAGCTATAATTCTACAGGCCACAGTACAACACAATGCCCCCACTATAGATGGTAAAGGACTATTTTCAGATAATGGCCCGTCTTTTAAGTTGTGTTGCGTAAGTTGTTTGATTGAATCTCTCAATTCTGCCAGCCTGATATATGCAGCAAGCAAAATCAATTTTCGCAGTGCTTACTCTAGCTACCTAAGGCTCCCATTCAACAGCCTATAAGAACAACTGTGCCACTGCTCAGGGTTTAAATCCACTTAATTTGAAATGCACACTTTCCTCCAAGGGGTCTCGTGAAAGTTTGGTAATTGCATTTGGTATTGCATTTTTTAAACGCTCCATACATACATGAATCTGCTTTATTGCTAAAGAGGTATTTTTTTCTTCACATACAGGCTACCATTCTCACTTAGAAAGTCTATCCAGTGTTAACCAGCCATCATTATTAATTTGTTTGTGTAAAGGTATTGTTTATACAAAAATGTTTTTAATGGTATTCATGCTCTGGGCAAAGGGGCACCACTATAATTTGTCTAGACTTCTTTTGAGTTTAGATTAGCATATTTTAATTTGTAACACTTCCATCAAAAACATGTTATTATCCCAGGTTTCTAAGAAGCCACCTTCACCTCCAACCTTTTAGCTTAAAGGTATTTATAAAAATATACACACGCACACACTAAGACTCTCTTAGGATGGTCTACTGACAATAGGAAATGCATAACCATTACCATTAAGTGATTGTAAACACTAAAATGACTAACATTATCCCTTTATCAAGCCTTAACATATATATATATATATACATACATACACACACACAGGTTATCCTGCTGTTAAGTTTACGGGGATGCTGGAGCAGTCACTGGGCAGCAGACAGGGAGACACCCGGGACAGGCTGCCAGACCACTTATCTCTCTCTCTCTCTCTCTCTCTCTCTCTCTCTCTCTCTCTCTCTCTCTCTCTCTATATATATATATATATGAGGAGCAGAATATTAAGATAGATGTAGGATACATCTATCTTTATATATAATATATAGTATACAAAAAAACACAAACTCATACACTGGGATGTATCCACACTTGAGCATCTACAGGTGTCAAAGACCTTCAATTACCATATCATATAGGCAAGGTGAGCACTTGAATGACAGGCCTGTGCTTCCTCCTTACCTTTCTTTCTCTGAAGTCCATGCTGAAGGAATGAAGGAACTGATGTGTGTTTCACAACACAATGTATATTAGTTACATCTCACCCTGAATACTGCAGAAATTACTTGCTGATTTAGCAGAATGAGAGCTTTCAGACACAACGCAACAACACTGCTGCGCTCTGACACCCATTAATTCCAATGGTTTGCGCCATGCCGCGATGGCTTCTCGCTGTGTCGAGTAAAGCACGGGTGCAGCGCAGCACACCGCTCGGCGAGCTGAGTGTGCTGTGATGAATACCTACACGGTAATGGTGTGCGGGTCGACCCACAACCAAGGGACCGCGGGTTCAGATAAGCTTACTAGAAAATATTGTAGCGACTGGAGGAGGCAGTCATTCTGACTGTTGATGGTTTTGTGCTGGGGTAGTGCAAGGGCTCATGGGACTGTTAATATCCATCCATCCATTATCCAAACCGCTTATCCTGCTCTTAGGGTCGCTGGGATGCTGAAGCCTATCCCAGCAGTCATTGGGTAGGAGGCGGGGAGACACCCTGGACAGGCCGCCAGGCCATCACAGGGTAACTAATGGGACTGTTAATATTCGAGTTGGGATTGTTTTAGTGATATAGTGTTCATGTTTTAATTGGGATTTGTGTTGTTTTTTTGTTTGGTTTTTTTTTTTTGGGGGGGGGGTTTGACTCGGCTTGGGTAGAAGTCTGTTTGCTGATTGACTGACCTTCGGACCAGGACTTAGACTTGATGTCGCCGATTGTGACCTCGGGGGGTGGAAGTCATTGTAATGTTGATTCTGTCAAATGTTAAGGGGTGTCCAAATAAAAGCCACTTCTGTTGGCACTGCAGTGTATTGGACGCAGGCTTGGAATTAAGAGAAAGCTTGTCTCTGTCACTCATTCTTCCACGTGAGCTCACCACATTGGTGTCAGAAGTAGGATTGGGATGAAAAATAGAGAGAGAAAATTCAGAGATTGGAGTGAGACATTGAGCAGACCCAGTGGTGCTTGGAAAACCTGGCATGGCAAAAGACGAAGCCCACCCTGATGGCTTCAGTGCCCCCCCCCCAGAAGCCAGAAGTGCCGATACAGGGGAATGCCTGCTGCCTACCACCACCAACCACCTCCTAGCAACCAGGAGGGCTGCTGCCAATGAACCACCCACGACTGGTCCCCACGCACAGCCTGTCACACCCTGCAGTTGCACATTGAACACTAGCCAATCTGCCCAAGTACAACAAGATTAGAGGGAAAGGCTTTGCAGGTGCTCCTCGACCTAGCCCCAGTGGCGAAGTGGGACCTCCAGGTCCTTACCATGGTGCTGGAGAGGCGATATGGGCACTCTTCACTGACCAGAGCAGAGAACAGCTAGCTGGCCACCACCGCCAAGAAGGAGAGAGCCTGAGCACCTTCACCGCAGCTGTGCAGCTGCACACCCAATATGGTTACCTGCAGGTTGATGCAGCCGCCCAAGAGGAGCTGGCCCTCCACGCTTTCCTGCAGGGGCTCAGACCGGAGCGTTTGCGCCAGCATGTTCACCTCTCCATGCCCCGATCCCTCAGTGAGGCTCTCTGCGAAGCTGAATGGGCCGATGAGGTATTCTCCACATGCCCTAACCAGCAGAAGGCCCCTGCTGTCCGACCGCACATCAGGTTGGTCAACTACGATAAGGAGGAGGAGGCAGAAGGGGTCTACCAAGTTCGGCCTCCACCACAGCCTTGTTGATTGTCTCCAACATCCAGGGGATGTCAACCCTGGCTGACTGACCGCTGTTATCGGTGTGACGAGCCTGGTCACATATTAGACCGTGGGCGGCGTGGATTGGCTTTCATAATTGGTCGGGTAGGTGTGAATATTAGAACGACCGGGATTTAACTCCTACCTAAAATGTCCATGGGTGGTCAAAAGGACCACTAGTTTTTAAACTCTATATTCCGTCAAGATAAATACCCAATTGAGATATTACGACTGACACCAAAATTAAAATTTTAACAACGTTAATACTATTTTTCACAAAATTTAAAATCGCCGCTGTCCAATGCCTGTAAATACTGCAATGCCTTGGTGGTAGTCATGGTGCGTCAAAGGGCAGCTGTACCCATACATTTTGGCAATAATCAGAAATCAAGTTTAGACTATTACTCTGCACTGAAGAATGCTAATGTATTTCTAAGACAGAGCAATGAACTTCGCAAAGGAAATGACGTGACCAACACACGTCATAAATAGTGACATGACGCGCACAATGACGTGCAAATTATGAGCCGTCTTTTTGACCGCTCATGGTCGTTTTAGGTAGGTAGATCTTACTGTAACTTTTTTTTTGCAATTAATCTAAAACTCATGTTAAACTTAGACTTAGATGGCTTTTACTGTAATTGCCTCATATGCATGTCTCATACATACAAGGGAACAAAATTACGTTTCACATGGACCACAGTGCCGCATAAAAACAAATAACACACAATATATACTAAAAACAAAAAGAGCAGTAAAAACAAAAAATACTTCACATACCCAGACATCACAAGCACACCTGACACGGACAGTGAGGAAGGAGGTCAAAAAGTAATTTTATGGAGGTCTAAATGTTCAGGCTGTTGAGGAACCTCACAGCCTGAGGAGTGAAACTGTTTCATAGTCTGGTGGAGGCAGCACGGATGCTCTGGTACCTCCTGCCAAAGGGTAGGAGGGTGAAGTTGATGTGGGAAGGGTGGGTGGGGTCCTTCATGATGCTGAGAGCCTTCCGGGTGCACTGTGTATCATATATGGCCTGGATGGATGGGAGAGCAGTTCCTATGATCTTTCCAGCTGTCTTCACTATCTGCTGTAGGGATTTGCGGTCGGAGGCCTTGCAGTTCCCATGCCAGACAGTGATACAATGGGTCAGAATGCTCTCTATGGTGCCTCTTGCCTTTTAATGCAAATATATGCAATTTTAGGAGCATTCAGGGAACGGCAGGTCTATATCTTTTTTTTTCCACAGTCATTGAACTTTAAAAGTCCAAAACCGTCAAAATGATGGCCTTGGTCATTCTATTGTTAAAAAACTCAGACCCACACATCACTACCGCACAGCCAATAGAAACAAAGCAGTCAGCCAGGCACAGAAGACAAAATGGAGGAAATTGTATTCTTGTGTGTGTCAGAATTCCCTGAATTGTACAACACAAGTTTTTGATTGTATTGAGAACGTGGGAAGAAAGCCCTCGCTTGGAAACATGTTTCCAACCAAGTAGGAATATTAGGTGTGTGTTATTGTAAGCAAATGTAAGAACAAAACTTTTACTGACTGGAATGAAATTGATATAACAATCGTCAAAAAGGTCATTTGATAGTATTGCAAAACCACTAACACATATGTAACTTGTAATTTAAATGTGCTAAATTTCCAAACAAATTAAAATTGCAAAAGTTAAACCATTATATATAATATTGGACATGGACACCACATCACAAATTACAGGCCTGTTTCTTTAATTTCCTAATTCTCCATGATATAGGAAAAGTACTTTACTGACAGATTAGCTAAATTCATTGAGAAGCACAAATTGCTGACTGACAGCCAGTATGGATTCAGAACAAACAGAACATCAGTGGTGCTAATTGAATTAATAACTTAGTAATTCCAAAGACAAAAAAACGAAAGAAAAAAGTATGCAGTAGGAATATTTATAGATCTAATAAAAGCCTTCGATACTATCGATTCCAATATAAATTGCTTGATAAATTGGAGAGGTATGGTCTCAGAGGAGTTGTGCTGACTTGATTGAGAAGCTATTTAAGAAACAGGCAACAATTTGTGGAGATAGGTGAGCATAAATCAGCATACATGGATATTAATTGTGGAGTCCCTCAGGGGTCAGTATTAGGCCCAAAATTATTTATTCTGTACATAAATGATGTATGCAGAGTATCAAAGATATCGAAATGTGTTCCATTTGCGGACAACGCCAATATTTTCTATTTTGGGGAGAATTTACAGCAACTTTTGGAGGTGATCATTACAGAAATTAAAAAAAATTAAAAAGGTGGTTTGACATGAACTAATTATCATTAAATTTGAACAAAGCAAAGGTTATGTTGTTTGTAAATTTTAAAATAAACACTCAAGTACACATGATGATAGATAATAACATAGAGTATATGTACATAAATTGCTAGGTGTGATAATAGACCACAAACTCTGCTGGAAACCTCATGTAAAATATGTGCAACCAAAGCTGGCAAGGAGTATTGCAGTTCTGGGGAAAATGTGGCACATTCTGGATCACAAAGCATTTTACACACTATACTTCTCACTTGTGTTACCATATCTGAATTCAATGTAAGATATTGCAAACCCACTAACATGCTGTTTTTAAAGTCACATGCCTTGAAGTTCGTGGCTCTCATAGAATTAAACACAGCACAAATAATTTTTAAAGCAAGAAATAATGTACCACCAGGTATTATACACAAAAAAAGGTCCTTCGACAGAGAGGGGGGTTATAATGTGAGAGGAAAGTTCAATTTAAAGAAACTGTGTTCGTACAACTATAAAGAGTATGTGTGAATTTGTGGAATGGTTTTGGATGTGGAACTAAAGCAAAGTACAAACATTATTCATTTCAAAAAAGATGTACAAAAATATTTTTTAAGAGGTATAGGGATGAGTAAGGGTTGTGATATAAGTTTTATATTATTGGCACTGGGTGATAATTGGGTTGTACATACCATTGTGATAATTGTTTATAAAGTGAAAATAAGATAAATATTATGAGTTAATTGATGAGCAGTGGAGAAGGGGTAGGAATAAATTAGTGTATACTGCCTCCTTTTTTGAAGTGTAATGTTGAATTTGTGTTGTTTATGAGAATGTGTTTATTGAGTTTGCTGTATAGGTTTGTTGTTAATTTCAGTTTAACGTTATTGTTTTGTTTTTATCCGTTTCTGGTTTCTTTTTTATGTTAGAAATAAATCAAATCAAAACTAATCAACAGTCAGGTAGCTTGTAGGTAGGCAATAGGTGTAGCCTAATTATAGTGTTTGTTCACAAAGTATTCCCCCTCAACAGCTCAACAGACCTGTTAAAGTTCCTTAGCTGAAAATTGGTTTATTTATTTATTTATTTTGGAAACAATGACCTTGTCCTGCTAGAAGTTTTGAAAAGTCCCACTAGAGGTTTTTGTAACTCCATCTATTTTGCTCTGTCCTCATCGGCGAGTGCAGCTCCAATCACACTGTGTCTGAACTCACTCCAACCTCCACACAGTGAAAAGTAAAAATAATTTGGATGCAGCATAGAAAGCTTGAAGAATTTTGAACACACTGTTACGGTTTGCGGTGTGGACTAGGGTTGCCAACTCCTTGAAATGGAAATAAGGAACAGGGGACCGGGATGGGGGTTGGATGGATAGGGCGGCGCAGGCATAACACATATAATGTGCCTTACACTATATACACACACACACACACACACACACACACACACACACACACACACACACACATATATATATATATGTAAGGAACAATTCCTTATTTTAAGGAATGGTTGGCAACCCTAGACTGTGGACACGGACACAGACTACGACTAGATGAATAAGGAGGATTTATTGACTGGGTAGCGGGGAACGGAGGTGGAGTTAGATGGGAGATGTCTGGCTGAGGCAGAGGGCAGGAGGGCGGTGAGGAATGGAGGACAGGCTGGGAGAACGGCATGGGTTGGCCGAAGGGGGTTGGCGAGCTGACAAGCAGGCAGTCAGGCAAGTAATGGTCCTGGAGCACAGGAGAGGGATAACAGCAATTAGTTTGCAGGTTAACATGAGGAGACAGGTTACAAAGCACAATGAAAATATAGCTCTAAGTCACAAGAGAGGCCTGGAGCCTCTATACGACCGCTGTGGCTGAACAGCAGCCTGGTGATGAGTGGTTGAAGAGCCAGGGTTCCTATACTGCTGAGGTTGATGAGCGTGATGGAGGGCAGGTGTGTGTAATCAGCAGGAGAGTTGGAGGAAGAGGGTGCCACGCCCATGTCAAACACACACAGACAGAGCACAGGAGGGGAGGAACACAAGGAAACATAAGGGAAAACTCGAGGCATGGCTGTAGCCGTGACACACACACACGGGAAACTGCTGACAACCTTTTCATACTTGCACCGATCAACAGTGATATGATCAAAGAGCTTTATTTCTGAAAATCTGGAGGAAGATAAATTAGGTATTCCTCGGGAGGATGAAATATCTGAGGCATGTTAAAATATATTGCTGGTTTAGATTCAGTGGCAAAATTTGAACACAAATCAAAACCAAAAAAAAAAATCAGTCCATGCATTACTGAATGCAAAATTATAGATGCAAAAAAAATGATCATCTAAAGAGCGCTAGGGTTCAGTCGAATGGTCTGAATACCTTACGAGCTGGATCAAAGTTTCATTATAATTTCCATTTTATTTATCTACGCAGGCAGAAAGAAGAACATACTCCTTGAAATCAGGGCACCGCCAGAGGATATTTTCCGATGCAAACTTTGCTGAAAGATAATGAAACTTGACTTGACAGCTGTAATGGAAAGTCTCCCTTCAGCACTCTTTCTAATGTGTTTTTATCATATATAATTCAAGGCATGCTCTTATTGTTATTTGCAGATTACTGTAACAAAGTGGAAAAAGTATAAATTCAAATCATTTTGGCTGAGCCTTTAGAAACCACTCAATCTGTATTTTGAGGGAAAGAGTGTTGTTTTTTTCCAAGCTTGTTATTGTGCTAATTGGTTTAACATCAGTGAATTCTATTCTCAGCCTCCCCCAGCCGCCACCCTCTATCCGCCCCCACCACAACTCATCCCATTCAATTACTGAGCTGATGTAGCTCATCAAATACCTCAAATCCTCAAAATGAATGAGTAAATTACAAAGCTATTACAACAGAGGTTGCCAGTGGTGGATGTATGTGAGACATTTTGCATGCCGGCAGTGGAGGATGGGAGCAAAGCGCGACAATAGCAGCCCTGTTGTCCCTTGACAGACTAGCATCTCATTATTCTTGTTCACTCAGGTGGAGAAACACCCCTTTCTTGGGAATACCCCACCACCCACACATGCCATGTTCCTGCGAGACAGTGAAAGTTCACTGCAGTGCCAGAGGTAATTTCAAGCGGAAATAAGCCAACTAGCACCATAATGACTTTGATTTCATTGGAGAAATGCATACTGCCAGAAGAAATAAACAGGTGAATTCAACACGAGCCAGTCTACCAACCTAGTATGAGATGACGCCACCAAGGATTCTCTGTTAATTAAATGTGTACATCAGAAGGGTCTCCTTAAAGTTTTAGAGGCATGCGTATGACTAATTGGATTGGATTCATAAGCAGACCAAAAAAAAAAAAACAGCGAAGACACACAGATGAACATAAAGAAAGGTAAAGAAAGGGAGGGATATCTGCACAGACTTCATTTATGAGCAATATGACCTCGTTTTTGTTGTGCCAGCTAAGACATTTTGTGTACCCCTATCCCACCATGCCCTAAAGGATGGATCTACTATATTGCTTTCTCTCCATCTTTACATACATCTTACATACATACATCTTTTCTCTTACTATTGAAAATTCTATAGTTCCCCCATCACCTCAGGTTAAGAGTCTGGGTGTCATCCTGGGCAGCACATTATCTTTTGAAGCTCATATCAACAATGTTACTCGGTCTACATACTTCCACCTACGCAATATTAATTGTCTTCGGCCGTCGCTTACACCTAACAGCACCGCAATGCTCACTCACACCCTGGTTACATCCCGTATTGACCACTATAATTCTATCCCCTTTGGTCTTCCCCTCAAGTTTCTTCATAAACTTCAGTTGGTCCAGAATTCAGCTGCCTGTATCATTACCAGAACTCCTTCCACAGATCATATTACTCCTGTTCTTCAGCAACTCCAATTAGCTCCCTGTTAAATACTGTATTGACATCAAGATCCTGCTCCTTACCTTTAAGGCCCTTAATAAATCCAGCTCCTTCATATCTTTCTAAACTCCTTCATATTCACACGCCCACCTGCACTCTCAGATCCTCTTCTGCTCTCCAACTCACTACACCATCGGCCTGCTTGACTACCATGGGGTCTAGAGCCTTCAGTCATTCTGCCCCCCGCCTATGGAACTCTCTCCCACAAGACATTCACAACATTGACTCTCTTTCAACCTTCAAATCCCATCTCAAAACGTACCTTTTCAAACTGGCATATTCACTCTGATCCATGCTTCATTGAGTTTTGTGCAGATGATGACTTTATACTTATCTGTTGTATTAACTTTTTATTATCTACCCTGCTTTGTTTTGATTTTACGCTGTCTGATACAGTGTTGCTTGTTTTTTTTTGTTTTTTTTTATGTGTTCTGTTAAGGTGTCCTTGAGTGCTCTGAAAGGCGCCCATAAATAAAATGCATTATTATTATTATTTTGTTATTATTATTATTATTTTTTATTATTATCTCTTGCCCTCTGCTTTTGCTATAAGTTTTGCTTGATCAATTTTGCGTGTAAAAGTAGGGGTGACTCCTTGCAAACCGCCATATGTTAATACTTAGTTTCTTTAAATTGTAGAAAGTGATATGAGCCACTTGATTTCGCCCAACCTTAACTCCAAAACACAGGAATCTACTTTCAAATGTAAATTTTTTACAATCTACAGACCTAAAGTTTAAACAAGGTTTGTTTACAGATTTTCCAAATTCCAGTAGAAACTCATAGTGGCTTCAGAATGTGTTCAGACCCTGTCACTTTTTCCACACTCTGTTGTGTGTTAGACTTAATTGAACATTGATTATTTGTTTATTGCCATCATTCTACATAAAAATCATCTTTGGAAATGTTTGCAAATTTATTACACAATAAAATCCGGAAAAAAAATATCTCAGGTACCTTTGTATTCAGACCTTTTGGACTCAAGACTTTGCAGAAGGGCCTTTGGCAGTGATAACAGAATTGAGTCTTCTTTTAGTGTGCCTCTACCAGCTTTGCAGTCTTGGATTTTGGCAGCTTCTCCTTTTCCTGTTTGCTGATCTTTTCAAGCTCTGTCAGCATAGAAGGGGAACATCAGTGAACTGCATTCTTTACGTCTCTCCACAGATTTTCAATTGGGTTCAAGTCCAGGTTTTGTCTGCATCACTTAAGGACTTGCAGAGAATTGTTCCGGTGCCACTACAGCAATGTCTTGGCTGTGTGATTCGGGTCATTGCAGTGCTGAAAGGTTAATCTTTGCCGCGGTTTGAAGACATGTGCACTCTGAAGCAGGTTTTCTTCATGTATGTCTCTGTGTTTTGCTCTTTCCAGACTTCCCTGAATCCTGATCATTGTCCCGGTCCCTGCCACCGAAAAGCACCGCAATAGCATGATGCTGCCACTACCATGTTTAAGGTAGGGATGATATTAGCCAAGAGATGAGTGATGCCTTGCTTTTGCCAGATGTAGTGCTTGGTATTCAGGCTGGAGTTCAATTTTTGTCTCATAAGATCAGACAGCATGTCTTTTGAATACTGTTTTGCAAACTACAAGCGGGATGCCATCTGCTTTTTACCCAGGATTACTTTCTGTATTGCCATTTTACCATGAAAACATGATTGATGGAGTGCTGCAGAGATGGTTTTCCTGAGGAAAGGTTTTCCCATCTCTGCACAGGTACTCTGAATCTCTTTTAGTGTGGCAATTGGGTTCTTGACCATGTCCCTGACCAAGTTATTCCATTTCACAGTGTTCTTGGGAACTTTCGGTGTTTTAGCAATTTTCAGCACTGTTCCCCAGATCTATGCCTTAACACAATTCTATCTCCGAGGTCTATAGAGGGTTCCTTGGCCTTCGTGGCTGGGTTTTTACTCTGACCCTAACTGTGGGACCTTACACTGGCTGGTGTGCGCCTTTCTTAATCATGTTCAATCAACTGAATTTGCCACTGATGAACTATGATCAAGTTCTAGAGACATTTCAAGGATTTGGGTTGTTGTGGGTCTCAATGCTTTATGAGCTATGTCAGTTTTTTTTATTTTCAAAAAATATGGAAACTTCTAAACGATCTTTTGCCTGGTTATTATGGGACATTGTGTTTAGATTGAGGACATAAAAACAATCCATTTCCAGTTAAGTGTATAACACAATCTGTGTTAAAAACAAAGCTATCTGAGAATGTTTTGAAGCCACTGTACACAGAATTGTTCAAACAACTCCATAAATAACATGTGCCCCATTCTACCCCTCATCTCCCATTGATCACAGTGAAGTCTTGAACAGAAAAAGAAAGCGAAAAAATAGGTGAGCTTTAAAATGAGAGAGTATAGGCCTGGCTGTCTGAATCATTTCTTTAACAGAGGCCATTTGCTGTCCAAAACAGTTCAAATCTCAGTCTTAAAACTTGCAGTTAAATCAAGTCAAAAAGAGGGATGGGAGTCACTCTTCAGAGCTGCTGTGTCTGCAAATAGACATGTAGACATGGGTGGTAAAACAATGCTGGTGTGCAACTCACCAACAGCTGGAGACTAAGGAGGTGTTAGAGACTAAGGAGGCCTCATTGAATGGTCTGTTCTGTCTGTTTATTTCCTCATCAGTTTAGCACTGAAGAATGTATTTTAAAGCACATTGAATGTCTCAATGTCCTTTCAAATAAATTCTATTTGAAATGTGCCTTTTATTAAATGTTAGGAGCTCCAACAACACACAATCTACACCACTGCTGGCTTACCAACACACTTCTGGACTGTAGCGTGATGCATGCTCAATAATCCAGGTAAGAAAATCAAAGGTTTCCAGATGAACTGATTCAACCGTCTTTGACACTCATGGACTGTAGTTTGAAAAGCATATTGTTGTCATCCACAGCCAATAGTAATTATTTCAAGGTGAGTAAATTTTGAACTGAGTTGAGTTGTGGTCTCTGAATGAAAACCCAGCCTTATACAAACATGAATCTTTAGGGCACATACTTTCGGGGCAAACTTATTGATAGGTATACATTTGGTAAAGGGTAAATGGACTGCATTTATACAGCGCTTTTCTAGTCTAGCAACCACTCAAAGCACTTTACAGTGTATGCCTCACATTCAGCCATTCACACACACATTGATACACTGACGGAGGAGGCTGCCATACAAGGCACCAACCTGCTCATCAGGAGCCGTTAAGTGTTCCGTGTCTTGCTCAAGAACTCTTTGACACACTCTCTGAAGGAGCCGGGGCTCGAACCAGCGACCTTCAGATTACTAGACTGACCTCCTCTATTTCCCTAGCCATGCTGCCCCCATTTACTTTTTAGATGTGAATCATATCGTGAGCCTGGCTTTTTACTGAGTCACTTACTTATTCACTTACAAACTGACATTTAGTCTCCTGTTTCAGTTTACCACCTGCATAGGTTAGGGGTAGGGTTGGGTGGTGGTGGTGGTGGTGGGAGGGGGGTGTGCATGGTGCAACTCCTCCAAGAATATTTGTGAGCGCTTAAATCTGTCCTTCAAACACTAACGACGACCAGGAAAACACAGTGCCTCGGTTAGACTGTGTACATGATTTATATTACCTATGAATTCTCAATTATGCTGGTCGGGTAGTTTATCAATAGATAAGTGTAGGCTGGTCATTTCTGCAAGCTGAACAAGGAAGTAGCTCAGCAATGTGATGAAACTTTTTTTTTAATAGCATTAAACACTTCAGGTAATAACTTTTACTTCCAAATTTTTGTGGTGTAGATAATAGGGTTAAATTGGACTTGTTGAAACATATCTGAAATTTGTGTTCATTTGTCCCATAAAGCACCGTTGTAAAACTGAGTCCAGCAGTGGTCCCAATCCACAACCTCCACAATGAAGTCTGCAAGTAAAATTATATCATAACCAATATGCACAAAGGCAAAAACTACACAATCAGACCCAACTTGTAAAAAAATAAAAATAAAATCTGACTCTGTTGCTGAACTTATCATGCATAATGATATCAGATGGCTTGGCGAACTCATTATTATGTTTAGAAAACTATTTTGTGGACAGACTTCGTTCCTACAGGACAAAATTAACACTTTTCACATCAGACAACACAATCACAATCACAATCTGACAGTTTCAGGGTCTACTATGGGCTGGTTTCTGCCAGCATTTCTAGTTGATCTTTAATATTTTTTCATGAGGCTACAGAGCCGAAGCACACCTTGTTAGGTCCCCGCATGAGCAGTTGTCTCATCATCATTTAGTTATAGTGATATTCATTTTGATGTTAAAAAAAAATAATATATATATATATATATATATATATAGCACAGTATAAAGTTGTCACCTCATCAAAACTTAACATCTTTTTTGGGGAAATATTGGGACTGATGAAACACAGCTTCTTCCAGTTCAACAGTATCAATGTTAAGGCTATTTTGCTTGGCATCTTCCATCAGGTCCAACACACTCATAATAATTTTTCCGGTCAAAACATTTCCATTTCTTATTCCTTCATTAGCCAATCCAGGTGTCCAATTCATCCCTCACAAAGCTTTTTAAGACCACATAAAACATCCCCCACATAAAACAGTTAAAAGTTGAACCCAGTTTTAACCTCAGTAGACTCCTAAAGGCCAGCCAAATCATGCGTCATAGGTTTACCCATCATATGTCCTCAAAAGGTTCAGTTCATTCATACAGTAGCAGTCTCCACCAGAATCACCAGCATATCACATTCACAATATGTTGTGTGACTTCTTTGCATTTGTTCCACAGCACTACAAATATTGGATTCTCGCTCTTTCGCCCGACTTTCCAATGCATCCACAGAAATGTCCTCCCCTGCACCATTCACAAATACGCTAGTTTCCCAATACTGAGGTTCAATCATGTTTCGACCCTGGGTTTTGCCTGCATCTCAGCCGGGGTTTGCAGGGTGCAAAAATGGCCATGCTGGGTGAGGAGCTGTAAGGGGAAATGTATCCCAGCATTGCAAATAATCATTGCTACAGGTGGTCAGACGCTTTTACTGCTATCGCTGGATCTGGAGAAAATAGCATGGGCCTCCTCGTGTGTAACATTCCTCCAAACACACCTGCAGCTGGCAGGTTAAAAGAGTTATTTGACCGGCTGCATATGTGGGGTGTGGATGGGAAGGCCAAAACGGAGGGGGAAAAAAAGATGATATCCATGCGGACAAGGCCTCAGACATGGCTTAACTGGTCAGAAGCAACTGCTTCATGTATAAATTTGTGTTTTAGCCGAGCAGGAACCAAACAGGGATGGGAGTTGACGCCAATGTGTAAGTGCCTTAAGTTGCAGTTCCTACCGAACCACCAGGTGGCTTGCTCCAATAAAAAAAATGCTGGTCCAGTAGAAAATTCAGCTTTTACCTTCTAATACCAAGTCAATCATTTATTTCTACAAGAAGTTGGATTCTCAATTGCTAATTTCAAGTCTGGCGCACAGTGAAGCTGGTTGTTTGAAAATTATTGTTCTGTTTAGAAGATATTAAGGAATTAAAAGGTGGCATGTTGAGAGTTATGTCTGTCTTGATTGACAGGTCTGTCAGCTGGTCTGTCATCCAGCTCCATCCTGTTGCACACATTTGGATTCTCTGGCTCAAACAAGATGATGGCGGGGAGCAGAAAGCCCCTTCGGAAAATAATAGGTGATGTCGCAGGTGCTACATCCATCTTTTTTAGACAGTCTGTGGTTTTAGCAGGCAGGAGTTGAAGGCTGTGGAACATGTGACTAAGAAGTCACCTTGATAACCTTGAACACCTGAAACAACGTCTGTTTCCTGGTGAACTGCTCCTTCCCCAAAAATACATTTGATATTTGGGTTCAGCTAATGTTTATGTTTATGTTCATGTAAAGCCCACTCGGTGAACCAGAACAATCTGTTAATCATTAATCATCAGTTCATTGGTTAATATCTAATATGCATATTTATTCATTTTTTGTCTTATCGGACAATCCACATGTGCTGTTTCCTGTCTTTTTTTTTCAAATAAGTTATCGTTTTGTTTTGGGGTTTTTTTTGTTTTTCTTTTTAAAGACATACGCATAATTAAATTACAGTGTAATCATGCTTCCCACAATGTGGTCACATGGAAACTATTAGCAAACATCAATGGTGGGAAAAAAAAATCCAAATCTCTTGAACCTAATTTTGCAATGTTGACCATGGCAATAGAGGGAAAGGGATAAAAGAAAAGGGAATAAGAAGATCAAGCAAAAGGAGCCGATTATTTGGGGGGGGGGAGTGGGGGAGAAAGAGGGAAAGATGGACTCAAGGAAAGAGAGAAGCCAAAGAGAGCGGGTCGGCATGTGTGTTTGTTTGCACATGTGCTGGGGGGTCGTAGGTGTCATTGCCCAACAGGATTTTCATCTCTCCGACATCGGCGGGGCTGGGAGAGGTTGCCGAGAGATTCAACTGTTACATGTTTCCGAGGCCCTTCAGGGCCAATGTCAGCCACACTCCACTACACAACTGAAATGGAGGGGGGGGGGGGAGAGAGAGAGAGGAGGGGTGGTAGAACACCAATTACTCTAGCTCTTGTAAAACACAGCGAGGAATGGGGAGAGGGAAGGACTCCTAACTCCTCAAATCCACCCTTTTTTTTTTCAACCAGCTAGCCAACTACAGAGAGAGACAGGAAGAGAACAAACTGGGGGGGGGGGGTTATTGAAAAACCATAGCACTTAGAGTTCAAGAGGGCAAGTGAGAGATTAGGGAAGGGGGACGTAGTGGAGACAGACTAGTCAACAATAGTAAGAGCTTGAGGGCGTGTGGGCGAGCAAGACAGCTGTCATTAAGGTTAGGGTTATAGAGGGGGTGGTAAGGAGAGGGAAGCTGACACAGAGGAGAGAGAGAGAGAGAGAGAGAGAGAGAGAGAGAGAGAGAGAGAGAGAGAGAGAGAGAGAGAGAGGTAGAGAAGGAAGGGTTATAACTGAGAGAGAGGCACAGCGGGCTGACAGCGGTAGAGAGAGATAGAGAGAGACAGAGGTAAAGAATAACTAGCTGACACAGTTTGCAAGATGAGGGGGAGAGAGGAAGCAGAGGAAGCGTATATATATCTGACAAGCGTTTACAGAGAGCGGAGCAGACATGGCGAGAGAGAACGGTCCAGAGTGTTAGCGGGCAAATGGGGCTGAGGCGAGAGTGTGAGAGATCAGCAGGAGTTAGGTAGAACAAGGAAGAAACACAGAGCGAGAGAGAGAGAGAGAGGTGAGAGGCTAGTTGGTAAACTTTGAGAGTGGGGATCAGTTGCCAGCTGGCAGAGGCGGCCCTCAGCGAGACCCGGGTGATTTATCCCGGCGTCCTGCATTAGTCAGATGAATGTCGCCATGCGCAGATTAAGATTAGAATGCATTCATCAATGCAGCAGAGGACACAAATGCATTATTGCTGGGGAGTAAACAAGGCAGTGACCACCGGGGGAATCAATGTGCATAATTAAAAGCCTAATATGGAATAGCCATCCATCACTTGGCTATAGATGTGTCAACTATTGGCCACAAATCACTGGGTCGAGTGTGTGTGTGTGTGTGTGTGTGTGTGTCTGTGTGTGCGTGTGCGAGAGAGTGCTTGTGTAGAATAAAATTGAATAGTAAAATGTGGATAGGTGGATTGGAGAATTCCGAGGTGTATTACTGTTTTACATTAAAAATCACACTTTGATAAAAAGAGCTTTGTGGCAGAGTGAGGCAGAAACAGAGGGATAGAGGCTTAGCGAGAGAGAGAGAGAAAGTAAGTAAGCCACCGGAAGAGGAGAAGATTGAACATTTTCCATCTGGAATTTGAACTATCTGCCTACTCCGTTGAACCCGGTGGTCACACGGCTTGAACACTGCCCACTACGCAAAGTGTAATTTAAAAGGATGATGGTGACCTTTCCTCGCTCTCTGACTCAGAGCGCATCAAGGCTCCCATTTTAAATATCTTCCAAAATCTCTGCCTCTAAATTACTCCCTCTCTCTCTCTCTCTGTCACACTCGTTAGACTCTCACTCTTTCACATGGCCTTTCTCGCTTTCTTTCGTTCTTTATTTCTTTTGCCTTTTTTCTTTCCTTCTTTCATTCTTTCTTTCGTTCTGCTCTTTCCTTCTTTATTTTATTTTTTTCTCACCCTCGAAACAGCCTTTCACCTTCCCCCTTCCTTCCCGCAGCGCCATTCCTCTGTCACATAAGGCCATCTATCCGGGCTGGTGCATAATGTATCTCATGAATATATCCAACAGCTGAGTAAAAAACGAATGCAATAAGTGTGCCCTGATGCTACATGATTGAAAGAAACGGGGGTGTGCAGCTGCGTGTGGGACTGCGTCTAATGCATGCCGTCTTTAATCATTTCCAAACTCGTTTGAGGCGAACGGGTGCTGCATTAAGGGATACGCGTCCCTGCACACATGGATGGGCATGCGTGCACAGCCATAAAAAAAACACTCGCATCCGATGAGGTAACGGCACCTGAAGGTATGCCTGAAGGCATCTGAATGAAACTTTGAACAAACAGCGAAAGTCAATGCCACCTGCTATGCGAGTTCCTGACTAAAACAATAGTTTCCCCATCATTATGCGCAGAGCCGAACGCCACGTACGCATCAGATACAGGAGCATATTAACCTGATCATTGTCGAAAATGCGGTTGTCTTTAGCAGCTAGCGGTTGCAAATTAGGGAACACGCTGAGTGAATTAATGCGGAGTGTTTTGGGTCAATGCACGCCTGCAGAAAGCGGGATCGGCCATTGAGTAGCGGGGGCCATGTTGACACGCTTAGAATGACTCAGATTTCCTGTTGCAGCTATTCATTTGTTGTTGTCCTTCACAAAGCCGTAATGAATGAGGGGAAGAGTGGGGAAAATGGCCAGCCAATGTAATTTGTCTCTCAAAGTGGGGTCAGCATTAAATTTGTATCTGTCACACACACACACACACATACACACACACACCCCCGTCACATGCTCTACCTCTCTGTCATGCCCCCTTTCCATAATGTATCATTCCACATATAGCTTCCTCTTCATTTCATCGCTTTTCTGTCACTCTCTTTCTTCACATTCCTGTCTGCTCTTCGGTATTCTTCCCTCCTCTTCTTCCTTCCCTTTGCTCATTGCAACTTTCCCTATTTTATCTTGCTCTCTGGACTAAAAGAAGGAAAAAAACTGTTTATGACTTAAAACAAACACATTCCGTCTCGTTCATGTAATGTCACACTTGATCAGGCTCTGGTTGCTAGAGAGGGAGAGAGAGAGTTTGAGAGGCCGTGTAGGCCATAATTCTCAGCTACACTCACACACAACCAAACTCTCTCTCTCATGCACTCTCTCACAGTTTGATTGTGTGTGAGAGAGTTTGATCTTTGCATTTTTTTTAATTGGCTGGAAATACTGTCAGTCATTATTTCTATTTCTCGTTGGCTCACTCACAGAGTATGCAGGCACAGTTCAGATTTTGAATGTCTTGAACTTCATCTGCTATAGATGGCATTGGAAAACTTTGATTATTTGTTGAAATAAGAATGGTTTATCCATTTAATTTTGTTTTGCAAGTTAGTTGGCTAGTACAAGCGATGGGAAACGAAGACGTTCACATTTTTTACAATGCCTCACAAAGCCTCACAATACCATACTTATTTATTTAGTTCTGCCCACAACCATTCAATTCTCTGGTTATGTACACTGCATCCAGTAATTAGATGGTTTGTGTGTAAACCCCTTCTCTCCAGCATTTAGCGAGCAACTACAATGTTCTCCGTGCTGTGGTTGCAGTGAACTGGAGACGGCAAGCCAAAGTCATCAACTCCACCAAGAAAGAGGTCCAGAACACTAGAGGCTCTGTTGTTGTTGAGGCAGTCCAAGTAGATAGTTCAGCTGAATCCATCAACACAACCATAGAAAACCATCCCTCACCTGACAAATTTATGATTTCCATTGATGTGCCTAATGGAGATGGGCCATATATTATTATATTGTCGTAACAACTGAATAAAAATGTTGCTTTGTTTCATTTATTATATTGTAATGTGCTTTGTGCTTGAGAAAAGTGTTGGCCTAATTTAAATAATGATAATAACAATTACCATAACTTGTTAGGGGTCTGCACACTATAAATACGTCTACAAATTGATCTCTGTTGTATGAAGGCCCATTCAGTCGGGTCAAGCTGTCACAGACAGTGTCTGACATGACAAAGTTGTATGTAGAGTTTGCATGCTCGTAGGCTTCCCAGAATATAATGTTCTCCTGCATTTGGGGTATAACCTAGTATCTCAACTACCACTCTGGTAGTTGAACACCCTGTTCAGTGCCTCATTGGATAAAGTTGTAAATGATCAAAGTGGGATTCCCAGGCACTGTCTGTGGTGGTATAAAGTGTGCTGGCTGATTCCAAAGTATGAGGCAATCAATTGTCAATTCATTCTGAGAGACACGCATATATGATCATATGATAAACCATATCCGAGGCGACCAACATGTCAATTTGTAACTGTTGGAGGGATATAGGAAATCAGGAGAGGTCTGTGAAAAGCTGATCCCTGTTCATTTTCAGCTAATATGGAATAAAAACATGTATATATTCTGTCCAGTGTTCTTTCACAGGGTCATCCTGGGAATTTGAAATAATCAAAGGTAAAAAAGACGTAGTCCTTGTGTGTTCTTCAGGTTCCCTGGTCTGATCCCATGCTATCTGTCTGCCTCTGAATACCCTGAAGACATTGTAAGGCTTCATGAAATAATGTAAACACATCTTCATTTCCCTTCACCTGAACTTGCCAACCAACTTTCCAAACAAAAATGAACGGATAAAGCATTCTTATTTACACAAATAATCAAAGTTTGCCAACGCTATCTGTAGCAAATATAGGTTATGACATTCAAATCCTGTACTGTGCCCACATACTCTGTGAGCGAGCCAATGAGAAAAAAAAATGACTGACAGTATTTCCAACCAATCAAAAAATGCAAAGATAAAATTCTTCTCTCTCACACTACCAAACTGTGGCAGGGTTTGATGGTGCATGTGAGAGGTTTTATAGTGTGTGAGAGGGTTTAGCTGAGATTAAGGCCTACACGGCCCCTCATAGTGTGTCTGGGTTCTGAAATTCTCAACCCTTCCCTATATCTATTCTCTTGTTCTCTAGTGCTGGCATTGCTCGTAACAGCAGCTAGTGATTCTTAACTTATTGCGATGATATGTTGGATCAGTGCCTTGCTGATCTGACACACACACACACACAGGTTTGAAGAAATCTATGCATGATGGAAATGCAGCAGGAGCTTGATATGGAGGCTGTGAGGAGGCATGTGTGTGTGTTTTAACTCATTTAAACACACAGTGCTGATGACCAGACATGTATCCAAGTTGATTTCGATGCAGCACAATATGGTGACCAGCAAAGAATTGTTAAGTGTGAATGGAAACACAAAGGTTTGTGTGTGTGGTGGAGGGGTCGTGGCATGGTCAGTGGGGGAGATGGAGACTGAAATGGAGGTGTGTTCGGGAGGGGGGTACAGACAGAGAGAGAGATTGTACTATTGGTGGTCTCCCTCTGGGGGAAATGAGAGGCAGGAGTGCAATGTGGTTCACATTTTGTCTGACAGAAAGAGTTAAATGTAACCCAGCTCTCAAGACCAGCAGGATAAAAAAAATAGAGCATGATTAAATGTGACGGAGGAGTGAGTCATTCCAAAAGTGGTGAATGTGTTTTAAGATCATTTGGATGGCAAAATATAAGAAAAAAAAACATTTGGTATAAACAATTAAATGGACAGGGAGGTGAAAGAGTATCATGTGACTCGTTGAGCTGATGAAATGAGAAGTAGTAGTTTGATCTGATTACAGTTTGTCCATCGGGCACTGTTGGCCGGTGCTTCCTAGCGGCACATGTCCAACTCCCACCGGCTCTCCCCCGTCCCGTCAACACACCCACCATATTTCACTGGAGCGTTAACCATCACCGTCCAACACACGAGATAATGCCCATCATCGCCTGGTTTTTGACTGGGGTTTATCCATCTGAACTTGTTAAGGACTGTTTTTTTCTTTTCTTTTTTTTACTTTTCCTGTCTAAAGTCAGACCTTTTCTCGTGTTTGCCAGTGATCGAAATCGGAGAAATTAAGTAAAACACTAGGATTGACTCAGTCAGAGTAAACAAATAAAAACAATTAAGAAAAAAATTATACAGATTTGATTTGAAGATTTGATTTAGCTTTGATTTGCTGAAAATAGAGTTGCCGAATGAAAAGTGAGACCAGTCATTAATGCCCTCTGCTGTATATGATGATGGAGATGATTCAATGACGAGAGTAATTAGACTGGTGATAATCATGATAACTGCACCGAGAACGTACTCATTCACATTGATGGCGATGTGACAGTGATGATAATGATGACACTGACATTGTTAAAAATTGCAGCCATGATGACAGTCGTGATGATGGGGTAGCAGTTTTGAGGGGGCAGAGCAGGATGTGCACATGTGAAAGGAGTGTTGGACTTCCTCTTGTATTAACTTTTTTTTTCTTATCCCCCTTTTTCTCCTCAATTGTGTCCGGCCAATTACCCCACTCTTCCGAGCCATCCTAGTCGCTGCTTCACCCGCTCTGCTGATCTGAGGAAGGGCTGCAGACTACCACATGCCTCCTCCGACACACGTGGAGTCGCCAGCTGCTTCTTTTCACCTGTCACTGAAGCGTTTCGCCAGGGGACGTAGAGCGTGGGAGGATCACGCTATTCCCCCCCAGTTCCCCCTTCTCCCTGAACAGGTGCCCCAACTGACCAGAGGAGGCGCTAGTGCAGGGCTAGTCAACTACTTTCTTATGAGGGCCAACTTTTCAAATGTAAATGGTAAGGGGGGCATACTTTTTTTCAGAGTAATTACTGGATCTTGCACTTACATGGGAACATAAAAAACAACACTAAATACCCTTAATACTGTGTATCAAAAGTGTTGATTAACAATGTGCTTATGTAACATACAAAATAGGGCAGTCATTTCATACATTTATCCATTTATATAGGCTACATTTATTTTGTCTAATGAATCACTTCTCACCATCACCAATACTGATGATCAAAAGGCCCCAATTAAAGATGCATTCAAAACAAATTACATTACATTGGCAGATGTATTATATAAATATTATGTATAAATATTATGATCACCTCTCACCTTCTCGCCAAAATGCATTATAATTTTTAATGTTCTAATAAGAATTGATCAAAGGGCCGGAAAAAATAATCCTCGGGCTGGATTTGGCCCGTGGGCCGCCAGTTGACTAGGCTTGTGCAACGACCGAGACACGCACCCACATCCGGCTTCCCACCCACAGACACGGCCAATCGTGTCTGTAGGGATGCCCGACCAAGCCGGAGGTAACACAGGGATTCGAACCTACGATCTCCGTGTTGGTAAGCAGCAGAATAGACCGCTAGGCTACCCGGATGCCCCCATCCCCTCTTGCATTAACTTTGAGCGAAAAGAACCCATCAGAGATGCAGCGATGGCTGTGACGACGACGGCGATGGCAGTTGTGATGATAACAATAATGGCAGATTTACTGCTGATGAAATAGACCTCAACAGTTCAGATACATGAAGTGAAACATTTCTTTTCTGATAATTGATATTTAACACCATCACTCCTCGATGATTAATTCCCCTCATTCTGGTTTCATTTGAAGGGCCCTCATCCATGCCAATTCACAGAGTATGAAGTATAATCCTCACTTATTACTTCTAATAATATCATTCAGCTCTGCATAATAATTACTTCCACCACTGGTCTGCAATTTTCCTCATGGTGAATTACTCATTAAAGAGCTCATGTTTAGGATATGGGAAATGGGAGTATAGAACCAAATGACACTGGGTTTATTACAAGAGAGTAATGTAGGTTACATTGGTCTATGCTGGTCTTGTAGTTGGCTTTTGTGGGCGTATGGAGTCTACTGGGCTCGGTGTCTGCGCTTTCCATGGCTTATGTCTTAGCTGTGTGACAACGGGCAATATATCTCAATTAGAGATAAGGGGGAATGCATGTCCCTCTGTGAATTAGGCTTTTGACCAGAGCTCACACTGTTTGTATGTGCGCGCGTGTGTGCGTGCGTGCGCACACACGTGTGTGTGTGTGTGTGTGTGTGTGTGTGTGTGTGTGTGTGTGTGTGTGTGAGTCAAGTCAAACTCCACCCCCCTTTAGTTCCCCCTAGCCCGTCTGACAGCTGGTATACAGGGTTTCTTGGACAAAACAGGGAGATCTGTGTCCGCTCTCCCCAAGGCCTGATTGCCTGTGCTTGGCTTCATCTCTCCTAGACCCCACCCCACATACCTACCCCCCATATGTGTGAGGGTTATGTATGGTTGTGAAACTGTGTTATGTACTGTCTAGTTTTATATATATCGTGGCTATATGCTGCACTCTATATAGCAGAATCAAGCTTGTAGTGACTCAAATGGTGCCATGCCATTATTCCGAAACCCCAGTAGTTGGGAAAAATGTCCCACTGGACCGAAAACCAATTTGCCCGTTATCCCGAAAACAAATGCCCATTGCTGTGAAGGCCTGTTGCGCCCAAAATACACACTCTCCCTGCAGTTTAAGCTCAGTGACTGACAGTGTTGCATCGAACTCAGCTTCCCCGTCGAGATCTGTTTACCCCTAGCCAGAGTTCGATACAACACCGGGATGCTTAATTAACCTTAATCTAACTTTAACTTAACCTCAGCCTAACCCTAACCTTAACGTGACGCCTACCTTAACCTAATCGTAATTGATAGCTCACCTGTTTCCGTAGGGGGAAAGAGATCTCGACGGGGAAACAGAGTTCGATTCAAACCAGCAAGTTGCATCCAGTCTCATTGCGAATCATTGATCTGAACTGGCCAGAGATGACTACAAGAAAGTTGATATTGTTAGTGAAGTTGAGATGACATTCTCAGAAGTGCTTTTAAGCTTTTCCGTTTCTGGTGTGGGAAGATGGCGGCGGGAATTCACATTTTCAGTGGCCCTACCCAGTGCCAGTGTGGGAAGATGGCAGCGCAAACTTAGGTTTGCGGCGGCCTCACCCAGTAACGTCCATGCAGTGTCTTTGTCCAGGATTCGAAGAAATTTGTTCTCTGCACTTCACCCATCCAATAGACCCCTTATCGCGTGACGTAAAAGCTGTGTTGTAAACAACATGCGCGCGCAGAACGTGTGGCAAAACATGGCCGAGAAACAGCGTGCGTACCTACGAAACTCACAGATGAAAGCGTATTGTAACGTGCATGGATAAGAAGACACGCTGGCCGCTGGCTCGCGGGTCTGAACCTTTAGTCGAGCGGTTAGCGATGCCTCCTGCGGTGCGGGCGATACGGGTTCGCTTCCCGGCCGCGGCAGTTCCTGTGGTTGCGTTGTCCCCCGATTTCGCTACAGTATAGAACTTAAAATTAAACGGAGACAAGTTAGAAATTTGAGAAAATGGTAATCTCGGAATACATTGAAGGTCTAAGCAAGGAAGAAAGAAAACATTACGGGTCGAAGCTGAGCACTGGAGAAAAACTTCCCGATCCGTTTATGCTTGCTGAAGCTCAGTGGACAAGTGACATCACGAAGTCGCCAAACATCAGCTGGAGGGATGTGACTGAACACCTCATAGACACACCAAGTATATTTACGGAAGAATCGATGAAGGCATGCAAGTCTTTAGAAGCATACGATTACTTTGGTGGTGGACACGTCCAAGACTGCTTCTCCGTTATCGAAGGAAAACAAGTTTTGCTTCATCAAATCAAAGGTAAGCCCTCGTAGTTTAATTGTTTGTGCGGTTGAATTGTTAGTATTCAACAAAAGTTGAATTGTTTGTACGGCTATGAGATCGAGGCTGGGGTCAAATTATGACCTCAAACATCATGACACAAGAAAGCTGATGGAATCGTTGTCAAACGTGAGGAAGGCTAGGCATCAACAACTCAACCTTTGGTTTGGCAGTTGCTCTGCTGGGACATTATCACATTTAGAGCTGTTACGTATGTTCAATCGCAATACATATTTGTGTAAGAAACGGATACATGCCAGCTATGAAATGTTCTCCGCAAATTTTCACATTTGATATTTGCTCTTCTGACCACGTCTTCCAGTCCTCTCGACAGATCGCATGAATCCACGCCTGTCATCTTCGTTTTTCGATTGGAGTTTTCCAAATCGGCATCCGATAAAAAATGCAGACGCTTGTATTTACCATCTTTACGACTTGTACAACCGACATCGCAACAACTGCGAGGCATTTCGTTTCGTTTTAAATCAGTTTCTCCGTGATGACCTCTTCGAAATGAACATAATAACGTTTACAAACACAAGACTCGTGGCCCCTTTTGCATCACAATCAGCGCACGCACGTTTGGCGCATGTAAACAAGGGAGCGCGTCTATTTCTGTTAGAGCAGTGGGCAGCTGCAGCGCCCGGGGACCAACTCAAGTTCTTCTTTCCATTGCCTTGCTCAGGGACACAGGCAGGTGTAGTGACATGCTTGTCTTTTGATGAAACATGTCAAATAACTATAAAAAACATTATATTTTTGTTTTTAAATCACTACCGCTAATAAGCTCAATACATGTGCTTCCCCGGTATTTGACGTATCGTTGAGATGTGAACTTTACCGCCTTAAACTGGCCCGGCATGATTTTTTTTCTTTCTTTTTAGCGTTTGTTGACGTTTTAGCATTCTCGTGAGTACGGAGACATTTTTGTAAAATAAAGGTTGCATGTACAGATGCATTTATTTATTTATTTTTAGCAGAGGGGGTAAATATCCGCCTAGAAAAATATCCATATATGTGTGGTCAAGGCCATAGTGGTCACAAACGAGAGCCAAATGAATGTAGCCAGATTCATGTGACGTTATATTTTTCTATTTGCAGAAATTGCGGACCTTTTCTGCCATTCAGTGACTACACCAGGGCGTGAATGGACGTCCCTGTGAGTGTTTGCATGTAGTATGTCAGCAAGCACGTGTGCTTTATTTAATTGGAGAAATAACAGAAAAGTTGTCCAAGGGGCATGGGGGAAATTGCGACACTACGTATTTGAAAGCATTAAGTTTCTCAGCTTTTTCGACACTGCGGTTGTGTGATAATTTTCTCCTACTGAATGAACCTAGTTGATTGGGTTGAACAGCACCAAACAATGTTTTCGCATTCACATGATCGTCACAAGTATCTTTCCTTGTCCGATCAATTGTGTGCTGCTCATGTGAAGTCCAGAATCCACAACAAGTAAAGAGGAGGTGAAAACAGGAGAATAAAACAGCAGTCGACAGATACCAGCCACACTCAAGAGCTTGGCGAAATCCTCCGATTGCAAGATGTGAATTTGTAGAGGATTTTGTGCCGATATGTGCCGAATCCAACATCCATGCTGCAAGAAAAATAAATAGTCTATGCAAATGTTGAGTCTGTCCTTCATGAGAAACGAATGTGTTAAAGCCTCATAGCATTAGGAAATGAAATTGGAGCTCTGTCTCTCGCTTCTCCCCACCGTCGCCATTTTATTTGCAATCCTCTTTCACCCGTTCGTCTCCTCCACCACCCACACCAACCTGTCTCTTCTCTATGTACCTTTCCTAACCTTTCTCTCACTCTGTCTCACTTCATCTTTCTTTACTTTTTCTACCTATTCAGCTTATCTCCCTCTTTCTCTCTCTGACCACTCTCTCCACCCACATCGATCTCATGTTTCTTACCGTGTCCACCTGCTCGCTCTCGCTCTCGCTCTCGCTCTCTCTTTTTGTTCCATATTATTTCTTTTTCGCACAGTAATTCTTTCACACTGCACCGTGCCCCCCTTCTTTGAACTAATTGAGACAGGTGGCATCATTTGGTCAGTCTATAAGACAAGTTGGCAAGTGTCTTGATTATACTATGCTCATACGCAAATGTTGTTGTTGTTGCTGTTGCGGGTACCAATGATCCCAAGAGCTGTGCCGTCCGGAGCTTGGCTCCTGGTAGGGTCACCCAAGGTGGATAGGTCAAGGGGGAGGTTCCAGACGAAGCAGGATCCAACAAAGACCTCAATGGCGGAACTGGTGGAAGATGTCTCCAGGCCACAATGGCAGTGAAGGTAGATAAAGGCTGCAACAGAGGGTGGTCCCCATTCGTCTTTGTTCGCCATGCCATTGGACTCTGGCCATCTCCTGCCAAGGACCGTGTGGTGGCTGCAGAGACATCAGCCTCTCCATGTAAAAAACTGTCACGTGCAGGCGTCCCCCCATTATGCGGCTCAAGAATCGGCCTCTACACGCACCTGAGGACCCAGAGGGAGGACAGTCGTACTCAACCCCGAGTAACCACCAATGATGGTAGTTATGAGTTGATGACAAAAGTGGCATCCTATGGCTCTTTACTCTTCCAGCAGTGGCCTCTCAAAATGCCACTCTTTGGAACTCAACATGCAATTAATCAATTCATCCTGGCAAGTGGATCTAATTATAACTACCTACACACACACACACAAAGACTGCTTAATGATAGTTATTAATGCAGTTGGGGGTTATGGCAACCTGCAGGGTGGTGGGCGAAGAGAGAGAGAAACAGATAAACATAGAAAGAAATAAGGAGAGAGAGAGAGTTGTAATCAAAATGGATTCTTACAATTGAATAGGATTCATTGTTTAACTAATCTCTAGTAACTAGTAACATATATATATATATATATATATATGTATATATATATACACACACACACACACACACACACACACACACACACACACACACACACACACAGTGTGGCTGCGCACGGCTTTAAGCTGTCAGTGTAGCAGCTTCAGTAGTAGAAGTAGTAGTAGAAGTAGCTGTAGTAGTAGCTGTAGTAGTAAGCAAGCAAGCAAAATTTTATTTTTGTAGCATTTTTTTAAAAAAACATACAGTTACAAAGTGCTTTACACTCCATGCACAAAATATGAATAAATACATAAAATAAATTGAATCGCTATAAAAACATGGCATTGGGAGTAACAGACCAAGCTAAAAATGAAACAAAACAGAAGTCAGGGGAGGGAATCTATAAAAAGGCTTGCCTGAAAAGATGGGTTTTTGGAAGCTGCCTAAAACAGTCCAAAGAGTCAGCGGATCTAATGGATTGGGGGAGCTTATGCCAAAGGCATGGGGCTAAAACTGCAAAGGTGCGGTCACCTTTAGTTTTGCAGTTGGAGTGAGGAATGGACAATAGACTGAGGTTCGAAGATCGGAGTGGTCGGGAAGTGGAATGAGGAATGAGATGATCAGAAATATAAGTGGGAGCAAGATCATGCAGTGCTTTAAATGTAATCAATAAGATCTTATAGATTATTATGAATTTTATGGGAAGCCAATGAAGGGATGCAAGAATAGGGGTAATATGGGACCTACGGCTAGCTCTAGTTAGTAGTCTAGCAGCTGCATTCTGAACCAACTGTAGACGATTTGAAGTAGTTTGGTTGAGGCCAGAGTAGAGGGAGTTATAGTCATCTAGACGGGAGAAAATGAAAGTGAATTCATATTACGATATCCTTAAAAAAAATATATTTCTGATTTGTGCAATATTTTGTAGCTGAAGAAAACTGGATTGGACACGTTTAGTAATATGGTGACTGAAAGACATATTCTGGTCAAAGATGATACCAAGAGGTTTGATGTTTGAATGGAGTGGACCAATAAACTGATCAACTGCAGTGTCAAAGTTCTCCGGACCAATTAAGAGAACTTCAGATTTGTCGGGGTTTAGATGGAGGAAATTAAGGGACATCCAGTCTTTAGTTGCAGCTAAGCAATCATGGAGGGAGGACAGCTGATTCAGGTTATTGGGTTTGGTAGAGAAATAGATCTGAGTATCATCGGCATAACAGTGGTATGATATGTCTTATAGTGACTAAACAAATGACCCAGAGGAAGCATGTATAAAGAGAAGAGGATTGACCCAAGGACAGACTCCTGAGGGACTCCGCACAGTAGGGGAGCTGACGATGATGCAAGATTGTTAATACTACAAGCATTAAACTATCTATTTGTCAGATAAGAGTGAAACCAATTTAATGCTGTACCAGAAATGCCAGCCCAGTTCTCCAGCCTATCAAGTAAGATGGCATGATCGATGGTATCAAAGGTAGAAGTTAAATCTAGGAGAATAAGGATAATTTATTCACCTTTATCAGCATGTACAAGAATGGCATTGAACACTTTTAGTAATGCAGTTTCAGTACTATGCTTGTGGTGAAAGCTGGATTGAGATTTATCAAAAATGTTATGACCCTCAGTCAGCTGCAGGATTTGGTCTGCAACACATTTTTTTCAAGGATATTGGATAAGAAAGAAAGTTTGTACATAGGTCTATAATTCTATATCCTTGCCGGATCAAGGGATATTTTTTTGAGGAGGGGCTGAACACAGACAATTTTAAAGTAGTCAGGTACAGACCTGGATGTGAGTGAGCAGTTGATAACAGAGAGCAGGCTGGGACCTAAGCCATGGAGGATGGATTTAAAAAAAAATGTTGGAATTATATCACAGGGACTGGATGAGGGACGCATGAGGTCTGCAGTATTAACAAGGAACTGAAGAGATATGGGAGCAAATTCTGACATTAAAATCGGCTAGAATAGAATAAAATAATAAAATAGGCTATCAATCTTGTCAACAAAGAAAGACAATAAATGTTAACAGTTATTAGCAGAACAGACAGAAAAAGGTAGGAAGAGAGGGATTCACGAGCTAATTGATAGTACTAAACAGAAACAGGGTTATGTTTATTACTCTCAATCAAGTCAGAGAAGTAAGCAGCTCTGAAATCTTTAATAATTTGATTCAAGTCAGATAATAACTCCTTCATGTGGAGTTGATGAACTTCAAGAGCAGATTTTTTTTTCCATCTGTGTTCGGCCTTCCTATATTATCTTCTTTTGTGACAGATGTTTTTCTTAATCGTGTAGATATACGTGAATCATGAAACCAACTAACTTGGTCATTAATGTTGACCAAGAGAGGAGGGCAGCTAGCCAGACTGGAAAAATAACTAGAAAACATGGCTGCTGGCTGCTTATTAAAGATGTGAAAGTTAATTATACGTTTCTGGGGTAGTGTGGGTGGTAAAGAAGCATCAAAAGTCATACATTTATTGTCAGAGACAAAATCGATCTTATTCAGGGAATTAAGAGACATGTTCAGGGTGAAAACTAAATCAAGGGTGTGCCCATGGTTATGTGTGCGGCCAGAGACATGCTGCACAAGGTTAAACGATTTATAAATGTTTAAAAAAATCTATGACAAATTAGTTAAAAGGATTATCAATATGGATGTTAAAATCACCAACTATAATGGCCCTATCAAGTTTAAGAACAAGAGAGGACAGTAGCTCAGATAAATCATTAAGAAAACCTATAGATAAATTGGGGGGGTCGATAAATAATTATACAACAAATTGGGTTGTCACACACAATTTTAAAAGTTAAGACTTCAAAACTATTAAAAGAACCAGAAGTAAAAGGAACACAAGTGTAATGGTTCTTAAAGGCAGCTACTATACCCCCACCACGACCTGTTAAGCTGGGTGTGTTCAGAAAGTTATAGCTGGGTGGGGAGAGCTCCACTAGAGGGGCACACTCCCTCTACTAGTAGAACACGTAGCAGAAGTACCTGCTTTAGTTCAGTCCACTACAGGAGAACCTTGATGTTCTCTGCAACTAGGGGGGAAAAAACATGTGCATATATCGGTGTCAACATCGACAATCAGCCAAAAATAAATTGGAAAATATCAGCATATCAGATATCAGCAAAAATCCAATATCATGCATGTATAGAATCTGTTGGCACGGGACAAGGTTTTGGTATTGGAAGCGACCTGGTTTCCTTTTCCATTTTAGTCCTAGTAGTATTGACCAATCACGTTTGATTGACAATTTCTACAGGAACATGCTTTGGTTACATGTTGGTAACAGTCCAAGTGGGAAGGGAAAGAGATGGAACGCATTGGCCGAAATGTTGTCTGGACCTTACACACCTACAAAAAGTATCAATGTTTGTTTATTGTGTGGAGAAACGTTCGACTTGTGTCGACTACTTGTGAAACAGTCCGGAAGTAACCGCCATCTCTCAGCTCAAATGCCATTCTCATGTCTCAAGTTGCTAACTCGACTGTAAACAAAGACGGGCACATGGAATAGGAGGTCTTCATAGGAGATCAAAGCAAGCAGCCAACAGCTACACCTGAAGCCCCAAAATATTGGCCATTGTCCCCGTTGTCCTCTCTGGTCACCACCTTGTTGTGGTGGAGAAGCTTGCATATACCAATGATCCCAAGAGCTATACAGTCTAGAGCTTGGCTCCTGGTAGGGTCACCCAAGGTGGCTAGGTCAAGGGGGAGGTTCCAGACGAGGCGTGATCCAACAAAGACCTCAATGGCGGAATTGGCGGAAGATATCTCCAGGTTACAACGGCAGTGAAGGTGGAAGGAGGCTGCAACAGAGGGTGGTCCCCAATCGTTTTGGTTCTCCATGCCATTGGACTCTGAATGACCAGACCACCGATGATGATGTCCTCTCTGGGATCCAAGATTGTTGTTTGTATGACAAAATTAACAGTTCAGCAAATGGCTGCCATCAACTACTGATGCATTTTGCCACCATTATGAGTGAACAAAAGCCAATGCAGTGCAGTTGGGGCTGTTCATTTATTCTTGTCTCTAGGCCCAAACGGTAGTCTTGTTTTGGATGCATTCACACTGTTGTGTATGTTCTTATTACACACACACACATTCAACCTTAGCCTAACATCTTATTAGAGACACAGACACATTGTTATGAGGAACTTGATCTTAGCTCTGTTTTCTTTTACTTAATTAACTCTGGTCACGTAGTCCACATCACAACAGATATCAATGTGCATGTATTTAGTATTGCATTACCCCTTACAATCAATGCACAGTGACTATAGACTGTAGCATAATGAGAACAAAATATTGTACAACAGAATTACATGCATAACACATACCTTATCTCTATCCCGTTGCATTCCTGTCAAACACACCAAAAAAAGAACCATGGTCAAAAATAAATGTATGAGCCAGAGAGGGAAGGGCATCATGCTTCGACTGAGTTGTTTTTTTTTTTCAAACATGAAACAGCGACAGGGGGACAGATAAATGTCACTGCAGCCAACCAGCCATTTGTTTTGCCATCAGCATCCATTCTAAGCAATATTTCCTCCTCTTTGTAGAAGTGGAGAGATAGTTTACTTCCACATAATCTCGTTGATGTATTATGTAGTGTTCGAGTCAAAATGAGCTGTTTCCAAGTTTTAACAGAAGAAAAATGATACAGTGAAATTTTTTTTTTCAATCTGAAACTTACATTCCGTGAACAGCAGTATACTTTACGCTCACTCTTTTTCCACCACTTCTCTGAATACTTCTGATTCTGAAGTTACACACACACACACACACACACACACACACACACACACACACACACACACACACACACACACACACACACACACACACACACACACACACACACACACACATACAAAATGAGGCACACATACATACACGGTCAGTTCAAAATAATAAACATCAATAGTCATGAAAACCTTGTTTCACATGCATTTTTCCGGAATAAACATGATTTTTACCTCTCGTGTAGACTGTAAGGGTTTTTACATAAATCACAACTTTATCTAAAAAATTGACCTACTCTCTCCTTGTTTAATGTGATTTAGCAGAGGGAAATTGAAAACATTACCATATATTATTTACATCGTTTGGAACTGAGTTCAATACATCAGAATCAGATCATAATCAACTTTATTGGCCCAAGTGTGTCTCCAGTACACAGCAGCTTCAAGCACTTGCAGACATCCCTCACACAGAAAAAGAAACGAAACAGAATAAGTAAATGGGACAAAAGGACATTGGAATCAAGCATGTATGCACAACAGGTATGTCATTACTATACAGAGCTTTGTTATGGTTGAGTAATCAACCTATGCCCACATATACCATATTGCTTATATACTATATTGCCCATACACTACACCATATACCAAACCACAACTCCACAACCCATCATGCCCATATGCAATGCTATATACTCCTCCTATATTACACTATATTATCTTATGTACCAGATTTATACACTATTCACCTATCATCTACCTCACAGCTACATACTATATTATATAACTATGTTACACCCAGGGCGGCACGGTGGTGCAGTGGAGTGGCACGGTGGCGCAGTGGTTAGTGCAGTCGACTCACACTAAGAAGGTCCTGGGTTCGAGCCCCGGGGTAGTCCAATCTTGGGGGTCGTCTCAGGTCCTGTGTGGACTTTGCATGTTATCCCCGTGTCTGCGTGGATTTCCTCCGGGAGCTCCAGTTTCCTCCCACAGTCCAAAGACATGTAAGTCAGGTGTATCACACAGGCCATAATAAATTGTCCCTAGGTATGAATGTGTGTGTGTGTATGTCGGCCCTGTGTGATTGTCTGGCAGGGTGTCTCCCCGCCTGCCGCCCAATGACTGCTGGGATAGGCTCCAGCATCCCCGCGACCCTGAGAGCAGGATAAGCGGTTCGGAAAATGGATAGATATTACACCCACAATAACAGCAGCAACAAATACAACCAGTAATCAGTATACAGAAGTTGATAATTTGTAACCAGTCTACAGCAGCTGATAATTTGTAACCAGTATAAGCAGTTGATAGTTAGTAACCAGTCTACAGCAGCTGATAATTTTTAACCAGTATAAGCAGTTGATAGTTAACCAGTCTACAGCAGCTGATAATTTGTAACCAGTATACAGCAGTTGTATATGTTTTTACAATTTTACATTAGTCTTGCAAATCTGGTTTAAAGAGGTAGTGCACATCATATGTAGGTGAGACATCTGACCAAAGGTCAAAGTGTCATATTTACATAACATGTCTATTCCTGCACCATACTGACATTATGTACTAACTGTGTTGCATGATTTTTTTTTTTTACTGCTTTAAAATCCCAGTACTTTTGTGAGTCATTTTGGCCCAGCGAACACTAACGATGGGTCCAAAAGGTCGACACCACCAGGGGTTAAAGAAATTCTCTCCAGCTAGCAAGGTGAATGCTCTAACAAGGGTCTACGTTGCTGTAGAAGAATATTCTGGAGACAAAGTGAAACCGGTCAGTTTCAAGGAAAAACCTCTGGTTATACAGGTTATAAGAGCTCATTTGGAGGTCATCCCACACATAACTGAGCCGACCCACCATCGTGAGGGCTTCATTCTTTTATTCACTGTAGCAAACAGTGTTTTGAATAGTCTTCATGTTATTCAGGTGTTTTGTAATGGAATCAAGCTGTAAAGGTCAATGATGTACATGATGTATATGAAAAGAAGTGTACATCACAAGCACCAGATGAATGATGTTTGATGAACAGATCTTGCATTTCTTGTCGTCGCTTGCCTGAAATGTCTCTACCATATTCCCAGCACACTTGTTAATCTCTCTGGAGGAACGCGAGTCTTCTGTTTCACCATGACCTGTTTTTAGCCTAGACTCTGGAATCTCAATTATTTTGATGATTAATAAAAATGGAAAAAATGTAATTGTTGTATATTATTGTTCAGTGGTGTGTTAATGCTCTCATTCATTAATGCTCTTATTCATTTGGCAGATTCTTATAGCAGACTCGCATACACACACACAGTCACATGAACAACACACTCAAATATGCACAACACACTCAGGTCAATTACTTACACACACACATTTTTATGCGGCATAATAAAGCAAAATGAACGCGTGTGCATGCACATGCAATTCACCAGGGCGTGAGCATGAATTAACATGGACTCGTGTGCAAGTTCACCCCCCCCCACACACACACACATGTTCAACCTGGATGAAGATGATTAATTACCATGAAGTAGCATTAAACATCATTACTTTGATTAAAAAAAAATCTGTTTACAACCACAAAATACCTATGCAAACACTCCCCTCCTCTCTATGTCCATGTATTTTCACTCTTTTTACCTCTTTTTCTGCTTACTCCCACCACCCCCATCCCCCAAATCTCATTTTACCTGTCTCTTTTCAGTCTCCCTCTCTCCGTCTCCCCCTCCCTCAGGCTCGCCTCTGTGCCACCCACACACAGCCCAGCAGAGCTAGTTTGCAGTTTGGGGGTTGACAGTCTGAGAAGCCATTAAAAGAGCTAATTATTAGGAGGAAGAAAAAAAAGAGGGCAGAAATCAAAGAGATAGAGGCTTATTCACTGCTGTTTTTTTTGCCTTCTCTGTTCTGCCCTCTATTCCCCCAGCCCCTCTGCCTTCCCCGTTTCTTCTCCCCCTCTGTACTCTTGCCTTTTTTGTTTATCCACTCCCTCTTTCTTTCCACTGTAGGAACTTTGTGTTTTTCCATCTCAGAACAAGTAAAAATAAACACTGACAACAGTCTGATGTGCTTTAATATAGTATAATTCTCTTGTGGTGCAGAGTTTAGGTTTTTGCATGTGTATTCTCATCACTCTGGTTTTATAATGATACCGTGCATTTGAACTGCGGAGCGTCAGCTTTGTTTTTGATGCTGTTTTCGTCTGCGGTAGATGTACAACAAAATTTGTTGATGCCGGATAATTCTGAACATGAGACTCTAGTTGTTGTCAGTATTTGTTATTTTGGGAGAGTCTGGATCCATATCTTGATTTCTATTCAGATAAACAAAAGGCAGATGCATCCTACACAAGCAACAGGATCTATAGCTAATTACGTCATGTTATTTATGGGTCCAAGTGTGCAGTGCTGGAACCCTAGTATCATGGTGCTGATCGTTTTTTGTTTTGTTTTTTCCCTGAAAGTATCTGGATCTCAGAAACCAGTCACCAAATTTGGCAGGCAGGTCCCAAATCTCACTAACTACTCAGGCAAAAAAAAAAAAAAAACAGTTGGCCGGATGGTGGCACTATAAATATTGACGACGTTTTTGTTTATAACTTCTGAACTGTATGGTCCCAAAACAAAATCTCTTTTCCAGGTGTTTTTTGGTACAAGGGGAATCAATCAGTATAGACCATGTCCATTTCTATCTGACTAGATTATCTGCCATTTGGAATTTTCTTAAAAGCCTGTTTTTGTGAACTAGTTCTAGACCGTTGATCCAAACGTCACTGAACTTGGCCTTTGTCGTCTCTAGAGTCCCATGACAAAAAGTTACACACATAATGTTGGTACTGTTAATCATTTGGCCGCTATTGGCCAATGACATTTAGGGCGTGTCACACATTTGACGTATTGCGCCATTAATTCTGAATGCAATGTCCCATTGACATATCATATGGAATGGAGATTAGCAGGCAAAATATAGGTTATTTTGGCCTACAGGGGACGCTAGAACTGCCAAATTCTTATAACTTATCAACGGTTTGAGGGATAATTGTCAAATGTGGCATCTTTTGTCTTTAGCAAGTGTCACACCAGATCTACAAGATCAGCTTGATTTCACCTGAACACAATTCACTAAAGCTCACCGCCATCAGACCAGCTCAAGATCAGCTTGATTGATGGAAAAACACGAGCCAATGAAATTTCAGCGGCCTTTTAGTAATGCTCTAGAGTTCACACAATCCTATTGGAAGTGCCACCTATATTCTTGTTGTGTTAACGCTTATTTTCTCCTACAAGTTTCCGGATCTGAGTCCAAAAATGCCATTGGGATCATATTTGCCTGTAGATCCGCATCACGTACAAGCCTCACTGGTCTTCAGGTGTGTGGACACCAGCAATTGATGCTTGCAACTATATTTTAAGAAATATATTTATAGTATTGCCCAATGGCATTTACAGTTTCAGTTTGTAATATTTATTATCTTACAACTGTTTCAATAGTTCTAGCTTGATCACCTTTAGAATGATTGGTTTTGGTAGCTGAGGAGGGAGCAGACCGCCCTGTCTTATACACTCAACATGGCGTGTGCAAACAATGCAAGACATTTTGTTTCCTTTGAACGGAACTCTTTCATCTTTTCCGAAAATAAAAAATAAAATAGATAAAAAAGGGTGGTACAGTGGCCCAGTGGTTAGCACTGTTGCCTGGGTGCTGGGTTTGAACCCCAGGCCGTCCCAGGTCCTTTCTCTGTGGAGTTTGCATGTTCTCCCCGTGTCTGCGTGGGTTTCCTCCGGGTGCTCCGGTTTCCTCCCACCATCAAAAAGACATGCATGTTAGGGTTAATACTCCTGTCTGTGCCCCTGAGCAAGGCAATTGGAAGAAGAACTGGAGTTGGTCCCCCGGTGCTGCAGCTGCCCACTACTCCTATACAATAGGATGGGCTAAATGCAGAGAACACATTTCACTGTAAGACTATAATTCGTAGTAAGAAAACAACGACAAAATAAAGTGGCTTCCTTTCTTTCTCTGAAGGAAAAGCCAACTATATTCTTTTAGGATTTATGCAAGAAATGAAAACAAAAGATGTGGAAACCTTCGTAACTTCCAAACATTTCACAGTTCTCAAGCGACAAAGCTGCCAGCTGTGAAAACATGGTGGTAGTTACTAGAATGTCTGATTTTCTAAGGGAGTTTTTAATTGTCAGAGAAAATATACTTATGGTTGATGTTTTGTCAGAAAGCTCAACTGTAGCAGCTCCTTAAACCTGAACTGCCAAAAGATTCTGCAGAAGTTAAGAGTTAGATTCGGGGGATCTGGATATGTGGGAGGGTGGGTGGTAGGGGCCGGGTATTTTGGAACAGTTTTCATAGTTTAAAACAAAAGATTAAAAAAGGTTGAGTCATTGTAAGGCTTTTTGTATTTGTTCATTTTACTCTGATGAGGAAGAGGGCTCACCCTTTCCTCATAACTTATTGAACATGTCCAATTAAATTCTGAACTGAAAGGCAACAGCCCTTCTAGACCCTCTTCAATAATCTAACCCATTCAAACTTGGATGACTTTTGCTGTCGACTTGGTTGCACAACTATTGGGGAAAGATTTGCACCATCTTATTAGATTTTATATCACATTTAAACATCAAAGGAGTCGTGAGGATTCATCATGACCTTTTTTTGTGTCTTTGGCTGCTCCAGTTAGGGGTCGTCACAGTGGATCATCCGTTTTCATCTCTTCCTGTCCTCTGCATCTTCCTCTGTCACACCAACCACCTTCAGGTCCTCCCTCACCACATCTGTAAACCTCCGCTTTGGCCTCCCTCTTTTCCTCTTCCCTGGCAGCTCCGTCTTCAGCATCCTTCTCCCAATATACCCAGCATCTCTCCTCCGCACATGTCCAAACCATCTCAGTCTTGCCTCTCTCGCTTTGTCTCCAAACCGTCCAACCTAGGCTGTCTCCAAACCGTCCAACCTGAGCTATTATACTCATTCCTAATCCTGTCCTTCATCACTCCCAATTAAAATCTTAACATCTTCAACTCTGCCACCTCCAGCTCCACCTCCTGTCTTCATCAAGACCACTCTCTCCAAACTATATAACATAGCTGGTCTCAGTACAAACTTTAAAAGTTTTTTTCTAACTCTTGCTGGTACCCTTCTGTCGCGAATCACTCCTGACACTCTTCTCCACCCACTCCACCCTGCCTGCACTCCCTTCTTCACCTCTCTTCTGCACTCCCTATTACTTTGAACAGTTGACCCCAAGTATTTAAACTCATCCACCTTCATCACCTCTACTCATTGCATCCTCCCCATTCCACTGTCCTCCCTCTCATTCATGCATATGTATGCTATCTTGCTCCTACTGACTTTCATTCCTCTCCTCTCCAGTGCATACCTCCACCTCTACAGGCTCTCCTCCACCTGCACCCTCTTCTCACTACAGATCACAATGTCATCCGCAACCATCCTAGTCCACGGAGACTCCTGCCTGATCTCATCCGTCAACCTGTCCATCATCACTGCAAACAAGAAAGGGCTCAGAACCGATCCTTGATGTAATCCCACCTTCACCTTTAACCCATCTTTCATTCCAACCGTACACCTCACCACTGTCACACTGCCCTCATACATATCCTGCACCTCTCCTACACACTTCTCTGCCACCCCCGACTTCCTCATACAATACCACATCTCCTCTCTAAAGACACAATGTAAGTCCTTCTGACCTTCTCTATACTTCTCCGTCAACAGTCTCAAAGCAAACATCACACCGTTGGTGCTCTTTCATGGCATGAAACCATACTGCTGCTCACTAATCATCGCCTCTCCTCTTAACCTAGCTTCCACTACTCTTTCTCATATCTTCATGCTGTGGCTGGTCAACTCTATACCTCCTTAGTTACTACAGCTCTGCACATCACCCTTATTCTTGAAGGATTAGCAAAGGATTCATCGTGATATGGGTGGAATAAAACAAACCTATTTAGTACAGCTGATCACATACATCTTAGCTTTCTCTGTCATCAGTTAGTTGATACATAACTTTGAGAAAGGCAATTTGATGCAATGCTGTAATTTTTTTTTTACTTCAGATAGTGCATGCTTTGGTAAATTTCAATTAAATACATTCAAATTAAATATAAGTTAAATGCTATGTGCAAAGTTTTTCTCGGTATTACCAATAGCTGAGGGGGGGGGGCAATTTTTGTTTTGACAGCTTCCTGTCACCATAGTGCCAACCTGGCTGGCCCATTTCCCCAAGAATACATTTATTCTGCCATAGCCAGTGTTTTAATAATGCCTTCATTAGACATAGCTCATCAGTTTGGTGAATTCAGACCTTCACCATCCGTAAAGAAAAGAAATGAATAAAAGGGCAGCGCTGTGAGCTGAGAATGGCGGCAATACTCCTTGGAAGGCTCCTCTTTAGCTTTGTATTTTTGGAAAAGAGATGTTTAGATGAGCGATGTAGGGATGTCTGTCCCTGTCAGTCAATTTGACTCACTATCACGGTCTCTCTATAGCATTGCAGTGTGTCTGGCTGATGTCATAACACTCAATTGCTCCACTTATCATGTCAAATAAGTCTTCCAATAAGTCTTATCATGCCAAATAAGTCTTCCATTACTGACTTGTAATTATCTTAACATGACTCTGTGTCACTTCCTTTGACATTTTCATATACTCACTTCAGTGTTAAAGTCCTTTTGTTTTTCTAGTTGTTTTTCTATTATGTTTTCTGTCCCATGGAAGATGCTATTCAATCAAATTATCCTGTTTTATGCTTAGCAACCATTCTTCCTGTGTGCTTAATTATAATGACATGTGGTGAGGTCAGTGGTTTGGTGGCACTGGCTGATTTGAAAGTCAGATTTACTCATATTAAATCAAAATGTTAAGTTAACTGTTTTGTTTTCAAGAAAGAAACATGCAAATACAGTTATAGTATATATGAATATGTTATATAGGATATATGTGATGTAATTACGTAGAAAATAGATGTGATTAGTTTGGTAGAGTTGACACAAAACTGTAATGTTTGTGTATAACTGCAAATCTCTAAAAGATTGTCCTTGGGAGAATTGGAAAACTATCAAGTATTTATTGGAAAAGTTGGAGGCGGGGGTCGATAAGGTTACCCAAGGAATTATTCATATTATTATAAATTATATACAAAGCGCTAGAGAACAATGTAATTGTTGGTATTTGTTGAATTATTTATTCAAAAGATCAATGTTAAGGAACATATTTCATATTTTATGAAGTCTGTCATTTATCTTTTGGAGTGTCCTTTTGGATTATGTCATGAAAAAAATGTGAACTTAAAACAAGAATTGGAGAGTACAAAAGTGCTTAAAGAAACTGTTACACTAAATCACCAGTAGCTGCTCACTTCAGTATGAAGGGACACAATGTGTGATCTCACAGGTTTTTTGGTATTGAAATGGTCCAGAATCCCAAATGAGGTGGAAACAGAGCAAAGTTATTACAGCATAATGGGTGTTCATCAGGAGCTGAACTTCCAGGAGATCTAACTGTGGATTTTTCTTAAAATGTCTTTGTGTAAATATTCAATTTAACTTATTTTTTTGTGGGGGGGGGATTTTTCCCCTTTCCCCCTTTTTCTTCCTAATTGTACTTAGCCAATTACCCTATTTTCCGAGCCATCCCAGTCACTGTTCCACCCCCTCCCCCTCACGGGGGAGGATCACACTATTCTCCCCAGTCCCCCCCCCCCCGAACAGATGCCCCTGCCGACCAGAGGAGACGCTAGTGCAACGACCAGGACACATACCCACACCTGGCTTCCCACGCGCAGACACAGCCAATTGTGTCTGTAGGGACCTCCGACCAAGCTGGAGGTAACACAGGGATTCGAACAGGTGATCCTGGTGTTAGGTAACAGAATAGACCACTACACTACCCTGATGCCCCCATTTATCTTCTTTTGTACTTGGTTTTTCCTCATGCTGTGTAATTTGAAAACATGAAAGTTGATGATGATGATGGTGATGATGATGATTATGTGGGTGATATTACCCTGCTCACTATGGATTGTGGTGCAACTGATTGATGGAATTTGTTAATTTAATCATTGCTAGCTGTCACTACACACCTGTGCACAGATTCACAAAGGTATAGCCCGAAACATACATGCATTTTAGTGGACTATTGCTTGTAATGAAGCTTTATTTTGCGCGAAGAAAATAGTGAGTGCTTGCCTAATAGGATTTTTTTTGTCTGGCGAGATCTTATCATTAACTTAGAGACCCCTTTTTATTGATTTGAAAAATTTATTTTTAATTTGTCAACTTAAAGAAAGACGGGCGGAAACTGTTGTGGTCTGATCAGCTGACATGTTAATCATTGGGTGAAACACCTTGTGGGTTATGCCATGGCAGTGTCAGTTTAAATACACAAAAAGTGCACGATATGTCTTCTTTCAAACAATGAGCGCAAGCGCAAAACAGCTTGAAGGCCACATGTAGAATCAACAAGGAGAGACACAGCCTGGTCTTGCTTGGCCAGATTGTTTGAGGTAGGGGTCCACCACACTAGACAAGACCCCAGATGCAGGCTGTGCAGAGATACCTCTGAGACAGTCCAGCACTTAGTTGCAGGGTGTAAAATGCTTGCTGGGAAAGCACAGACTGAAAGGCATAGCCAAGTGGCTGGAATAGTGTACAGGAACATCTGTACTGAATACATACTGGAAGTCCCCAAATCCAAGTGGGAGACACTGCCAAAGGTGGTTAGGAATGACAAAGCTAAGATCCTGTGGGACTTCCAAGTTCCAGACTGACAGGTGCTGGATAACCAACCAGATATTGTGGTGGTCGACACAGAGCAGAAGACAGCAGTAGTGATCCATGTAGCAATCCCAAGTGATGGCAACATCAGGAAGAAAGAGCACGAGAAGCTAGAGTAATACCAAGGGCTGAAGGAAGAACTAGATCAGTTGTGGAAGTTGAAACCCACAGTAGTCCCAGTGGTAATAGGAGCACTAGGGGCTGTTACACCCACACTGGGACAGTGGCTCCCAACAGATTCCAGGAACAACATTTGAGGTCTGTGTGAAGAAGAGTGCAGTCATAGGCACAGCTAAGATACTGCACAGAACCCTCAAACTCCCAGGCCTCTGGTAGAGGACCCTAGCTTGAGGAAGACACACACCACCTTAACAAAAGGGTGAGGATAGACATTAGTGAAGGAGTAGGACACACCTTTACTAGGGAAAGAGAGAGAGATATGTGCAAGGCTAAGAGTTGTTTTTTTTAGAGATTTATCAACAATGCCTCGTTGATCGCCTCGGGGATCGCTTTCCCCTTGAGCCTCTTCTCATCTTCCACCACCTTTGGGGCATCCACGACCTCGTCAAGATCAGTCAGAAAAAGAGACTTGCTGGTTAGGAAGAGAATCAATATAAGTATCTCTTGGGGCACTTGACTGGTGATCACTCACTGATGATTTCTCAGATTGGAAACGCCTGTTCTGTGGACATCTACGTTATATTGCGTTGCCTTGTTTGAGTGTTGGATTTTTCTTTTTGTGCCATTCAAATATTCTGCCCTCTTAGGAGTCTATATATCACATTCATATTTCTTACGTTAGTAGTACTGAGTTGGTTTTTGAAGGTAACAATTGATGTCCTAAGCATTTCTTTCAACTGGGCATAGTCGTCTGTTTTGGGGATTTACTGTATTGTAACATGCATGGATAAGTAGACACATTGGCCGCTGGCTGACGGTTCTGACCCTTTTGTCGAGCGGTTAGCGATGTCTCCCGCGGTGCGGGCGATACGGGTTTGCGCCACGGCAGTTCCTGTGGTTGCCCCCCGAATTCGCTACAGTATGTTGCGTTCAATTCCTTTGATTTCTTCCAATTTCCTCTCTCTTTTAGATTTGGGTTTCTCAATGATCAAGACATCCAAGTCAAGAGAACATTTGTGTGGTATAATTTCCCATTTATTTTGATGAATTCAGGGTTATCCATGCCACATGATGATGATTTATTAATCCGTTAGCCTCGTGGTATTCATTGTTGGCATCTGTACTCAGATAAGGTTGCTGCCTGCCATTATAGGAAGGTTTCCTGCTTCTTCAGTTCTTCCAAATCCGACAGCAATGATTTCGAAGAACTTTGAGGGTTTGACTTTTGTACTACTTCCTCAAAAGAATGTTGTGGTAGTAGTAGTATGCTTTCTAGGTCTTGATCAGTGTAGAAAAAAAATCTCACCTCAGTAAGCTGATTCAAGTCATCAAACATCGACTTGGCCATGGTGGATGATGTTTGTATTCTAAACACTATAATGGGAGGTACAGTCCAAAAAAAGGGAATCAATAGCAATATTGATGACTTGTAACTGTTTACTGAGTCTGACCAGCAGCATTAAGTATTCATTTTATTATCAGAGAAAGAATCAGAATGAGATAAAGGTGAGCATATCATAGCATTTTTATTTCTTTAATTTTTTTTGTACTCTGCCCTAATTGTTCCTGGCCAACTACCCCACTCTTCTGAGCCATCCCGGTCGCTACTCCACCCCCTCTGCCAATCCGGGAAGGGCTGCAGACTACCACATGCTTCCTCCGATACATGTGGAGTCGCCAGCCGCTTCTTTTCACCTGACAGTGAGGAGTTTCACCAGGGGGACATGGCACATGGGAGGATCACACTATTCCCCCAGTTCCCCGTCTCACACCCCCGAACAGGTGCCCCGACCGACCAGAGGAGGTGCTAGTGCAGCGACCAGGACACATACCCACCTGAAAAAACAGCCAATTGCGTCTGTAGGGACGCCCGACCAAGCCGAGGGTAACACAGGGATTCGAACCAGCGATCCCCGAGTTGGTAGGCAACGGAATAGACTGCTACGCCATCCGGACTCCCCCCTTGTGTTAGCATTTGTGAAGCTGTCACCAGCAAATATTTGTCATTGTTGCTTTAGCTGTCTAAAATGATTAATCGATCACCAAAATTAAATTGATGAATGTTCAGTCAAGTGAGTTGTTGTTTCAGCGCTACTTCATGCTGTGCCATGTGCCTTATGAGCACCAACGGGAATTAACAGTAATCATGTCATCAATGGGGTTTTGTTGCTCAATTATCTCAATGAAAACAGAGAGAGGGAGAGAGAGAGAGGGATGCAGGTAGTGCATGTTGGCTCTGCGTCCGGTTTAACACGCCCAGTCGGCGGGCTTTGTGAACCCGGCATGTCGTTCATCAGGAACTAGTGTGCAGCTGCTGCTGCCTTGCCTTTGATGGGTAATGAAGACCACCAACAAACCTTCTTCAGGGCAACCGGCATGATATCTGTAAACACTGGAGTCTGCAGGAAAATGGCTGTCTGAGATGCAAATGTCAAAGCCACATTTATTTACAAGGTGCTTTCAACAAACTTGACAGAAATGAAATGAAACACACGCAGGAACATATTTGACTGATAAAGACATAAATTAAAGTCGAAAATGTCACAAGCCGAATTATGTTAAAAATGCCATTAACAAAATAGGCTTGTTTCAAAGTGCTTCCCAGAACAAAAAATAAAGATAACACAAGAGCAGATTAAAAAAAAAAAATCAAGAGGACAAATATCACATATTTGTGTGTGTGTGTGTGTGTGTGTGTGTGTGTGTGTGTGTGTGTGTGTGTGTGTGTGTGTGTGTGTGTGCGTGTGCGTGTGCGTGCATGCCAATGTGAGGGAATGAGTGCGTAAGCATGGCAGTTTGCAGCAACAGAAAATTACAGGAAAGCAAAGACAACATCGATGAGCCTTCGGGCAGTGAAGGAAAGGGGAAGGGAAGTAAAATGGGCACAAAACCCCCCCAAAAAACACTTCCTTTGGAACCTGTCGTGAGCTCTGAGCATGAATGCTTTTAAAGCGCCCCTCTCCAGTAAATGTACACTTCTGTTATTTGTGTTGTTAGTCATTGTTCATGCTTTTTGGTAGTGTGTGTGTGTGTGTGTGTGTGTGTGTGTGAGAGAGAAAGAGAGAGGGGGGGGGGGGAGAGAGACAGAGAGAGAGTGTGTATTCGTTCTTCTTACCCAATGAAACCCATCTACCTTGTGGGCCCCTTTTATTGGGCCCCGCAAGGAAAAGGGTCTATTTTAGGGTTAGGACTTGGTTTTGGGGTTAAGGTTAGAATTAGGGGTAGGTTAAGGTGAGGGTAAGGGTTAAGCGTAGGCATGTAGTTTGCATGGTTAAGGTTAGGGTTAATTAGGGTTAAAGGTTAGGGAAGGGATGTCAATGAATGGGAATCAATTAGAGGGCCCCACAAGGATACAGAAATATGAAATGTGTGTGTTTGTGTGTGTGTGTGTGAGAGAGAGAGTGCCTGCTGACGTGTGCATGTGTGCCGGCGTGTGTGTGCATATACGCACATATTCTTATTGCTTCTCTTACTGACTCAGGAATAAAGCAAATGTCAGGTGATTCTGTGTTTTTGGCAGTTGCTCTATCCATCCATCCATCATCCACACCACTCATCCTGCCCTCAGGGTCACAGGGATGCTGGAGTCTATCCCAGCAGTCATTGGGCGGCAGGCGGGGAGACACCTTGGACAGGTCGCCAGTCCACCACAGCCCCCCCCCTCCCCACACACACACACACACACACATTCACACCTAGGGACAATGTAGTATGGCCAATTCACCTGACCTACATGTCTTTGGACTGTGGGAGGAGACCGGAGCCCCAGGAGGAAACCCACTATGATGGTGCATAATGGCATCACTGGACGGCTCCCAGTTCTTTGTGGCAGTGTGGATGAAATGAGTTGTGAAAACGTTGTGAAAAAGTTTCCAGATGAGGCAGTATAATTCATAATAGAAAAAAAAATCGGAATACAAGAAAATAGTTTTGAGGAAGAGGCAAATTATTGTCAGTCGTCTCTTGAATACATCTCTGTCTTTCTCAACTTCTCTTTTTTATCCTCTTTCTCTTTTCCCACCTTTCTCTTTCTCTTCCTATCCCACTGTGAGCTCTTTGTGTTCACCCGCTATTGCGTGGCGCATGGATAACACACACAGCAGCCGATATTTACCCAAGGACACACCACCACTATGACCGCCACACACACACACACACACACTGTTCCTCCCCCCTACCATGCATTGTACCTATTCTAGTTTACAACACAGAGTTGTCTATCACCACTTATGTGTATGATGACACAGGGTTAGCACCAACAACACATATAGGTACGGGTATAGAAACAGCTTAGATGGCTTAGCACTTCTTTTAAATGATGAAGGGTATTTTTTTTTTATTTTTTCAAGAAGTGAAGCTACTCATGGACCTGGAAAGCAACTCACTCACCCATTAACTTAGTCCTGTTAGCTATTTCCCAGTACATAGATAGATAGATGATGGACAGATGATGGATAGATAGATAGATAGATAGATAGATAGATAGATAGATAGATAGATAGATAGATAGATAGATAGATAGATAGATAGATAGATAGATAGATAGATAGATAGATAGATAGATAGATAGATAGATAGATAGATAGGTGAGTGAGTGAGTGGGTGGGTGGGTGGATGAGAGATAGATAGATGAATTAAAAACACTGATTTATATAGGGATCATAAGAAAACAAATACAGATGCCTCAACAAGGTAAGGAAGAAATAATAAAAAAAAAAACAAAAAAACAAAAAAACAAATACAGACCAAAAGATTGTTCTAGGCACTCCAAAAAGTATATTCAAGGCCTGTTTGGGTAAACTTTTTTTTAAAAGGTTATAGAGACAAGTATACTGGGGCATTCATGTATACCATACCATCGATGAGTGTCACCTGCTGGGCAGTGTTGGATTCACGGGCTGTGTTTTCATAAAATCCAATCCGGAAGAGACACAATAATCAACCATGGGCTTTGTGAAAGCGATCATTTGAATTTGGTAGTTTCTTGAATTAGAAAGGTTGCTGCTTGGCAGCTGATTCTCAGATGTCTGAGTGTGCTGGAATGCACCGCCCGTCAGATGTTTCGCAACAATCTGGGCTTTTAACGGCGTCGATCTGCAAACCAATGGCATCAGGGAGGGTAGGAAGAACACATCCGCAAATCGTATTACAATTGTGCTTTGGAAAACCATTGTGTGCAATGCAAAGAATATACACCATTTGTAGTAAATGGGCTATATGCACAAAAAAATAATCCCAGGGCGTTCCTTTAAGACCATTGACTGTGTGAATTCAATAGGTTTCTCTCTGGCATAATCTCTTTGGCCTGCTTCCCCCTCAAATGGATGCCTTAACATGCTCAAGAAGAGCAGTGTTGAGCATATTGTCATTCCAATTGTCTGCTTCTGTGAAATATTTAACCATGCCATGGCCCAGATTTGCTGTTCTAACAGTCTATTTGTGTTCAGAAATATGATCCCTAAGACATCTTTTTGATACATTCTTCATAAGAAATAAATGTGCAAGGACAGATAAGTCCGTAGATGACTAAAGTAGTGTTTTTGATACTATATGCGGTTGGTATTGAAATTGGCAAAAGTCAGGATGTACAACATTTTCACAATTCATACACACACATACCACAAGTATACTGAGACGGCTGTCCCTTCATTCAGATGGAATGTAGCAATGGACTAGCATACACCTTACGGCAGGAGCTCGTCTGAAAGAGACCAGAGGTGCCTGTAAAAAAAAAAACCTGGCAAAATATGAGATCTTTTTCAACATTGGTCCAGTTAACAGTGAGAATTTTCTTCATGTGAGAGCTGGCATTGCTAAATCTGGTGGCAAAACACTGACAGCCTGAAGATACACTAGATGGGTTTTTATTGCCGTTTCACGCACAATAGAAGCAATTTCTTTAAAAAGTCAACAAAACACTTGCGGATGGTCTGTGTTTCTATTGAGTGATGCCATACAATTATGAGTTTTCTCTTGCAATATGGCGACGGATCTCCAAGACCTGAGGAATATTGGCATGGTGATGTCTATTGGATGCACAGCAATAGCCGTGGTAGTTTTTAATCGAAGGCGATGAGGTCATGTTATGCACACAATGACAGAAAGGCAAATCCCTATACCTGGCAGTGGCCAAGTACCAGAGATTTATGGGAGGTCATTGTCCACAATGATTTTACAGAAGTCCTGTGAATCCAGAACTTAAGAATGTCCCGCTTAACAGCTGATGAGTTATGCAACACAATAAGGACCCATCATAGTGCCTGCCATAACATGCCTGTGGGAGCCAGTTCCAACCAAGAAGCTCATAACCATCACTCTTTATAAACTGGCTGCCTTGACTTAAATGCAAAACATGTGTTTCCATTTCAATTTTGTGAAACATTGCTTTGTCGATCTATCTCAAAAAACACCTGATGTGAACACATAAACTTTTTTTGCGATATTTGAGTTTTTGGTTTTTGTTTTTTAATTCACATGTTTCCATTACTCATTTTTTAGTTCAAATTTTCAAATTGGGACTGAAGCAGGTTAATGGTTAAGCAGGTTAACTCTGCTCACTCCTTACATATTCACCTCGTACTTTACTGATAAGGTTTCTGTCATCAGTCACCAGTTCTCTGAGCCTGACTAACTCTGTCTGCCACTGTCAGCTAACAGTGCCTCACTCACCTCATTCTCCCTCCTGACCGCAGAGGAAGTCTCCAAGCTCGGGGGGGGGGGGGACTCTTATCCCACTACCTGTCCACTGGACCTGATACCATCCAACCTGCTATCGAGCATTTCCCCCACACTTAACCCCACAGTCACACACATCATCAACTCCTCGCTTACAACGGGTGTGTTCCCCACCACATTTAAGCAAGCTGGGGTCACCCTGCTGCTCAAAAAAACCTACACTCAACCCAGCCCACGTTGAAAACTACACACTGGTTTCACTCTTACCCTTTCTTTCAAAAATACTTGTGCGCACGGTCTTAAACCAAGTCTCAGAATTCCTTTTTGAGAACAAACTGTATGATCCGAATCAGTCCGGCTTTAAGCGGGGTCACTCTACCGAGACCACACTCCTATCGGTAATAGAATCACTGCGTTTGGCTAGAGCTGCTGGTCAGTACTCAGCTCTATTGCTGCTAGATCTGACAGCTGCCTTTGACACAGTTAACCACCAAATCCTCCTCTCCACACTCTCTGAGCTTGGTATCTCAGGGTCTGCCCTCCGCTGGTTCATGGCCTACCTCTCGGGGAGATATTTTAGAGTATCTTGAAGTGGAGAAGTGTCCAAACTGCATTAGTTATCCACAGGGGTACCTCAAGGGTCAGTGTTTGGTCCCCTTCTCTTCTCAATATACACCACCTCACTTGGTGCAATCATCCATTCCCATGGTTATCATACCATTGCTATGCTGACGATACCCAGCTCTTCCTATAATTCCCGGCAGATGACCTCACAGTCTCGGCACGGATGTCGTCATGCCTTGCTGATATCTCTGCATAGATGAAAGACTCACACCTTCAGCTTAACCTATATAAGACGGAGCACCTTGTCATCCCAGCCAGTCCATCCTTACAACAACAGACCAACATCCAGCTCAGATCAACCCAACTCATGCCCACAAAGTCTGCCCGAAACCTGGGTGCAGGGGTGGAAATTAACTTTTTTGTCCACCTGCCACTGTGGCTGGTGGATTCCAAAATCTACCAGCCACTCAATTTTTTTACCAGCCACTTTCCTGTTTTAACCGGCAGTGTGTAACTGCATGTGAAAAATAATAAAACAAGATCTACAATATTCAAGCAATAGGCTATTTTAAATATTTAAACTCTTAAAATACTATTTTCAAAATCTAGTTTACTCTTCTATGGTTTTCAAAATTGTGTTCACTACCTTTAAAACATTTAACATATTTGTCAAAAAATAACCAGTGTATATCAGTGCCACCAAAATTCCCTTTATTATTACATAAACCAAGACTGTAACAAGTAGAAGGAATTATGTCAGTATGGGTCCAATGTTTCCAATAAGTAAAGTTACATTTCCTCTACAGCTAATTGAATAGTATCCATCAAAGATCGTCATACACAAGTCTCTATTCCTCAGATTTCATTATTTTGCACCTTTTCTACTACTGTATATCCCCCTGTTCAATATGCAGCTTATTACAACAGTGTTGTGAAAGAGAAATGCAAAATTGGAAAGCTATTATAGCTTTACACAGTAAAGAAATGTCTCAATAAAACTAATTATGTGAATTAGGAACTCATTTATACATTTTTACCAAGGCCCTCTACAGAATCTGAATTAAATTTGCATACTTTACAGAGGACAAGCTGAACACAAAGGCTGTATGTTTGTGCGTGTGTTTTACTACTTTTTTAACTACTCGCCAGAATCAGATTCTGAAGTTTCAGTGTCGCATTTCTGAGCATTCCCCTTCCCCTCCTGTTCGCTTTCCTGTTGGCATCCGAGCGTGTTGACGACATACCGTACAGAACATTGTCTGGCTTGTCTCCTCGTAAACTAACCAATCACGGGACTCTCTGTCTCCGTTGTCAGTTATTCTCCGCTTCTCATTAAAAAAATGTTTTCGTTTCGTCTTCGCCTCTTTAACCTGTGTCTCCTGCTGGGATTTTTTCTCTGCAGACCTCTTAACCCCTGCGATGTGACGCCACATTGTGTTTTCTGGCTTTCTCCTCGTCCTCGAAAGTGTCTGTGTGAATTAGCAGACTCGCAAGACAAGCGTCCTTATACTCTGCCTCTGATTGGCTTACCAACGATGGCAGCAAGTACTAGCCAATCAGAGGCAGAGTAGGGCGGGTCATGGGGGGGGGGGATAAGGCAGATTCGCGATTCAGTACGTCACAAATTGCTACTTGTCTTTACCCGCCACCGTGGCTGGTAGGTTGAGCAAATTCACCCGCCAATACGCAAATCTACCCGCGTTTGGCGTGTAGCGGGTGCTAATTTCCATCCCTGCCTGGGTGTCACGATTGATGACCAACTGACCTTTAAGGTTCATGTGGCCTCGGTTGTGCCAATTTGCCCCGTACAACATCAATCAGGAAAATTAGACCCTACCTGTTTGAGCATTCAGATCAACTCCTGGTACAGGCTCTTGTTATATCACACATTGACTAGCCAGATTCTTCTCTTCTGTAGTTCTCCGGTGGTGGAACGAGTTACCAAACGCCACTCGATCCGTTGAGTCCCTCTCCATCTTTAAGAAGCTACAGACCCAGCTCGTTCTCGAACACCTCCACACCTGATGGTATTAACATTAAACAAAAAAACAACAAAAAAATCGCTTCTATGCATCCTATGCATTCCTTTTGTACACTGCTTGTTGACACATATGTCTTATTAGACTTGAACCTAGTTTTGTTGACACTTACTTGTGTTGTCGCCTCCTGACTAGATCCTTGCTTGTGTTGTATCAACTGTCTGATATACGTCGCTTTGGATAAAAGTGTCTGCTAAATTAAGTCATAAATTGTAATGCAAACCCACCTACTGTCATGTGTTTTTCACTTTAAAAAGTGTGCAGTTTTTTTTTTTTTTTTGGTTTTTTTTTTTTGATGGTGCTGTACATTGTCATTCATCAACAGAGGAATCTCTGTTGACGAATGACAATGGATCACTGAAACTTACCAAAGGAGATACTTTTCTTAAAATGAGGAAGCTGAAAAGAGTCATCCTGTAGATAAGTATTGTTTGATTTCTAAAAAAACCCCACAATAAATAACTCTTTACTCATCCTTAAAGATTGTTAGATCAAGAAAATCCGTGGTGCTGAGAAATGTTCTCAGTAAAGTTCTGTATTACTGTTGATGAAGTTATCTATGAAAAGTCAGCTATTGGTATTCATCTCCATATGGAAAGGTAGTGACCATAGAAAGCAATACAACAGGTTGGTAGGGTTAGAATGCTTTTCCCAAGATATAGATAGGTGTAATTGGGGGTGAAAAAAATAAGATCTCATAGGAACAACAAACTTCCGTTTGTAAAAATGAACACAGTGTTGTGTATAATCCAATCATTTGGTGAAATTGGAAACAAACTGAGTAACTGATCCACATGCTGAAATGTGAATCAGTTACTCGGTGTTGTGTGTTATGTTGATATCTTAGTGGTTAGTTTAATAACCTTGACTGGTGTCTATAGCATCCTCAAATATGTGGGTTAGATTATTTGTTGAAAACTTTGGTGCCAATTTTTGCTAGTTTATCATTGTGGTGTCAAATTTCTGTTAGCGTATATGTAGACTATTTTGTAACACAGCCACTGAGGATGCACAAGCCAGCGCATTCTTAGTGCTGGCCCCAAGCCCGGACAAATGGGGAGGGTTGCGTCAAGAAGGGCATCCGGCATAAAATCTTGCCAAATGAAATATGCGGATCATAAATAAGATTTCCATACCGTATCGGTCGAGGCCCGGGTTACAAACGATCGCCACCGGTACTGTTAACCAGCAGGGTGCCGGTGGAAACTATGCTACTGTTGGGCGAAGGAGAAGGACAGGGGGGAGGCATGTCCAGAGGCAGCTAGAGAGGAGGAAAGGTAGGCGTGTGGAGGTGAGAGTTGGAACTTTGAATGTTGGCACTATGACTGGTAAAGGGAGAGAGCTGGCTGATATGATGGAAAGAAGAAAGGTTGGCATACTGTGTGTGCAAGAGACTAAGTGGAAGGGAAGTAAGGCCAGGAGTATCATAGGTGGGTTCAAAGTCTTCTATCATGGTGCGAATGGGAGGAGAAATGGGGTAGGGGTAATTCTGAAGGAAGAGTATGTCAAGAGCATCCTGGAGGTGAAGAGAGTGACAGACAGAGTGATGAGTATGAAGCTGGAAATTGAAGGTGTATTGCTGAATGTTATCAGTGAATATGCCCTGCAAGTTGGGTGTGAGATGAACGAGAAAGAAGAATTCTGGAGTGAGTTGAACGACGTATTGGAGAGTGTACCCAAGGAGGAGAGAGTGGTGATTGGAGCGGACTTCAATGGACATGTTGGTTTAGGGGTATAGGGGTGATGAGGAGGTCATGGGAAGGTATGGAGTGAAGGAGAGAAATGTGGAAGTACAGATGGTGGTCGATTTTGCGAAAAGGATGGAAATTGTTGTGGTGAATACATATTTCAAGAAGAGGGAGGAACACAGGGTGACGTACAAGAGTGGAGGAACGTGCACACAGGTGGACTATATCTTATGTCAAAGGCGCGATCTAAAAGGGATTGGAGACTGCAAGGTGGTGACAGGGGAGAACGCAGCTAGACAGCATCGGGTGGTGGCCTGTAGGATGACTTTGGAGACCAAGAAGAGTAAGCGAGTGAAGACACTGCCGAAGATCAAATGGTGGAAGTTGAATAAGGAAGACTGTTGTGTGGAGTTCAGGCAGGAGTTAAGACAGGCACTGGGTGGTAGTGAAGAGTTGCCAGATGGCTGGACAACCACTGCAGAAATAGTGAGGGAGACAGCTAGGAAGGTGCTTGGTGTGTCATCAGGACAGAGGAAGAAAGACAAGGAGACTTGGTGGTGGAATGAGGAAGTACAGCAAACTATACAGAGGAAGAGGTTGGCAAAGAAGAAGTGGGATAGTCAAAGAGATGAAGAAAGTAGACCGGAGTACAAGGAGATGCAGCATAATGTGAAGAGAGAGGTGGCAAAGGCAAAGGAAAAGGCATATGGTGAGTTGTATGAGAGGTTAGACACTAAGAAAGGAGAACAGGACTTGTACCGATTGGCTAGACAGAGGGACCAAGCTGCAGAGGATGTGCAGCAAGTTAGGGTGATCAAGGATAGAGATGGAAATGTGCTAACAAGCGAGGAGAGTGTGCTGAAAAGGTGGAAGGAGTACTTTGAGGGGTTGATGAATGAAAACAATGAGAGAGAGAGAGAGAGAGAGAGAAGGTTGGATGATGTAGGGATAGTGAATCAAGAAGTTCAGTGGATTAACAAGAAGGAAGTGAGGGCAGCTATGAAGAGGATGAAGAGTGGAAAGGCAGTTGGTCCTGATAACATACCTGTGGAGGCATGGAGATGTTTAGGAGAGATGACAGTGGGGTTTTTAACTAGATTGTTTAACACAATCTTGGAAAGTGAGAGGATGCCTGAGGAGTGGAGAAGAAGCATACTGGTACCGATTTTCAAGAACAAGGGCAATGTGCAGAACTGTAGCAACTACAGAGGTATAAAGTTGATCAGCCACAGCATGAAGATATGGGCAAGAGTAATAGAAGCTAGGATAAGAGGAGAGGTGACGATTAGCGAGCAGCAGTATGGTTTCATGCCACGAAAGAGCACCATAGATGCGATGTTTGCTTTGAGAATGTTGATTGAGAAGTATAGAGAAGGCCAGAAAGAGTTGCGTTGTGTCTTTGTAGATTTAGAGAATGCATACAACAGGGTGCCGAGAGATGAGGTGTGGTATTGTATGAGGAGGTCGAGAGTTGCAGAGAAGTATGTAGGAGTGGTGCAGGATATCTATGAGGGAAGTGTGACGATGGTGAGGTGTGCGGTTGGAATGAGAGATGGGTTCAAAGTGGAGGTGAGATTACATCAAGGATCGGCTCTTAGCCCTTTCTTGTTTGCAATGGTGATGGACAGGTTGACGGACGAGATCAGGCAGGAGCCTCCATGGACGATGATGTTCGCGGATGACATTGTTATCTGTAGTGAGAGTAGGATGCAGGTTGAGGAGAGCCTGGAGAGGTGGAGGTATGCACTGGAGAGAAGAGGAATGAAAGTCAGTAGGAGCAAGACAGAATACCTATCCGTGAATGAGAGGGAGGACAGTGGAATGGTCAGGATGCAAGGAGTAGAGGCGACAAAAGCATATGAGTTTAAATACTTGGGGTCAACTGTCCAAAGTAACGGGGAGTGCAGTAGAGAGGTGAGGAAGAGAGTGCAGGCAGGGTGGAGTGGGTGGAGAAGAGTGTCATGAGTGATTTGTGACAGAAGGGTACCATCAAGTGTTAAAGGGAAGGTTTACATGATGTTTGTGAGACCAGCTACGTATGTTATATGGTTTGGAGACAGTGGCACTGACGAAAAGGTGGCAGAGTTGAAGATGCTAAGATTTTCACTGGGAGTGACGAAGAAGAACAGGATTAGAAATGAGTATATTAGAGGGACTGCTCAGGTTGGACCATTCGGAGACAAAGCAAGACAGGCTTGGACATGTGTGGAGGAGAGATGCTGGGTATATTGGGAGAAAGGTGCTGAATATGGAGCTGTCAGGGAAGAGGAAAAGTGGAAGGCCAAAGAGGAGGTTTATGGATGTGGTGAGGGAGGACATGCAGGTGGCTAGTGCGACAGAGGAAGACGCAGAGGACAGGAAGAGATGGAAACGGATGATCCGCCGTGGCGACCCCTAACGGGAGCAGCCGAAAGTAGTAGTAGATATATATGTAGGCTATTTTGTCATTCACTTTTTCTCTCTGCCACTGTTGCCTTATTTCCCCCATATGAGTTCATATGCAAATGAGTATGTAAATTAGGCGAGAATGTCATCAAGCGAGTTGTTGTTGTTGACTGCATTTTTTTTAGGCCAGTTAACATCTTCTTTCCCTCTGTCTTTACAAGACTATGCCCTTAAAGGTGTCATGCCCGGTGTGATGAGGCTGTGCAGAAGGTTGGGCACTTGGTCAGCGCCGTGTGGAAAGCAGGTGATGAACGGTGGGAAGTGATGTTCGATAGCTGCTGCCGCTCACTAGAATATGTTTCACGACAAAATGAACAGCCCCTCTGCTTTCTCTTCATTCATGTTGTGATTATAAAATGTCAAACAGGTTTCCTGTTATCGGCACTATTCGTTGTTGTTTATTTGTTTTAATCTATTCTGCTTTGACAAATCTGGATTTCATTTCCTCTGTGGCGCGGTCCCTCCGCTGTTGACTGGTGAAACTGAAAGTCAGGTGAGTGCTTGTGGATTTTGTTTTCCAACAGTGAGAAGAGGTGGAGCGCTCATGGTGCAAGGCTGTAAAAGGGGGTCAGGCCCTTGCGTTGGTATAAGAGTGCACAACTTTTCCATTAGGACTCAACCAACGTAGTGTTTTTTTTTTTGGATCGTTCCCCCTTTGTACCCGGCAAATTATCCCACTCTTCCGAGCCATCCCGGTTGCTGCTTCACCCCCTCTGCCGATCTGGGGAGGGCTACAGACTACCACATGTCTCCTCTGATACATGTGGAGTTGCCAGCCGCTTCTTTTCACCTGACAGCGATGGGTTTCGCCAGGGGGGCGGGGGCGTAGCACGTGGGAGGATCATGCTATTCCCCCCCAGTTCCCCTTTCTCCTCGAACAGACGCCCTGACTGACCAGAGGAGGCGCTAGTGCAGCGACCAGGACACATACCCCCATCCGGTTTCTCACCCGCAGACACGGCCCTGTGCATAACTAGCCCACTGACTTCCGGGGCTACCGCAGCGGTCATACCGGTTTCCTGTTTGTTAGCGTGTGCTATTGACAATGGCATATTTTTGGCGATGCCTGCAAAAATTGCCATAGATAGATGTCAACGGCATGCACAGCATTGTCGACAAATCTTCACCTGAACCTACCAGCAAACGGGTGAAAAGTTGTCCATATCAAGCTATGTCCATAACTATGAGGATGAGCAGACGGACGTACGGACTAGCACACGCCGCTGCAGTAGAAACCGCAAGTCCGTGGACTACAGCTATGCACAGAGCCGATAGTGTCTGTAGGGACGCCCGACCAAGCCGGAGGTAATGTGGGAATTCGAACCTGCGATCCCTGTGTTGGTAGGCAATGGAATAGACCGCCACGCTACCTGGACGCCCCAGGGTACACTCCTTTTCCATATATAAAAAAAACAGTATAAAAAATACAGGAGACACTCTATGGAGCGCACATTTGCCAAATCCTTACTTGTTTGGACTCAGTCAACGTAGTGTTTTGCATTCAAAGCCGTGTGTCCTTGTTACCGGTTGGCACGGACTCATAATTAAACTCATTTAAATGAGTTTCAGCAGGTTTCAGAGAGCCCTGGAAAAATGAAGCATCCCCGAAAAATCCCCTTGCCAATTTGACTTCAAGAAAAGAAAAAAGAAGTGAGTTTGAGTGGGGTCGCCAACGTGTCAGAGATGATCTATAAACACATTGCTGTGTGGCCCAATCTCTGCAAGTTTGAGCCTCCAAGATGAAAGGATTTTTCCATCTCGTCACATTTTGTTCTTTAAAAGAGAATTTCATCTCAAGGGAAACCTTTTGCCGACTGCACCATGAAGGGGGAGGGGGGATGGGGAGGGGAAGGGGGGGGTTACAGTTTAGAGATCAACATTTGAAAATCAACATGTTTTCGACTTTTGCTAGTTGACGCTGGCACGGCTTAATAGTACTGTGAGTCCTTAGAAAACTATTGCTGGATGTGTGGGGGGTTGGGGGAGGCGGGGGTGTTATAGTTTCTTCTCAGTGTATTTCATCGGTGGTTTGTGTTTAGGTGCATGTGCACAATCCATCAGAATGGCTAACCTGCCATCCAGCGTGTTTATTTGTGTGTGTGTTGTGTGTGTGTGTGTTGTGTGTCCAACCAGATTTATGTTTCCTGTCAGCTCTGTGATTGGTCCAGAGACAGCCCAGGATGTCCCCCGGGTGGTCCAGGCTCTTTATCTTGTCAGGAGGGCAATCAGGAAAATAAGGCATGCTAGATTTACTCCTCGGCCCCTTAGTGGCAGGACGAGAGCCAACCAAGAATGTATTTGCCTCCGAGAGAAGTCCCCCCCATCCCTCCCTCTTTCTCGTCAGGTGATGGATATGTGGGGATCACTCATTCCTTATAGCCTGGAGAAGGGTGGCATCCATCACTCTTTGCCCCTCTCTCTCTCTCTCTCTCTCTCTCTCTCTCTCTCTCTCTCTCTCTCTCTCTCTCTCTCTCTCTCTCTCTCTCTCTCTCTCTCTCCCTCTGCCCCCACCTCTCCCCCTCCATCCGGCCACACAACCATAAGCTGTCTGTCAAACTGACACGCTCATCCACTATATCAAAGAGCAGCACTGCAGCCCATAGGACTCTATTATATCTAATCTGCTCCCCTTGACACAGGGCCCTTACTCAGGCCTCCCACCAGTGTGTGTGTGCGTGTGTGTGTGTGTGTGTGTGTGTGTGTGTGTGTGTGTGTGTGTGTGTGTTTAGCACATCAGGCAACGAATACTTTAGAAAATCATGACCCATCTTGAAACTGCGGAGCATCCCACACGTGGGCGCCACTTCCGTGACACCTCATGGAAACGCTATTGCAACATAATCTTACTGAAATTTAAATGGAGAAGTTCCCTCCCCGCTGATAAACCGCTCATTTTGGGGGTAGGGAGTCGACTGATCCCGTGTTCGGCCACGAGCTACCAAATAAAAAGGGCTGCGGACATCAATCTTCTGTGTTGTGGTTTAGAATTTGGCTGCCAAACACAACACACTTTCCCAGGCTCCCGTGTTTTCCCAGCCTGCAGTCCGCCGGTTTGCTTTGCCGTGTTGGTCCAGGAGTAACCCAGCTGGCAGTGACACACTGCAACCATTACCACATATATGTAGTTTGCATTCCTGGGTAAGTGGGGTTAAGGTCAGTAAGAGGTTGCGTGTGTGTGTGTGTATGTGTGTGTGTGTGTGTGTGTGTGTGTGTGTGTGTGTGTGTGTGTGTGTGTGTGTGTGTGTGTGTGTGTCTTCTCTTGAGTCACCACCTTGCTGAGGTGGAGAAGCTTGCGTGTACCAAGAGCTATGTCGTCCAGGGCTCGGCCCCTGGTAGAGTCATCCAAGGCGGGTAGGTCAAGGGGGAGGTTCCCGACAAAGCGCGATCCAACAAAGACCTCAACGGCGGAACTGGCGGAAGGTGTCTCCAGGTCACAACGGCAGTGAAGGCGGATGAAGGCTGCACCAGAGGGTGGTCCCCAACCGTCTTGGTTCTCCATGCCGTTGGACTCTGGCCACCCCCTGCCAAGCACCGTGTGGGTGTGGTGGCAGCAGGGGCATCAACCACTCCACGTAATAAGCTGTCACACGTAGGCGTCCTCCCATTACGCGGCTCCAGGACCGACCTCTACACCCACCTGAAGACCCCAGGAGGACCCAGAAGGAGGACAGTCATACTCGACTCCGAGTGACCGCCGATGATGATGATGATGATGATGATGATGATGGTGTGTGTTGCGTATGTTTTAGCATGGACGTTCGATTAGAAGAGTCACCTCAGAGAAGCCAACAGCTCGCCCCAACTTTTGAGAAGACTTCATGAACCGGCAGCCATATTTGTGCGCTCGAGTAAACAGCTCTTTTTTCTGCTTCTTCATGAAACTCTGGTGCACCTTCACCCACTGACGTGCCTTTTTCTTTTTCTTTTTGCGGTACAAATGTGGGATGATAAGGAGGAGAGACACATGAGTGTGTCCCGGCCGATAGGCAGGGAACTTGGCCCAGAATCTCTCGAGGTCCATAACTCCAATTTCTTTATTTCATCTCGATATGCGTACGCACCCACCCACCTCCCATCTACATGCACAAAAACACACCGGGAGCCTCGCCGCATACGCCGGCGGTAATTCATCTGAAGACGGCGGCGGCGGCGGCGGCGGCGGCTCAACCTTCCCACAGTGCGTTGTGTCTGCGCATGCTCGCTGCGGCGGGTCAGAGCCCTCGCATGAATGCTGCTTTTCTCTCGCCGCCAGACGTCTCCTATTCATTCAGCCGTGTGTTATGGGAACTGCCGCTTTTGTTTTGTCTTCCTCCAGATCTGCCGCAGAGCGGCTTGAACGTGTGACAGACGGGAGGAGGATGTGAACGGAGGAAGGAGGAAGAAGGGGACAGGACACATAAGTGAAAAGGCAGCGCCGGCAAGGGGCGGGATAGCCGGCGCCCGTCTACAGAAAGGCTTGCGGGAAAAATGACGTGTTTCGCAATATAGGCGGAAACTGCACGAGCGGCGTGCAGCTGTACACATTCAGAAAGCACCATAAATCTTGAAAGCTGCTTGTTTTGTTTTTTTATTTTATTTTATTTTTTGCAGCAGCAGCAAATGGCAAGAAAAAAAAAACCCAAAATAAAAAAAATAAAAAACTTAAAAACTGTTTTGGGGGAAGTTCAAGTCAAAAGAAGGAGTAACTAAGAGATATAAGTGGCTGTGCCGATACAGGTTTTGTCCACGTGGAGCTTGGTGTGTGTGTGTGTGTGTGTGTGTGTGTGTGTGTGTGTGTGTGTGTGTGTGTGTGTGGCTAAGAGCAACAGATAACAAGAGTGAGAGGAAAGCACTAGAAAAGAGGGAGGGGGGTTAGAGAAGTCAGAAACCATGGCCTTCTTCTCTTATCCCCTCTTTCTTCCTTCGTGTCATCTCTGCTTGACCAGTCCCACCCCTCGTTTGCCTCTCAGAAGTAAAAATATCTCCCAAATTCTGGTCTCATCCTCATCTCTACCCCCCCCCACCCACCCCGCTTCCTCCTCATACTTGTTAAACTTCCTTTTTCTTTTTTTTTCCTGGGTGCTCATTAAAATCTTCTCCACTGACTCGGACAGGGGGAGAAGCGGTAAACATTTACCTTCTCCCGGTCCTCTCTCCCTCTTCTTTCTCTCTATCTCACGCACTCCCCTTACTCGGTTTCTCTCTCTCTCTCTGTTTCCTTTCTCCCCAAGCTCTCCTCTTCAGTCTTGCTCTCTCGCTCCATCCCTGCCAGGTGGAGAAGCACAAGTCGGGCGGACGTGCCTTTTTCCTCTCGCTTTTGTCTCAATCTGAAGTGCTCTAGGAAGGCTGCTTATGGTGGAGACTGTTGTTACAATAAGGCTTGTTTACTGTGCCGGACTTGGATACAGGGAAGAAAAAAAACAAAAAACACCATGACACCGAGAGAAAGGAGGGATGAGAGACAAACAGGGACAACAGGGAGAGAGAGAGAGAGAGAGAGAGAGAGAGAGAGAGAGAGAGAGAGAGAGAGAGAGAGAGAGAGAGAGGGAGAGAGAGGGAAAGAGAGGGAGAGCGAGGGAGAGAGGGGGAGCAAGAGAGAGTGAGAGAGAGGGAGAGAGAGAGGGAGACAGACAGAGAGGGAGAGTGAGAGAGAGAGAGAGACAGAGTGAGAGAGGGAGAGAGAGAGAGGGAAAGAGAGGGAGAGCAAGAGAGAGAGGGAGACAGACAGAGAGGGAGAGCGAGAGCGAGAGAGAGAGAGAGAGAGAGAGAGGACGCACGAGATGAGCTCTTAAAAAAATATATCAAACATTGGGTCTCTAGTGAGACAGAGAATTTAGAAAACAGTCTAAAAGAAGAAGACATCGTAAATCGTTTTCCTAACAGAAAATCCTCCCTCTAATCCGACAAGGAAACCAAGTTTTTAGATTAAATCTTCGCGGAGGAGTTCGCAAACAGCAAGCTGGCTAACTTGTTAGCTTGCTATCCTGCTAGCCAACCGTCCAGCAAAACAACCCAACAACTAACGTGGCCTGGTCTAACGTGACCTGGTCTAACGTTACGGATCCAACCCGAAGAAATACGCTACCTGCCGACACAGAGGGAAAGGTAGGACACGTACAGTTGAATCCGACGTGCATAAAAAACGAAACGTAAGAACCGTAACGTAGGACCGGAAGTATCCTAAATTAGCTAACGTTAGCCAGCAAAACAAAACAATAAACCGTTGGTGGTGGTAAATATTACCGATCGTCATGGAAACCAAGCCAACTGAATCTAGTGTGGTGAATTACCCGGCGGACTGCAAGAGCACGCAGGCTAGGAAGAAACACAAGGAGAAAGTGTTAAACGACAACCCAGACACACTATACGCGGACTTTATCTGTATGCATGGAAAACCGATAAAAAACAACTTAATCTTCCACACCACACGACTGTCAGCATGGAAAGCTGCCATCTGCCAACACTATAAACACGTATTTAAAGAGGGAATCGGCCGTGGAGGACGGTTCACAGTGTGTACGGATAAAAATCTGGACACCGATAATGCGATACTGACCATCACATACTACACTAAAGGAGCTATACTGCTGCAGGGAAACGAGGAGAGCCTGAACTCTTTTGAAGAGGTTTTCCCTCTGCTTAAGGCAGAGGTAGACAACCACAGAGACAGCGACACGGCTGAGGACCAGCTACCTACAGAGCCCCCACAACACGCAGCAGCCCCTCCCCCTCCCCCTTCTGACAATGAGCCCCCACAACACGCAGCAGCCCCTCTCCCTTCCCCTTCCCACTCTCTCTCTGCCACTGACAGGCAGCTGAGGGAGAGTCTGGCCCTGCTGGAACTGGACTTTGTCGAGTTTAGGGAGTTCACCCAGGCCAGGTTTTCTGACACCACCACCAGCTCCATCCAGCAGCTAAGGGAGGAGGTGGAACAGCTGAGAACAGAGAACAGACTGACTGTCTTAGAGCTACAAGAGACCATGAAGCAGCTACAGGTGGAAAACCAAAACCTACATTCCCAAGTAGCCCAACTAGAGAAGGAGGCGATACTGAAAGAGAGGAACCTCATGAAACAGATGGAGGATCTTAGGACAGAGCTCCAAGAGAACACCAGGGCCAGGGCTTCAGTCTCCCAAAACAATGCCACTAACACCCATACAGACCATCACACCTCCCCTGACACTAAAACAACCAACAAACATGATACAGAGACCACTCACACAGACACACAGACACCCCTCACACAAAACACACAACCCCCGCCACCCAACCAATCTCCTCCCACCAAGACAAACAAACAGCGCCCACACGTAGCCCTGCTTATGGACTCAAACCAGAAGTTCATGGACCCTCAGAAACTATTCCCCGGATATCACGTGACAGCAAAACGATGCAGCACTACTGGCCATGCACTACAGCTCCTGAACAAGGAATCTCTTGGGAGCCCACAATGCATCATCATCCACACCGGGACCAATGACCTGCACTATCTGCGCAGTGACACGGCTGTGGCGGTGTGTAGAGTGGCAGAGAGAGCAAGTGGAGAATTCCCAGAGGCTCGGATTGTGGTGTCAACACTCCTGCCACGGCGTGACACCCCACCCCATATAATCCATGGAATCAACACAGACATCAGCAGAGGCTGCGCTGCTCTTCCCAATGTCCACCTGGCTCACCATTCAGGCATCAGCCTCCATGACCTCTACGACGGACTGCACCTTCACAAGGAGAGGGTGCGGATTTTTGCGAGGACCCTAAAAGATGTTGCTTTGGGCCGCAACCCAACCACACCCACTTATCCTCCACCAGTAGGAGACTACAGACCAGAACCCTCCCACATCCCCAGATACCCCCCTTTCCCCCCCAGAGCACACAATACCTGGACCCCTCCCCCCCCACAGCCCCATACTCCATACTCACCTTTGGGCCGAAAGCCCTACACACACCCACACCTACGTGCTGCTTCCCCCAGGTCCAAGAAACCTGTGCACCCAACCCCTCCAAAAAACAAAAAGACAACAACACTTGACAGAGCCTGTCCCCCACAGCACAGGCCACAAAGCTATGCTGCTGCAGTAGCCCAGCCCCCTCCCACACCCACCGCCCCAGCCAAGACTGAGATTGGAGAGATAAAGGAGATGCTCCACACCTTGTGTTCCAGACTCCTGCATGGCAGCGTCTAAGACAACCTCTACGTGCCATCAGATCTTAATGGGGTAACCACTTACACGGGGAAATCCTGAGTGTTGATTTGGCTCTGGTTGTGTATAATAATGCCCACTATATCGATAGTGATGTATTTGGTAAGTGTTATCAGAATATTTCATATATGTCTTCTTCCACTGTAACTTGATAATTCTCTGTCTCACAAAAGAGACTCATTGTATATTTTCTTTTCATGCGTTCTTTTTCTGTCTCTTGTTGGAACATTCAGGGTCTCTTCTCATCTTCCTTTGGGATGAAGAGTAGAGACCCTGACTTCTTGAAAAACATCGAAAATGTCGACATAGTCATATTAACCGAAACCTGGTGTCGTGAAGACATAACCACCCACTGTCCCTCAGGTTACAAAGAAATAATTATTCCGTCAAATAAACTTAACTCAGTACATCGTGGACGAGACTCTGGAGGTATTTTGATTTGGTGCAGAGGATGTTTAACCAACCACATTTCAAAAATTAAAATTGGAACATCCCACTGCTGGCTGAAACTCAGCAATAAAATTGGCATATCAAACAAAGATATCTATCTCTGTGCTCTATATTCTGCCCCAATTGAATCCCCATATTACGATGAGGATTTCCTGACTAATCTCCATGAAGAGGTAAGCCTTTTCCAGGCCCAGGGAAATGTGCTGCTGTGCGGAGATTTTAACGCAAGAACAGGTTCAATGAGTGATACCATTGACCCTCAGGGTAACAGACATGTGTTTGGTCAACATTCCCTGTACCTCTCACCAAGCCTCATTAAAAGGAGCTCCCTCGACTGTACTGTGAACAAGGCTGGTAAGGAGCTAGTGCACCTCTGTCGCGCTTCTGGCCTGTACACACTTAATGGTAGGATCAGAGGAGACTCTTTGGGAAGGTTCACATGTTGTTCAGGTCTTGGAGCTAGTGTAGTTGACTATGCAATAACTGACATGGACCCCACCTCCTTCAACGCATTCACTGTCAGACAACAAACTCCTCTTTCTGACCATAACCAAATTATGATTTTCTTCAAAACTATTAACCTGACTCAAATGCCTATAGAGGAGCCCAGCAAGCTGTTCAAAATTAATAAGACCTACAGATGGGCTCCAGACAGTGCAGAAAAATTTATCAATATCCTGAATTCATCAAAATTACTTAATATGATTACTAACTTCATTAACAAACCGTTTGAAACTAATAAGCACAATACCAACCAAGCTGTCAATGAAATCAATTGTATCTTTCAGACGGCAGCAAACATGGTCCTACCAAGGACCCACAACAGAAAAAAGAAACAATCTGAAAATGAAAAATGGTTTGACAACGATTGTAAAAATATAAGAAAAGAACTGCGTAAATTGTCAAACCTGAAACACTACCAACCTCAAGATATGGATATAAGAAAGAAATATAGCGAAACATTAAAACTATATAAACACACATTAAGAATGAAAAAACAAAGCCATGTAGATAGAACCCTACAGGAAATAGAACATTCCCTGAATCAAAACCAATTCTGGGAAATGTGGAATAATTTGAGCGCTACAAAACCACAAGACCTGCCTATCCAAAATGGAGAAATTTGGAAAAGTCATTTTGAACATATCTATTCGGAAATCCAACAAGAACACTCAAATTCCAATTACAATCTGATCAAACAAAAATTACGGTTGCTCGAATGCACTATAAAAGACAACCAAAACCCACTGGATTTTCCAATAACACAAGAAGAATTAGCACAGAAGCTCAAATCCTTAAAACCCAATAAAGCTTGTGGCCTTGACAGCATCAGAAGCGAGATGCTTAAAAACAGCACACCTGAGCTGCAAAGGGCAGTACTCAAATTGTTCAACATTGTTCTAAGTTCGGGATTTTTTCCTGACATCTGGAGCAAAGGGCTTATAACTCCTATTCATAAAAATGGAGACAAATTGGATCCTAATAATTTCAGAGGCATTTGTGTGAGCAGTAGTCTGGGGAAGGTGTTTAATAGCATTTTGAACAATCGAATTCTAACCCTCCTTAACGAACACAATGTCCTGAGCAAAGGTCAAATTGGCTTCCTCCCAAATCACCGGACTACGGACCATATTTACACCCTACACACCTTCATAAATGAAAATGTGAATCAAACCAAAAATGGAAAAATATTTGCTTGTTTTATTGACTTCAAAAAAGCTTTCGACTCTATTTGGCATGAAGGACTATACTATAAACTCTTACAAAGTGGTGTAGGGGGTAAAGTGTATGACATAATAAAGTCAATGTATTCGGACAACAAATGTGCAGTTAAGATTGGAGACAAACACACTGAGTTCTTCACTCAGAATAGAGGGGTGAGACAGGGCTGTGGACTTAGCCCGACACTGTTTAATATATATATTAATGAACTGGCGGTGCAGCTGGAACAGTCTGCAGCCCCAGGTCTCCCCCTGTATGACATGGAAGTGAAATTTTTGCTTTATGCAGATGATCTAGTTTTGTTGTCACCAACCGCAGATGGGCTGCAACAACTACTAGACCTGCTTGAGGACTATTGCCAGCACTGGGCCCTGGCAATAAATCCAAAAAAGACAAAAGTAATGATCTTCCAGAAGAAGCCCAGATGTCAGGAAAATAGATACCAGTTGACTCTAGGTAGCATCACCTTAGAGCATACGATGCAGTATACTTACCTGGGTCTAATTATTACAGCATCAGGGAGTTTCAGTAGGGCAGTGAATAACCTAAAACAAAAAGCTCGCAGAGCTCTATATGCAATTAAAAATAAATTCTTTAACATTGATATACCAATCTCCATCTGGTGCAAACTGTTTGATAGTGTAATTCTGCCCATTGCACTATATGGAAGTGAGGTATGGGGTCCACTCAGTCTTTCCAGCTACACTAGATGGGACAAGCATCCAGCAGAAACCCTACATGCTGAATTCTGTAGAATGATTCTGAAAATACAAAGGAAAACACCAAACAACGCATGTAGGGCAGAATTAGGCCGGTTTCCATTATTGATAAATGTACAAAAAAGATCTCTAAATTTCTGGATGCACTTAAATACAAGCCCAACAAATACACTGCACTTTAAAGCTCTGAAAACCCAAGAACTGAACCCCGAAAAGAGTCCCCTGAAGCAGCTGGCTCTGAGACTCATTAACCCTGTAATAAATACTAAGACCAACCAACCTCAGGCCAGCACTGCATCCCAAACAAAGTTTACGATAAATCAGGCTATAAAACAAAGCAAGAACAATTATCTGAAACATTGGAACGCTGAAATCAAAACTCAAAACAAACTAGAAGTCTATCGGGCCCTAAAAACAAACTATGATTTGGAAGAATACCTCTTAACTGTCAGAGACAGGAAGCAGCGACAGATCCTCACCAAATACAGGCTCAGTGACCACAGTCTCGCCATTGAAAAGGGGAGACACAAAAAGACGTGGTTGCCAAAAGAGCAACGATCATGTGGTCAGTGCATGACAGATGAGGTGGAGACAGAGGTGCACTTCCTCCTTAAATGTGACAGATTTGAAAAACAGCGCCGGGCTTTTGTCAAGGAACTGGAACATGTGATTCCAGAGTACCAGGAAATGGACGACGCAGGTAAGCTGCGGGTGGTCCTGGGAGGGGGGCCAGCGGCGAACATTGCAGCAAGATTTATATTATCTTGCCACAACCTGAGAGATAGTGGATGACGGCACCTATTGCTACTATTGTTATTTAATATCATAATCATTGTTGTTGTTGCTGTTATTATTATAATCATTGTTGTTTTTGTTATTATTATAATCATTGTTGTATTGTGTTGTTGTTTTACATGCTTTGGCAATATGTACACAAATGTATGTCATGCCAATAAAGCACATATTGAATTGAATTGAATTGAATTGAGAGAGACAGAGTTAGAGAGAGAGAGAGGGAAAGAGAGGGAGAGCAAGAGAGAGAGGGAGAGAGACAGAGAGGGAGAGAGACAGAGAGGGAGAGCGAGAGAGAGAGAGAGAGAGAGAGAGAGAGAGAGAGAGAGAGAGAGAGAGAGAGAGAGAGAGAGAGAGAGAGCGAGAGCGAGAGCGAGAGAGAGAGAGAGACAGAGAGAGGGAGAGTGAGAGAGAGAGAGAGAGAGGGAGAGAGGGAGAGAGAGAGAGACAGAGTGAGAGAGGGAGAGAGAGAGGGAAAGAGAGAGTGAGAGAGAGAGACAGAGAGGGAGAGCGAGAGAGAGTGAGAGAGAGAGAGAGACAGAGAGAGAGCGACAGAGAGTGAGAGAGAGAGAGACAGAGAGAGAGGGAGAGAGGGAGAGAGAGAGAGGGAGAGAGAGATGTGGGGGTGGTGGCGTGGTAAGTAAACTCGGTTCTGTTTCCATGGTGGGGGGACGGCAGTATATCATAGTGGTGAGAAACTGAAGCTACAGACACGTGAGCACACAAAGTCACACGCAGCTATGCAGGCAGGCAGTGACCCACACCTATGTATTCACCACAAATGCATCCACATTCGTAAACAAAATTATGCACACACACACACACACACACACACACACACACACACACACACACACACACACACACACACAGAACGAGTCGCTGCACTGGCTCCAGGCACTAATTGAATGCCTCTCCTGACAAATGGACTGTTGAAACCACACCTGCAATGCACCATTAAGCTCTCCTCTCCTCCTTATTCACCAAGGACTGTTTTGTGTGTGTGTGTGTGTGTGTGTGTGTGTGTGTGTGTGTGTGTGTGTGTGTGTGTGTGTGTGTGTGTGTGTGTGTGTGTGTGTGTGTATGTGTGTGTGTGAACGCACGCATACTTTTGTTTATCTGTGTGGGTGGAGGACATAGATAGACAGGGGGTTATTAGCATGGGCCTGTGCTTGTTGTATTTGTCTCTTGAGGATCAAAGCTTAAAAAGGCCCTGTTAAATGATCACATTGTAACAACATCAGCCCTCAACTTCAACGAGCAAAGTTGAGAAACTGTTGCGGAACAAAAAAAGAAAAGAAAAAAAAAGAACGGCTCCCTTTGTGCCGTTCACATCATCTCATCACAGCTGTTAATAGTCTCTCTTAAATACATGCATCCGTCATCCCGAAAATGTTCGGGTAGCAAACGATATAATGTGCTGCAGACAGGGGGCAGCTAGTGAGGCCGGGGAAAATCACATCCCCCACCCGGACAATCAGCACTGGCGCCCCCCAGGGATATGTGCTCTCCCCTCTACTCTTCTCCTTTCAACACAAATGACTGCATCTCAGGAGACCCGTCTGTTAAACTCCTGATGTTTGCGGGTGACACGGCCATTATTGCCTTTATCTGGGATGGTGACGGGTCTGCATATAGATGGGAGGTTGATCAGCTGGCTCTCTGGTGCGGCCATAACAACCTGGAGCTGAACACACTCAAAACAGTGGAGATGACAGTGGACTTCAGGAGGAGCCCCCCCCAACACTGCCCCCCCACACCATACTCAACAGCATGGTGTCTACAGATTTCTGGGTTCAACAATCTCCCAGGACCTGAGGTGGGCATCCAACATAGACACAATCACCAAAAACGCCCAGCAGAGCATGTACTTTCTCCACCAGCTCAGGAAGTTCAATTTACCTCAGGAACTGCTGATTCAGTTCTAAAATGCAATAATCCAGTCTGTCCTCTTCACATCCATCACTGTCTGGTTTGGATCGGCCACCGAACGGGACAGGGCCAGACTACAACAGACAGTTAGGTCTGCAGAGAGAATCACTGGTGCCAACCTGCCCTCCATTCAGGATTTATGCACATCCAGAGTCAGGAAACGGGCAGGCAACATCACTGCAGACCAATCACACCCTGGTCACAACCTGTTCCAGCTCCTCCCCTCTGGTAGGCGCTACAGAGCACTGTACCTGAAAACCACTAGATATAAAAACAGCTTATTTCCACGGGCTGCCATTCAAATGAACGATTAACACTGTATTGTACATTTTACATATAGTACTGGTTTGCTGTCATGTCCATCTACCTCAGGCATGTATGTAAGTAGCCTGCTAACATCTATTTCAGCATCTCTGCTATATTCTCTGCACCACTGCACTTTATCACCTCTTATCTCGCCTGTGTATAGTCAAGCTGCGTGTTTAAATCTGAAGATTTTTGTTTTGTAGTGTTGTTATTCTATGTTAAGTATACTGAGAGAGCCACAAAACCAGAGTCAAATACCTTGTTTGTGTAAACCTGCATGTCCAGTAAACACGATTCTGATTCTGATTCTGAGATCACAATGGCTCCGGTTCTCCGTCCTGAATTTGGCGATCCTACAGCTAATATTTAAGCTGCGATGCAGAAAACACTTCTGTATGAGAGTGGTGCCAGCACATTCAGAGTGCCGCGTTTGATCATGGAAGTCCGTTTTATTTATTCATTTATATTACTTCAGCTATCCAAATAAATTAGAAATTCAAATCAAACCACAACCAAATGCAGGGGAATCTATTTTAAAGCACAGCAGAACTGTGGCCCACGATCAGCCCTGGACCCGTGATGAGGACACAGGCCAACGTAGAGACCCCGTGACTGCACAGCAGAAAACCTTAGACTCACAAAAAGGCACCTTTCTCATCTTCTGGGAAAGCTTATCTACAAAACGCTGCAAATGGGAAGATGTGGCGCAGGCCCTGGGTGGACCGCTGTCTCCCTCCTTCGCTCTTCTTCGCTCACCAAATTTAACATGCGTCTTCATTAAGGCCCCGGGTCCATTAAATACATCATTGGAGCGGTGATTAAAAATGAAACAGACTTAAATGTGGTAATCAATCATTTAATAGGTTAACAGGCTTAAAATATCAGAGTACTTCTCTTTCAACCTGAGCCCACTGGAAGAACAGAGGGGGAGGAGGTGTGAAAGAGAGCGAGAAAGCGAAAGGATCAGGAAATCAGCTGCAATTTTTTTTTTCTCCTCCGCAAAACACAAAATACTAGTAATAAGGCGGGCTTAATGTTTAGAATGATAATGAGGGCATTATGATTAGGCATGTCTGATCACGAGCTTTCATTTTGTCTGTGAGCTCTGCATATTGTGTTAAAAGTGCTTTTAGAGGCGTCGTACGTGTGTGTGTGTGTGTGTGTGTGTGTGTGTGTGTGTGTGTGTGTTGATGCGGTTTAAATATCTGAACTGATTGCAGCAATAAAACTATATGACAGAAAAGATTTTGATTGTGCAAAACTACATTCAGGTATTTAGGAGTGACTGTGATGAATTCCACTTAGCAAGGTGAAGCTAAACGAATTTGAACTAATCTTGTCTTTGTAAAGTGTTTTGGGATGTGTCGCTCCCTAATGTGGGTAAACTGGAGGCTGGATTTGGTCTTAACTCCTAGAGGAGTAGGATGGAGAATGGTCCACGTATATTAGCGGATTGTATTAGTGTTCATGCATTCGTTTTGAAACTTCCATCCAGCCATCCCCCTACAACCACTTATCCTGCTCTCAGGGTCGCGGGGATGCTGGAGCCTATCCCAGCAGTGATTGGGCGGCAGGCGGGGAGACACCCTGGACAGGCCGCCAGTCTGTCACAGGGCTGACGCACACATTCACACCTAGGTACAACTTAGTACGGCCGATTCACCTGACCTACGTGCCTTTGGACTGTGGGGGGAAACCGGAGCCCCCGGAGGAAACCCACGCAGACACGGGGGAGAACATGCAAACTCCACACAGAGGATGACCCGGGACGACCCCCAAGGTTGGACTACCCCGGGACTCGAACCCAGGACCTTCTTCCTGTGAGGCGACCGCTCTAACCGCTGTGCCACCGTGCCGCCCATTTTGAAACTTGCGCCTTTGAAATTTAAAATCACTGCTTCATCATCATCATCGTAAATTGAACAAATAAGTCCAGCCACACAAGGAAACAAAACCGCAGGAAAGGTGAGGGGTGCTTCTCAACTCATTTCCACTAACCTTTCCTTGAAAAAAAAAGAAGCACTGAACAATGCTCTCCAGAGTTAAGAAGAAGAAGAAGAAGAAGAAAAAGAAGAAGAAGAAATCCACTTTATTTTGTTATTGTACAGCTGAAATGTGTTCTCTGCATGTAACCCATCCTATTGTATAGGAGCAGTGGGCAGCTGAAGCACCCGGGGACCAACTCCAGTTCTTCTTTCCAGTGCCTTGCTCAGGGGCACAGACAGGAGTATTAACCCTAACACGCATGTCTTTTTGATGGTGGGAGGAAACCGGAGCACCCGGAGGAAACCCACACAGACACGTGGAGAACATGCAAACTCCACACAGAAAGGACCTGGGACGACCTGAGGTTCGAGCCCAGCACCTTCTTGCTGTGAGGCAACAGTGCTAACCGCTGGTCCATCGTGCCACCAGAAGCTTAAGCTTGTCCTACCTAATAGTCAGTTAACGTTCAGTTTCCTGGCCTTCAAATTAATGTTCCATTAATTTGTTGAATACTGTAATGTGTCGCCTTGAGATGGCTTTCCCAATTGAGTTTCAGAAAATGAAATGCAAAAAGAGAAGGTCAGGGTGAAAATATAATCGACAGGAACAAAGCAGATAATTTTCCCATTTATTTGTTTGTGGTGTGATTTGCTCTGCGGGAGTTCAGGAAGCAAACGTGCACTGTGGTCGATACGTAGGACGGTGGCATCAGCAATGTTATATGCCGACATTCCTCAGAAACGACGTGTAGCTTAACTGAAATGAGATTAGCTAAGCAAGCAAGCCTGGCTATACTCATCTTTTACATAGTCTAGCAAAACAAGGCAGTAATCTGTGGGGGCATCAAAGTGATTCATGCAGCCATCATCCCTGCTCATGTCTGGGTTTGTTCACAGCGATCCAAAGCTTTCCATAAGTGGTCGGTGTTTCCACGTGAATGTGTTTTTGTTCAACTAAGCAAACCTTGCGTACAAGTATACACACCTAAGGAGGCTCTTGAGAAGTTTGCCCGGCCGCTGTCGGAGTCTCGGAGTTTGTGCATGTGTAATTTTGTGTTAGCATCATTATGCAAATGCAATTAGAGTCTCTTTATCAGCTCAAAGGCAACGGGGAAAAAAGGGAGGCAGACTTGACCTGGTGTACATCTCATCTTCTGTTTTGTGCTCAGCCGGAGAATACTAATATTACTGCATCAACCGAGAGAGAAAATGAGGGAGAAAATACAGACAGAGCACATGGCGAGATGGAGGGAGCGAGGGAGAAAGGCAGTGTCATGATGGCAAGATGCAAATGGAGGGAAGAAAGGGAATGTGTGGGTAGAGGGAGAGGCGGGGGCCCTTGAAGAAGAAAGGCGTGCTAATTTCTGGGGCCAAATCAATATCTGGGAAGGGAGTTTAAGAGAATGCTAATGAAAGATGGGATGGGCATGGGGAGATATGGAGCATGCTCCGCTGTGCTCTGCATTTGGGTAGCTCACATCACATATACCATCAGAGAGAGCTTTCAAAGCGCTGACGACCTCAGCTGAACTTTACTACCACAGCTATTTGTCTGTAATAGGCTCTGGCTTATTTGGAGCCTCTCACGAGTGACCTCAGCACTTTAATCCAATTGCTTTGCCCGTCTTGAAGTGGCTCATTTAAAAACATGATGTATACGTGCTTCCATCAGTCGGTCTCACAGCCGTTGTTGCATTCGCTGTTGTTTGCAGAGGAATCTTGGAGGAGCATGCATAGCTGTGCCAGTTTTAATACACAAGGCCCAGTTGTAACCCCTACTCTGATCTTTGAACCGCAAACCAACTTCTCAGGCTTGTTTGAAAACGATCAAACGTCGGGTGAGATTGCCGACATGAGACTTCAGCCATATTGCATGCCTTATTTCATGCTTTGTCGGTACACCCCGTGATAACAATATTAGCCTTAAGTGTATAGCCCACATGGGGAAACCTGGGGACCGCCAGACTGGAAATACCTCAGCGATTGCGACTTTAACATAGCCACTAATAGGTTTGGGGCTTTTTATGGCCCAAAATGACCAATGTTAGTAAAGCGAATGCTGTGCTGAAAGTTCAAATGTTCCATTAAGCTCTGCTGTATCTACTGCTTTCTGAGGATGTGTTCACACTTAAGAACCCTGAATCAAAAAGTGACCCTGTGCCGGGTCAATGTAGCATCAACCCAGCACAAACGGTCTGCGTGACAGAGCCAACATCTTATCGGACTGCAAAAAAAGGAAAATGGTCATAATTTTGAACAAGTTGTGGGTCTTTTTTATTCTTACAAAGGGGTTTTATTATGTGTTGTTATTGTGTTTCATATAACCTTTTGTTAAAGACCCCAAAAAATGTCCAAACTTGCAACTCCAACCATGCAGAGTAAAAATTGTCGGCATTAATACTGGGCAAGTTTAATATCTTATTTTGTTGCCCAGATGACTCTGTTGCTATTGAAGTTGTATTTACTGAGTCTTTAACCTTGTCTTCACAGTTATCGGGTCTATAGGTTAAAGATCACGTTCTCGATCTGGTTGGTGTGACTCATCACCAACATAATGTACTGGATTTAGATGTTTGTCAGCCAGTCATAAAGTAGTCATTGGTCATAAACAGGACCTAAATGCTCCTCAACCGAGAAAGCACAAGATGTACTTTCAGATGCTCTCACATTAACACGACTACGGCGGCCACATTCTCCGAAGCCGTCATCTCATCTGATGAGACAATACTGCTTTTTTGTGAGCGGCATGGTTCAGGCGGTAGAGCGGGTCGTCTAGTAATCAGAAGGTTGCTGGTTTGGTCCCCGGCTCCTGCAGAGAGCATGTCCAAGTGTCCTTGAGCAAGACGCTGTTCCCGATGACCAGGTTGGCACCTTGCACTGCAGCCTTCGCCATCAGTGTATGAATGGGTGAATGTGAGGCATACACTGTTAAGCACTTTGAGTGGTCGATAGACTAGACAATCACTATATAAATGCAGTCCATCTACCCTTTTTTACTTGCTACAGTTAATTTTGATAATGATAATTTGCTATAATAATCATAACTATGGTTTATGGAGGATGTCTTGATGCATGCTCAATAATCCAGGTAAGAAAATCAAAGAAGGTTGAATCAGTTCATCTGGATACAATGTTTATTGACAGATACATTTCATCACTCAACTAAGTGACCTCTTCAGTCTAAACTGACTGCAGGCATCCCCACCCTTTAGCGACATAAATACTTATTAGCCCCTGAAACGAGATCCAGGCAGTGGTTACAAGAAAAAGGTGGCAGATTGTCTGAAGCTGTTGGAACAGGACAATGCTATGAGAATTTTGTACCATAAATTATACCCAGGGAAAGCTACACCTAGTCTGTATGGTTTACCTAAGATACATAGTAAATAGGATGTGCCATTATGGGCTATTGTCTGTATGATTAACTCAGTGACCTATAACATCTCTAAGTTTCTTGCGTCTATTCCAACCCGTTGGTAGGCAGTAATGAACATCACGTTCAGAACACTATGGGTTTTATTGATAAGGTGAGGGATATCATTATGGAGGTGGATGAAACAGTAGTCTCTTATGATGTTGCGCCTCTCTTCACGTGCATTCCTGTTGATGAAGCAGTGGAGGTAGTCCGTATGAAATTACAAAATTATCCCACCCTTAGCAATAGGACCACCCTTAACACTGACCAAGGGTGTCTGCTGCTGAAGCTGTGTCTTCAGTCCACATACTTCACATACAGGGGGCAGTGCTATAGGCAGAAACATGGTGTGCTATGGGTTCCCCAGTCTCACCTGTAGTGGCCAACTGTATGGAAGAAGTGGAAAAGAGGGCTCTGATGTCCTATCCAGGGACACCACCTAGCCACTGGTTCAGATTTGTGAGTGACACCTGGGTTAAAATTAAATCTCAGGATGTACCACATTTCACCGCCCACATTAACTCTGTGGACAACCACATCAAGTTCACCAGGGAGGATGTGGAAAATGACAGGTTAGCCTTCTTAGACTGAAATCACAATTGGTGGTGGGGGACATTTGATTGTTGATGTTTACCCTAAACCAACACATACTGATCAGTACTTAAGGTTTGACTCCCATCATCCGCTGGAGCACAAACTAGGAGTCATCAGGATGCTGTACCACCAAGCTGACAATGTCCCCACCAACACAGCGGCTAGGGAAGGGGAGAAATCCCACATTAAATAGACCCTGGTTAAGTGCGGTTGTCCTAACTGGGTGTTTGTCAAAGCCAGGAAGACGCCCAAACAGTGCACCAGCCAACCGAAGAGAGGAGGACAACAGCCGTCTAAGCGTAAACCAGTAGTGATTCCGTATGTGGTGGGAGAGTCGGAACAGTTGAGATGCATATTTTCCAAACACCACATCTCAGTTGCTTTCAAACCTCAAAACACGCTGTGCCAGAAAATTGGTCCACCCCAAGCATCGGGTCCTCTGGCACAAACAGAGCAATATAGTGTATGCTGTTAAATGGCAGGGGGATTGCCGTGACTTATACATTGGGGAAACTAAATAGACGCTGGCAAAGAGGACGGCACAACACAGGAGAGCCAACGTGTCAGGCCAGGACTCCACAGTCTACACCATCTACAGGCCAGTGGCCACTCTTTCAAGGATTTTCAACATCCTTGATAGGGAGGAACTCTGGTTTGAACGGGGAATCAAAGAGGCCATCTATGATAAGAGGGAATGATCATCCTTCACTCGGGGTGGGGGGGTGGGGGTAAGAGTACATCTGTCACCATCTTACAATGCTGTGATTGCAATATTCCCCAATCCTCTGTGAATAGTACACATGGCCACTGTAACTCCAATGAATGGCCACACCCATATTTGCATATGAAACTGGTCGTTGTTTTCGGTCGTTATGCAACTGTATTGTACTGTATTGTTTATAAGGGTGGGACACCTGCAGTCAGCTCAGATGCAAGATGTCCCTTAGATGAGTGATGACACGTATCTGTCAATAAACATCACATCCATATGAGCTGATTCAGCCTTCTGTGAGAGTGCAAAAGTGCTTTACAGGATACAAAAAAACGTGAGGGATGAATACAAATAATAATAAAACCACTAAGTGCAAACAGGGGAAAAACAGTTTACAGATTGTATATAAATATAAAAGTAAAACTGATTCAAAAACATTCAGCTGGCAAGCCCAGCTTTGACGAGCAGGTCTTCCGAGACGTTATGTAGGTGCACTGCTGGAGAATTATTTTTTTCCCCTTGAATATTTTCCCTCGATTTCTGAACGCACAAGAGTGCAGTGGAATGTGAATGGACTTGTAAGTAATTTCATCTGTCTACTATGCCATCTGAGATTCTCTTGTACCTTTTAACAAGTGCTTTCTGCCCGTGTTAATTGAGCCTAGTCCGGCCTTACTCTCACGAGGCGGCGCCGCTCGCCGAGGAGGCAGCGTTTTCAGCAGCTGGCATGATCTGTGATCCAATATTATTAATACGTTTTTCTGAAGAAGCGTAGGTATTAAATATAAACTTTAACGCTCGTACCAAAGACAATATCTGTGATGTGGCTTACAACTTAAAAAAAGAAGATTTTAGAAATGTAGTGATTCTTTTTCATTATGGTCTAACACGCATCATGCTCTGGCATTTTTATTGTCCATTTTGAATCGTCTCATTTAAATATTCAACACGTACAGGTTACAGACGTGCTCAAATTCGTTGGTACCCTGCCACAAAAAAAAGAAGAAGAAGAAGAAGAATACACAATTTTCTCTGAAATAACTTCAAACTGACAAAAGTAACTGGCATCTACCATTGTTTATTCCATATTTCAAAAAAATCAGACTTTGCTTTTTATTCAACATAATATTAAACAAATGAAAATGGCAGGGCCAAAAATGATGGTCCCCTAAACATAATGTTTTGTTGCGCTACCTTTAGAGGCAATCACACATTTTCTGTAGCTCTCAGTGAGACTTCTGCACCTGTTAACAGGTATTTTGGCCCAGTCTTCCTGAGCAAACTGCTGCAGCTGTGTCAGGTTTGATGGGTGCCTTCTCCACACTGCAACTTTCAGCTCTTTCCGTAGATGTCCATAGGATTCAGATCAGGACTCATAGAAGGCGACTTCAGAATAGTCCAATGTTTCTTTCTTATCCATTCTTGGGTGCTTGTAGCTGTGTTTTGGGTCATTATCCTGTTGGAGGACCCATGAACTGTGTCTGAGACAGAGCTTTCTGACACTGGGCAGTACATTTCGCTCCAGAATGCCTTGATAGTCTTGAGATTTCATTGTGCCTTGCACAGATTCAAGGCACCTTGTGCCAGGTGTAGCAAAGCAGCCCCAAAACATAACCGAGCATCATCCATGTTTCACTGTAGGTATGATGTTCTTTTCTTTGAAAGATTAATTTTTTTTCATCTGTGAACATAGAGCTGAAGTAACTTACTGAAAAGCTCCAGTTTTGACTCATCTGTCCAAAGGACATTCTCCCAGAAGGATTATGGCTTGTCAATATGCAATTCAGCAAATTTGAGTCTGGCTTTTTTATGTTTTTCTTTACAAATTGGAGTCCTCCTGGGTCTTCTTCCATGGAGCCCACTTTCACTCATAAAGCAACGGCTGGTGCGATCAGAAACTGACATGCCTCCACCTTGTAGTTCAGCTTGTATCTCTTTGGCAGTTATCCTTGGTTCTTTTTCTACCATTCCCACTATCCTTCTGTTCAATCTGGGGTTGATTTTCCTCTCGTGGCCACATCCAGGGAGGTTGGCTACAGTTTCATGTAACTTAAACGTCTTAATAATATTCCCAACTGTTGTCACGGGAACATCAAGCTGCTTGGAGATGGTCTTGTGGCCTTTACCTTCACCATGCTCATCTGTTATGTTCTTTCTGATCTCCTCAGACAGCTCTCTCCTTTGCTTTCTCTGCTCCATGTTCAGTGTGGTGCCACACAATGATACCAAACAGCACAGTGACGACTTTTCTCCATTTAAATAGGCTGAATGACTGGTTACGAGGTTGGAGACATGTGTGTGATACTGATTAAAGAAACTAATTAGTTTGAAATAGCACCGTGATCCAATTATTTATTATATTTTCTAAGGGGTACCAACGAATGTGTCCAGGCCATTTTAAAATAACTTTGTAGAATAAGAAATAATTCATCTCTTTTCACAGCTCCTTTGTTTTATTCTATGACATACCAAAGGCATGTGAGGATACATGACAAAATAGCTTTTAATTCCATCACTTTTCAGGAGGAGTAAAGTACTATTTCAATGAGCTGTAAGGGTACCAACAAATCTGAGCACATCTGTAAGACAGAGTTGAGGAACTTTCCATTTCTGTGCTATGTTTTCCTCCTGTGTCTCTTTAACTTGGCTTTGTCTTTGTTTCATACGTTTAGAGAATAGCTACACCGGAGCCTTCTACCTATGCCCTTGTTATTCTACCCAACAATTTCTTTTGAAAATAATGAATCCAGTGGGTTGAATATTAATCTTAATTAATTACATCTATACAAAATGATAAAAAAACAAAACAGTGCTATTGTTGAGTCCCTCCATGAGAAACCTACTCTGACCTCAGTTACCTAAGCAGTTACACACTGATCTCGACATTAATATTCCTCTCCTGGCTTTTGCGGGGGGAAATCACCTAACCAATTAGATTTATGAATAATAATGGACTTTTTTGACAAGTCTCAATCTTGCCTGAGATGATTCCTCTCAAGGTGATGAATGATTAGCTTTTAGCAGCTGAAGTGGAATCACACTCTCCTAATTGAACATCTTAAATACACGGGATCTCTGTCTACTAATGGTTTTACCACTGCTTTTAGTTTATTTAGATTTTTTTTTTTGGGAGGGGGCTTATAAACGACCCTTTGGAGATAGAATTTGCAAACTTGGTCAGTTTCCACTGTTGAATCCATGATAACCAGGCTGTTACTGACACTTTGCCATGATGCATACATTGTGGAATTCAAAGCTGGAGACCAGTGATTTCTTAAAAGACAATACGGGTAATTCTAACATTACTTTTACTCTGAAAATTTAAGTTTCAGGATCCAAATACAAACCTGGCTTGGCCTGCTCTTCAGTAAAGTAACTCCCAACTGGAGTGCCTTGAATCATTTTGATGATGACCTGGGTATGGACAAACATCCATCCATTACCTGAACCACTTATCCTGCTCTCAGGGTCGCGGGGATGCTGGAGCCTATCCCAGCAGTCACTGGGCGGCAGGCGGGGAGAGACCTTGCACAGGCCGACAGACTATCACACAGGGCCGACATACACACACCCACACACATTCATACCTAGGGACAGTTTAATACAGCCGATTCACCTGACCTACATGTTTTTGGACTGTGGGAGGAAACCGGAGCCCCCGGAGGAAACCCACGCATACACAGGGAGAACATGCAAACTCTGCACAGAGGACGACCCGGGACGACCCCCAAGGTTGGACTACCCGACCGCTCTGGTGGCCGAGCGGAATAAACTGCCGTTCTTGCAATCCACTTGTCATGTGGTTGGGAGGTTCGTATCCCAGACTCGCCGTAACCGGTCACGGCCAGAGCGTCCACGGAGTAAGGCATTCATTAGGCCACCCTTACCCGAGGGATAGTGGGTGTAGATCGGTGTAGTGTTCGGGGACTCGTCGTTCTCCAGCGACCCCTCTGGCCCACCCGGGCGCCTGCAGCCAAGCAACTGAAAGCATTCTCCCTACGTCTCCTTCGCGGCCTAAGGTGATGCAATCCATGCGAGGCTTCAGTGTGTAAAATAGCGAGAGCAGCCGACACGAGTTTGAAGGAAGCTGGTGTTACGCCTATCTCCTTCCTGTGGAAACTTGAGCCAGGGGAGTTATTCCACAAGAGTTCCGGCCATATGCCGTTGGGTTAATCGGGTGGGATAAGGGGAAAAACTAGAAAAAAAACAAAACAAAAAAAAAGTCGGACTACCCCAGGGCTCGAACCCAGGTCCTTTTTGCTGTGAGGCGACCACACAAACCACTGCGCCACGGTGCTGCCCATGGACAAACATATTAAAGGGAAATGTCGCAGACGGTTCTGCCTATGTACAATCAGTACTACTGAGTAATATGTTGGTTTGAAGTAATCCAATCCTCAATGTGTACTATATTGATAGAGAAATCAGCATTCTCCTGCTGACAGTCATTCCCAACGCGCCAACATGTACCAGAATGCATTGCTGCATGTTAGTTTCTTTATGGTTGTCCATAAAATCCTCTGCACCGGTGTTGTGGGATGTCATTTCCACTGTCGGAAATGTAGTTTAGCCAAGAGAACAATGATGTGATTTTTGAAGAGTGTCTTTAGAGTAGATTAGAGTATTAAAAGCCCTGCTAGGCTGTAACTGATGTCACGATACGTCACTTGGCAGCCGGAAAAAACATGCTGGGGCGGCGGTTTCACTGCCAATCGGCAACAAGAAAGAAAGAAAGCCACTTTATTTTGTCGTTGTATTCTTACAAGGAAATGTGATCTCTGCATTTAACCCATCCTATTGTGTAGAAGCAGCATCAGCACCCGGGGACCAACTCCAGTTCGTCTTTCCATTGCCTTGCTCAGGGGCACAGACCGGAGTATAACCCTAGCTTGCATGTCTTTTAGATGGTGGGAGGGAACCGGAGCACCCGGAGGAAACCCACACAGACACGGGGAGAACATGCAAACTCCACACGGAAAGGACCTGGGATGGCCTGGGGTTCAAACCCAGGAACCTTCTTGCGGTGTGGCAACAGTGCTAATCACTGGGCCACCATGCCGCCCTGCAGGTGTTTTTCATCCGCTATCTCCATCGCACATAGACAGCAGTAAGGTTGAAAATTGGTGAATTTTCCCTTTAGGACATTTGTGTAGACTCAATGTTTACAACTCAAGATTACGACTCACTATTACGTTTTGGGTTTTCCAACTCTGACATCTCTGGTCTGTGCATTTATTCAATTTCCTGTTAACTGCTCTGACTCAAGTAGTCACCTTTCTTGGTCAACAAGATTAATTTGCGTTACAGCTCATCCAAATTCTGCAGCCAGAAGAAAGCTCACAGGAATGAGGGAGGGATGACACATTGACCCCAGCTTCACTTCACTGAATTCTAGTGCAGTTTACAATTGACTTGTTTTTTTCTTTTTTTCCCTTTCTTCCTTTAAGACATATGTTGGTTTGGTGCTGAGTTATGCCTCTAAGCTTTTAACCTTTAGCACTGGTGAAAGTAAATGAAGTTATTGCTGGTATTGCTACTCCCCACCCCAACCCCCTCCGCCCCCCCACATGCATCCCCCCTGAGCAGCAGGGCTACCACCTGTCCCTTATCATACGGAATCACGCTGTACTGGGAAAATAAAATGCCGCGTCCCGTATTGACTCTATACGGGACGCAATGTGCCCCGTGTTTTCATACACGTCATTTCATATATACACCGGGTCTTCAAAGTGCTGAGAATAACATAACATCAAGTACAATCACACCAGTTATACCGGCGGTGTGGAGGAGTGTAATGTCAGTGGTGAGCTGCAGGCCGACAAGCTCTGTGTGCTTGCACGACGGCGTCCTGCCGTCATCGTTTCCATTAGGCCTAACTCAGTTGAAAGTAGCACCCTTACTCACTGTTTTTATTTTATTTTATTATTATTATTTTAATGCAGCAAGGATTGACAAAAAGTACTCATGTATTGGCTCCACGCAGAGAGAGTGACTGACTGAACAGCTGCTACGGAAACGAAGAGACTTTATTTTTTATTCATTGCTTGCAGTTAGGACGGCTTCCATTTGTTCAGCTCAGGCTGGACACAATGTTATGTTTGTGATGTTTCAAGTTGTGTTTGTGTCAAACCAATTAGTGTTACAAATCCACAGTTTAATACAAGTATTTCGTTACGTGGATATAGTTTGACGGCACGGTGGCGAGGTGGTTAGCGCGGTCACCTCACAGCAAGAAGGTCCTGGGTTTGAGCCATGGGGTAGTCCAACCTTGGTGGGTCGTCCCGGGTCGCCCTCTGTGTGGAGTTTGCATGTCCTCCCCCTCTGTGTGGAGTTTGCATGTCCTCCCCGTATCTGCGTGGGTTTCCTCCGGGGGCTCCGGTTTCCCCCCACAGTCCAAAGACATGTAGGTCAGGTGAATTGGCCATACTAATGAATGTGTGTGTGTATGTATGTATGTATGTATGTATGTATGTATGTATGTATGTATGTATGTATGTATGTATGTATGTATGTATGTATGTATGTATGTATGTATGTATGTATGTATGTATGTATGTGTGTGTGTGTGTGTGTGTGTGGGTGCTGTGATGGTCTGGCGGCCTGTCCAGGGTGTCTCCCCGTCTGCTGCCCAATGACTGCTGGAATAGGTTCCAGCATCCCTGCAACCCCGAGAGCAGGATAAGCGGTTCAGATAATGGATGGATGAATGGATGGATGGATGGATATAGTCTTTGTATTACTGTGGGACATTTTTTTTTCCACAGTCACTATATGCACAGAAACATGCAGATAACCAGGCATAACATTCATAACCACATAACATTTGCTCACACCCACAGGTAAATCTGGCTCTATCTAGGTCAGCAAGGCAGAATTACACCTGTCATTCTAAGATATTTTGTCATTTTGTCTTGCAATGAAGCACTTAAAACTGTGTGTATCGGCGTATTGGATCCCCCCCCCCAAAAAATCACCAGAGGGGAGAAGAGGTATGACTTGCGGGGTGGGGGAGTGGGGTGTCCCTTATTTCTCCACACAAATGGTGGCAACCCTACTGAACAGACACAAAACATCTTTTCTGGTGTACAAACAAGATACATTTGACATCATGTAGAGTAATGAACCAGTCAGTCAGTACAAGTGCTACAGAAGCGAAAGAGGAAAATTGCAACAAAAACATAATGGAATTTGAACCGAAGTTGTCGATGTTCAGGTTCACACAGCAGTGCTACAAATTATTAACACGAGAACGACCGGGATTTCACTCCTACCTAAAACGACCATCGGCGGTCAAAATGACGGCCGGTTTTTAAACTCTATACTCTGTCAAGATAAATACACAATTAAAATATTAATACATTGCATGTGTTGGCATGTCTGTTAGGAAATGACTGACAACAAAATTAACATTTTAACAACTATAATACTATTTTCAAACAATTTAAACTTCAGAGAGACATGGTCGAACTTGAAGAGCAAAATTGAAATAGTGAAAATATTACCTGAAAAACAAAACGGGAAACAAATATTGCTAATCTAACAAACGTAACAAGGCCTATAAAACGTGAAATGTAAAACAAAAGAAAAGAAAAAGAACTGAAAATAGATACTGACAGTCCCAAACAATGACCAGAACTTAAAAAAAAACCCAAAAAACCCTACTAGAATGACCGTGGTCGGTTTTTAAACTCTATATTCAGTCAAGATAAATACCCAACTGAGATATTAATGCATTGGATATGGTAGTATGTCTGTTAAAAAAAACTAATTGGGAGTGGCAGGTATGTATTTTTTTCCACAAAGTCATTAATCTTTGAAAAACTGAAACGGTCCTGGTCGTTCTTAAAGTGATAATGCAAAATGGATTGCATTTACATAGATGCAACAGCCACTCACAGTGCTTTACAATCAATGAATGCTTCATATTCTCACACACATTGGTGTCAACCATCCAACAAGGTAACAACCAGCTCAGAATATAGGGGTCTTGCTCAAGGACACTTTGACATTTTTGCAAGGAGGAGCCGAGGATCGAACCGGCAACCCTCCAGTTACGAGACGACCCGCTCTACCTCCTGAGCCGCTGTAGCTCGATAACGTTGAAGTTTTTCATATCAACCAATATCCGTTTCATTACTAACTATGGTGAAACGCTCATGGTTCAGCTCGCTCTCAAGTCATGGAAGCCATTGCTACTGAAAGCATTTACATTTACAAAGACATGGTGTCGGCACCCTTAAACTGCTCATATAAACCATGATGGGTGTATTATTTGCTAGTAACATTTGATTTGCTAATGTCCCTTACGGCTTTCCGTAGCGCCACAACAAAGTCACGTGATGTACATAACAACGTCAGTCGGAATCCGGTCGGTGAATAAACACCCAGCACGAGAGAAGTCGTCCTTGCTTTATTAATGTTATAAGTTAACATAGCCAGAGGGCACAGATCATTACATGGTGTCAGAGTAGCGGAGTTTAAATACCCAATATGGATTCGTACGGCGTTCCAGCTCCACGGATGGACTGGGAATCGGCGAACTTACCTGAAGCATGGAGACGATTTCGACAAACAACGGAGCTAATGTTCAAGGGCCCCCTGCGCGGGAAGAACGAAGAGGAGAAATGCAGCTACCTCCTGCTCTGGATAGGGGAAAAAGGGCGCGATGTGCACAACACTTGGACACTCAGCGGAGAACAAGCCAAGAAGCTAGAAACGTACTACGATAAGTACACTGAGTACATCACCCCCAAAGCAAACCCGATTTATGCCAGATATAAATTTCATGAAAAGATGCAGGGAGAGAGTGAATCCTTCGAACAATTTGTAACTGAGCTAAAGCTCCTAGTCAAAGACTGTGGCTACCCAAATGCCGACGAGATGGTCAGGGACCGCATCGTGTTTGCCACCAACTCACCCAGAGTGAGAGAAAAGCTACTTAGCCAGGGAGCTGAGCTAACGCTAGAAAAAGCCATAGATGTAGCCCGCTCACACGAGCTAGCAAAGCAACAGCTAAAGTTTATGGGCCAGGGCAGCACACATGAAACGGTGCAAGCAATAGGCAGAAAGACTTACAAACCGAACGCACCCAAAGCAGCTAACACTAACTTCAGACAAAGGGAAGGTAACGTTAGCACCACCGCTAGGGCGTGTAGCTATTGTGGAGGGCTACACAGCGCTAAAGCCACTTGCCCAGCTAAGGGTAAACAATGCATTAAATGCAAGAAGCTCAATCATTTTGCTAAAGTATGCAAGTCTAGCTCCCAGGGACAGACAAAGTACTACCGCGGCACAGTACATGCCGTCGGAGAGAACCCAGAAGAGTACACCACTGACAGAGAGCAGGAAGAACTGTACTTCGACAACATTACAGTGGAGAGCACCGCTGTGGGAGAACAGACAGAGCTGTACATAGACTGCATCTCAATAGAGAACAACGGAAAAAGCAACGAGCAGGCTTACGTAGAGGTTGGAATTGGCACACCTCCACAGAAGGTAAAGTTTAAACTAGACACTGGGGCACAGGCCAATACTATTCCCACCAACCTGTTCCAGGCGCTGTTCAAAAATGTGACACTGAAACCAGCAATACACAGACTCACTGAATATGGAGGAGGCGCGCTGAGCGTGAAAGGCACATGCAAACTCAAATGTAAGTACAGAGACAATGCAATGATGCTGGACTTTTACGTCATTGACACAAACGCCTCACCAGTCATGGCAATGAAAACATGCCGTGACCTAAACTTGGTAAAAATAGTGATGGTTGTGAGCGAGGAAAACAATGTCACATCACAGAGCATAATGGATGAGTATGCAGATGTTTTCCAGGGAATAGGAGAGTTCCCAGGCGAGTGCACCTTCCGCGTCACACCAGATGCAACGCCGGTCGTCTGCCCGCCACGCAGAATCCCCATCGCCCTACGCAGCAAACTGAGGGACGAGCTTGACAGCATGGAGAAAGGCGGCATAATCTGTAAGGTAACAGAACCCACAGAATGGGTGAACGCACTCGTCATTGTTGAGAAGCCAAAGACAGGCAAACTTAGAGTGTGTTTAGACCCCAGAGCTCTTAACAAAGTGATACAACGACCTCACTACCCCCTCCCCACGCTGGAGGACGCCACCACAAAGCTCGCTGGAGCTGAGTACTTTAGCGTGTTAGACGCGCGGTCAGGCTATTGGGCCATCAAACTGAGCACTGAATCCTCAATGTTGACGACATTTAACACAGTGTTTGGCAGGTATTGTTTCCTCAGACTGCCATTCGGAATCGTGTCCGCTCAAGACGAGTTCCAGAGACGCGTGGATGAAACATATGAAGGATTGGACGGTGTGACAGCCATAGTGGACGACATACTAGTGTTCGGCAAGACTAAAGAGGAACATGACCAGCGTCTCAGAGCGATGCTGAAGCGCACAAGGGAGCGAGGGGTGAGGCTCAACCCCGACAAGTGTCACATATGCGTGACCGAGGTACGCTACTTCGGCCACACGCTCTCACACGAAGGCATCAAACCAGACCCACACAAGGTGAAGGCGGTCAAGGACATGCAACCCCCACAGAACAAAGCAGAGCTGGAGACAGTCCTCGGCATGATCAACTACCTCGCCAGATTCGCTCCACACCTCTCACAGATAAACTCACGCCTCAGACAGCTTCTGAAACAGGACAGTGAGTTTGTGTGGGATGCAGTCCACGACAAGGCATTCCAAGAGATGAAGAATCTCATTACACAGCACCCAGGTCCAGTACTCTCATATTTCGACCCGCAGAAAGAGCTGCGACTCCAAGTGGATGCATCCAAAAGTGGCCTTGGGGCTGTCATGCTCCAAGATGGCAAACCAATTGCCTATGCGTCCAAGTCACTCAACAGCACTGAAGAAAACTACGCACAGATAGAGAAGGAGCTCTACGCTGTGGTCTTCGGCTGCAAGAGGTTCCACGAGTACATGTACGGACGAAAAGTGATTGTGGAGTCAGACCACAAGCCTCTGGAGGCAATACTAAAAAAGCCACTGGCAGCAGCACCACCCCGGCTGCAACGGATGATCCTGGCGCTCCAAAAATACGACATCCAAATCATCCACCGCCCCGGTAAGGACATACCGGTGGCCGACACACTGTCACGCAAGTCAATAGAACACCACGACAGTGACCTACAGGAAGGGATGGAGGCCCAAGTGCACACAGTCCTCAGCAACATCCCTGTGAGCGACACAAGACTCACAGAAATCAAGCAGGAAACAGCGCAAGATCCACAGCTCACCGCACTCAGACGAGCCACACTCACTGGCTGGCCAGACACAAAGAAAAAGTGCCCGCCCAGCATCCAGGAATACTGGAACCACAGAGCAGAAATCTCAGAAATGGACGGTATCCTGTTCAAAGGTGAGATAATCATTGTCCCCCAAAAGCTTCGCAAGGACATGATACAGCGCATCCATGCCAGCCACCTTGGCGTGGAAAAAAGCAAATGCCGAGCAAGAGACTTACTGTTCTGGCCTGGCATGGGGAAACAGATCGAGGATGCGGTAGCAGACTGCAGCATATGCCAAGAACGGCGCAGCGCAAATGCAAAGGAACCAATGATGTCACACGCCATACCCGAGCGGCCGTGGCAAGTGATAGGCACAGACCTATTCACATGGAACTCACAGGACTTCATAGTCACTGTGGACTACTACTCCAGATTCTTCGAGCTAGAGAGACTTTACAGCTGCACCTCATCTGCCGTCATCATGAAGCTGAAAGCAGCAATGGCTCGACACGGAATCCCCGAGACTATCATCAGCAACAACGGTCTGTGCTACAGCTCTGGTGAGTTCCGCAACTTCTCACAGACATGGGGTTTCTCACACACCACCACAAGCCCCCACTACCCACAGAGCAACGGCCTCTCTGAGAAGACTGTCCAGACGGCCAAACGCATCCTGGACAAAGCCAAAGCTGAGAACAAAGACCCCTACATGAGCTTACTGGAGTATCGCAACACACCGGTGGACAACCTGAAATCACCGGCACAGCTACTGATGAGTCGGAGGCTGCGGTCCATTCTCCCATCAACAGCAAAACACCTGCAGCCACAGATCACCAGTCAGGAGGATGTTCACAAAAGGAGAGAGGTATGTCAACAGCGCCAGCAGGCATACTACAACCGAACAGCCAAACCTCTGCCCCACCTGCCCGCAGGCACACCAATCCGCTTCCGGCAGGAGGATGGATCCTGGAGACCTGCAACTGTGGAAAGACCAGCGAACACAGACAGGAGCTACCACATCCAAACCAAAGAAGGTCAGATCTACCAACGCAACCGTCAACACCTGCGACAAAGCAGAGTGAACACTCACACTACACACACACACACTTCACAGCAGACTGTTACCAGCGCTAACAACAACACACAAGCCCATCAGCAAGAGCATGCTGAACCTCCAAACACGAACAATCAGCGACAACCAGACACACAGCCTGGTTACACCACGAGGTCAGGTCGCATGATCAAACCAAGACAAATCCTTGACTTATGAATGTTAAAAAGAGAGAATTTTACACCAACCTGTACTATACCTGCTATGTTTTGAAAATAAATATTTACAGCGTTCACTTACCTTGTGTACCTACCTGCTTTTTGCAGTTACCAGTAATGAAATGAAAAAAAAAGATGAAATGTTATTACGGTGTCACATTTAGACAGTGAAGGAAATGTTTTACACTACTTTGTTGCAGTCCAGTTATATAAGAGTTCCACTTTCATATTCTTTCTTATTAAGATTGTGTTTGCTTATAAACGTGCTCAACGTGGTCTGTATCTCTGCAGAGAAAGCAGCACTTTTCAGAAAAAGGGAGATGTAATATTTGCTAGTAACATTTGATTTGCTAATGTCCCTTACAGCTTTCCGTAGCGCCACAACAAAGTCACGTGATGTACGTAACAATGTCAGTCGGAATCCGGTCGGTGAATAAACACCCAGCACGAGAGAAGTCGTCCTTGCTTTATTAATGTTATAAGTTAACATAGCCAGAGGGCACAGATCATTACAATGGGAGCTGGTGTTTTTTCCTTCAGTCAGCAGTGGTTGGTCCACCAGAGAGGCAGAACTTCCTCTCAGGTGTCTCTGGTGGACCAGTGAGAGAGAAACATCAAACATTGTCAACTAGCGAAAGATAGTAATCTTGCAGAAAGTAGAAATCTTTGAGATTTCCACTTTAATGCTTTAGAAAGTATGGACATTATTGATAAGTGAACAGTTGCCAAGCCTTGACTCCTCCGAACACGGGGCGTATATGTCTCTCAACTCAATGACAGAAATTATGTACATCTGGCATAGGCAATATGGTCCAGAAAGGTCCGGTGTGGGTGCAGGTCTTTGTTCCAACCAAGCAGTTACACACCTGATTCTCTTAGTCAACCAACAGTCTTTGCTGATATGTAGACTCAGGTGTGTAACTCCTTGGTTGGAACAAAGACCTGCACCCACCCCAGACCTTTCTGGACCATGTTGCCTAGCCCTGCAGTACATAATCACAGCTCACAGTCACCTCTGGTACTACAACATTCATGTCTGTTAGGCCTGTTTCAACTGCAAACTTTAATAAGCAAGTTACAAGTAATGACCACAGTATTGTGTTGCAGTACAGCTTCTCAGATGTGAAAGTCTTTGTATGTCTGAACCTTCATCCAAAAAATGATCTTCATCACCCAAGTCGTTGCATAAAACCACAGGAAGCCAAAACTTCATTTCCCATGCTGTACTTAAGCATGCCATGCAAGCGACAATGCACTCAGTTGATATCACTTTGATGGTACTTTAGCGTACAATAGATATAAGAATATAAATGAAATGAAAATCAAATGCATTATAAAATATCATCAGGGGCTCCCAATGACTTCTGGGATAGGCTCCGGCATCCCCACAACCCTGAGAGCAGCATAAGCGGTTCAGATAATGGATGGTTGGATGGACGGTTGGATGGATGGATGGATGGTTCTGTAGAAGCAAGTGATGGAGCTGCAGTGCACGAGATTCTGGAGGTGCGTAACATGGTGCAGTCTAGTTAATGAAGCCATTTAGTTTGACATTTAGCAAGGACTCAGTGAAATTCATAGCGATGGACTACAGCAAAACACAGCGGTTTTCGAGGGCGAGAGCGAGTCCTTGAGAGATGCTGGTGGAGGAATAAACGCTGCGTGTATGCAGAGTTCATGAGAAGTGGCAGTAGGCTACGCAAGAAGTAAAAAAGGTAGAAGTGGCATAATGACGTATCAATGAACACTGGCCTACTCCAAACATGGACTTTAATCACACATATCATCATCTACCTTATGTTTATTCAGAATAAGTACTACATTTCTACCATATGTAAACATGAGAGCAGGATGTCCAATAGCCCCAAAACAGACCCGGCACACAGGGTTTGGTGGACAAGAATATATACTACTCAGACCTGACTGGATCAGTTTGATTTCTTGCTGACATCAGTCATCAAAACAGCGTATGCTGCCTTGTTGCTGTGAATGAAACGATATGTTGAATGCTTTGCCTCTGTCATAACAACCACAACATCAGCAGCAGCAGCAGCAACCAGCCTCTGGTCCTTCTGTCACTCTGTAGGCTTCATAGGCTACTGCCTGCACCTTTTAAAAATGAACTTTAAGAAATATTTATTTTCCATGGAATACATATATCAAGACATGTGCTATTATGAGTTTTCCATTTTTGGAGAAGAGATGCATCATCTTTTTTTTGGTGGCTAAAACAATTACCCCATTGGTCTGGGTTGAGGCCCGTTGAGAAGAGTCAGGAAGGTGGTACGTGTCTTAATACTGCAGTGATCACATGAGGTTTTTTTTTGTTCCTCTAAATATTACCTGACAACGTTTTAATGAGGTCTGGATTCAAAAGGAGGGACCCTATTCTTGAAAAGTTTTACAGAACTATATATAACTATTGGCTTTAATTTATTGGCCAAATTATAAAAAAAGAAGAAGAAGCCAACGCAAACCCTTTAAAGTGAAAATACAGAGACTAAAGTGTTTAATTCATATGGTTATTGATTGCAGGGTTTGCGAGTGATTCCAATTACAGCCCTCAGGAAAAGCTTCTATGCGATTAGATAGCTTTCACATGGGTAACCACACTGTACAGTGTGCATTAGTAGTATCACGCAGCCTCATATCCTCAAGAGATATAGTCTATCACACAATCTGATCTACTTTCAATTTGCTTTGCATAACCCATCCTCGTCTTGTGTTGAGAACGAGTTTGATTTTATTGAGTTGGTGGATCAAGCTTTACATCGGCAGCAACTGGAACTACGGCGCTGTACTGTCCCAGTAGATCTGTACATATGACCAGCAAACTTGGATTTGATTCAATACCAAAACATTAAGACTTTTTTTGGGGGGGGATTTTGTCCCCCTTTTTCTCTTCTGAGCCGTCCCGTTGCTGCTCCACCCCCCTCTGTCGATC
>NC_079211.1:42347718-42567718 GCF_029633865.1 Lampris incognitus | reverse complement strand
TCTCCCTCCTCTCTCTCTCTCTCTCTCTCTCTCTCTCTCTCTCTCTCTCTCTCTCTCTCTCTCTCTCTCTCCCCCCCCCCTCTCTCTCTGACCTGGGGTTCTGTGATGGAAGACGTACTAATTTTTTTTTGGACTGTGCTAATATAAAGAAGTGCTGTTGTTAATATTGTCAAAAGATGTGACATTGTTACATTTTGTCAATAAAGAGCTATTTTAAATTCAATTCTCTCTCTCTCGCGCGCTCTCTCTCTCGCGCGCGGGTCATGGTAATGAGCAAGTTACTCGATGAGTCAATACGTTGCCCCGGCCTCTTTAGTGCGCGACTTTTCTGCAGCCAAGCCGCTCCTTGATTCACGACAGCCACGTAGCGCCGTGTCGCTGGAGCGCCAGCGCAGTAGATGACTCATGCCTTATTTAACACAGCAGCCTCTGAACCAGCCCGGGCCAGCGGGGGGGGGGGGGGTGAGGAGCTCTTCAGAAAATGAGCACAGAGGAAATGTAAAATAGAGGAGAGTCAGCGGGTTGTTATTTTCTCCTTCCTGGTTTTTTTGGCAGAGTGGGCCGAGGGTTAGGAGATGCGTGGCTGCCGGCACGTCCGTAACGCTCACACCTCGGAGTGCGCTCTCCGAGGAGACTTCATCCTGTCCCTGCTGGATACAAAGCTCGGGCCAAAATGACATGGAGGACAACACAATATGACAGCAGTGGTGGCGGGAGGAGGAGCAGTGTGTGTGTGTGTGTGTGTGTGTGTGTGTGTGTGTGTGTGTGTGTGTGTGTGTGTGTGTGTGTGTGTGTTGTGAGACAGTTCAAGATGTATGCTTGTGGATACACATGGCTCGTAGCGTAGTAACAAAATGTAACAAGAGTGTTTGTGATGACGTGTGTGTCTGACATGTAATATTGCTTGAACGTTCACGTGCCCACGTCTGTGCTGAAGTACGTGTGGTTGTGTGCGCGCGCACGTGCAGCCACGGGATGTTGTTGGAGGTCTTTGCGGCATGTTGTCACTCAGGCCAAATAGGAGCTGATGTCTGAGACGGGAACAGCTAAAAACCCCTCACAACCTCCTCTGACCTTTTCACATTCAGCCATCCATCTCTGCGGCATTTAATCAGAGGGAAATCGTAACCCCGATGTGTTGCTTGATGTTTGTTTATTGGGCATCCACCGCTGAAATGCAATTCTGGACGAACGCTGGCTCGTAGGGACTGTGTCCCCCCGCATGGCTGCTAACCCCCTCACGCACGAGGTTAGCCCATACCTAGATACTGCAGAAATGAGGTTAAATGTCTGATGTTAGCCTTCAAGTTTCCGATCTGCCATAATGACCAAGACATGAACAGCAAAGAGAAATGAAAAAAAAAAGAGAACAACGTCAGAAAGGGATAAGGAAAGAAGAGAGCAAGGATGGGAGTGGAAGGAGATGTCAGATTCCTGGTTCACAGCTCCTCGATTCAAGTGATGCCCGGATTCGAACGACTACTGTGCCACGAGGTGACGTCGCTAACCGCTCGACCAAAGAGGCCGACCGGCCAGAGAATCTTTTTGTTAGTATACAGGCGTCACTCTCTCCCGGACGAGGGCCCTCGTACTTCTTTATTCCCGCGCTACGCAGAGACGTATGAGGATCTGCATGCTTCCGGACGCCAACGCCGCCGCCAACGTAACCGAGCCCGCTGCGGGATTTCCGCCCGCTGCGGGATTCGAACCCGACTTGTACTGCACCTCGAGGCGACATCGCTAACCGCTCGACTAAAGGGGCCGACCTTCTAGCCGATTGGCTATGAGTCTTTTTAGGTCCCTTTCACACTTGAAAGTCCAAACCAAGGTCTGAACCAGAGTCTGGTTCTGGTGCTTTCACATCTGTTATTTTATAGTCATTAGGTTCAGGACTTATGCTTTCATACCAGCGGACCTTGACTTGAACTTTTGGCTCGTTGTTGCCGCCAGGCGCGCTCGTTGTTGCCAGGCGCGCTCGCTGTTGCTAGGTGTTACTGTTTGTGTTTGTTTTATCACTTCCTATGATTGATCCGAAAGTCCGAACCTTTGATTCCACATTAGACATTCATGAACCTTGGTCTGAACCGAGACTACCTCCTGAGCTTGGACCAAAGACCGAGTCTTTGATCCCTGTACCCTGGTCCAAGAGGTTTCACACCTGGCAATCTGGTTCGGACTTTTCTGGAAAGTCTGAAAGTCCGGACTAAACAACATAAGTGTGAAATGGCCCTTAGTAGTTTACAGTAGTGATGAAGAGACGTGCGTTGGAGGAACACATCACCCAAGCTCAACCCCTCAACCCCCTTCCAAACAGCCCTCAATCATCTCTCCACCTACGTGAACTCCCCACACTACCCGCTTTGTTGCTCTGCACAGTAGAGTTGGCGAGGGTGTCACGTCTGGAAGTATGTCTTTAGTTTTCAGGCATGAATAACGCCTCCAGCTGACATTCCCGGTCCTTTTCTTCTGAGAGATTTTCGTTCAGTCATACGGTTAACAAGACACCCTGTAAATATTCAGCTTTTAAATGCCCCCAATTCAATTCAGAAATCATTGTTTTTGTCTCCACCGAGTTGAGAGGGAAATGCCAATGATGAGAGCAATTTGAAAGCGGTGACGGGAATATCTGCAGACACATTCGCTTACAGCGGCGAGTGCGGACTGTGATTACCGCGGTGCATCCTCGCGAGGCAGTTTGTGAAATTTGACTTCCACATTCGAAGCATTCGAACACGCACTTCCCGTCTTTTAATGTAGCACTGTGTGGACGGAAAACCATATTCAACTGGAACATAATCTTTTGGGTTTATCAGTTCTTCTTGGCAGGTACCGTACAGGGTACACACAAGAAACTGTGGATTATGTAGCTAGAGAGTTTATTCCTTCATCTGCACATTATGTTTGCTTTTTGTTTCCTAAAGGCGTACCAGCCCTTGTTTTTGCAAATATAGGAATAGTGAGGACAGTTGGGTAAGTTGATCCCCCCCTTGCTGGGTCTACACTAATACTTACTAATAATCCACCCAGAGACAGACTCAAAGCAGAACTGAGTTTACTGGAAGGTAAAAAGTTGAGTTTAAGGTAGCTGTGCAGCTCTGCTATTAACCATCTAATGACAGTTTGTTTGCAGTCAGATGTTGAAAATATGTTTAGGAAATATGCTCCAGTTATTCTGGCTATTATCTTGCACTGGCAAGAGAATTTGCAAGTTTTCCTTTATTGCACGAGGCAAGAACTAGGCACAATGTCTAGGCTAAGTGGGTAGCTAGCTAGCTGTAGAAATGTCAGTTTAATTGTCTGAAAGCCCCTTGCTTGTTTGTCTTTGGTCCTAGCGTTTTTGCTTTCTTTTTATGTATAACAGAAAGTGTTGCTCATCAGTAACAATAGTGCGTGACAAAGCTGTCTGAAAAGCAAGATAACAAGAATGCTAATCATCCGTCATTCTATATGCTAACCCATGACCTCAGGTTGAAGCATTGCGAGCAAATACACACGCAAAAAACACACGCGCAACAAATAGCACATGCAACAAATAACACACTCCTGACCTGCTCCCTTATTTGCCTTTTTCAGTGCCAGCCATCGTCGCTGCATACCTAACAAAACAACCTACAGCACAGCTAGTCACAGCTACTGAGTGAGATTTGCCTTGGCCTGACTGATGCCTTACTCAGTCGAGAAGTACAGAAGAAGTGTATTTCGATGTTCAATCGGTCCCTACATTAGGTTAACACCTCTTCCTAACAGGCAGTGGGTGAGGGAACATTAGTGGATGGAGCGCGAAAAAACTATCCAGATACCCCACGAGTGACGTCACAACCCGAGAAGGGGATTTTGTTTTCTTTTGCCGCCACTTGTGATTTCTCCCTCTGCAAATAAGTGAAAGCCTAAGATATTTATTCATAACCAACACTATTTTCTTAAGTTTCAATCATTTCCTCGGTTATTTAATTTCCTTTAAATAACTAATGGCTGACGTTACTGCTGACGTCAGCGTCAGTTTTGACTGATGAAAATAGGTTAGAGGTGGAACAAGTGCGCAAAGCTTGAGTGAATGAATGAATGATTTCGAACATGTAAATAAGCAGGATATAACACAAGATAAGCCATTGTCGATAATCTGAAGTGATCAACAAATCCACACATCAAACTCAGTGAACTAATCTCTATATGCATCAGATTATTTGTTACATGTTGGAAAAGGAGTGCTCTGAGAGGTTGATGTGTAGACTTGGATAAGTGTTGTTTTTGTTGGTCTTGTGTCAAGCTTTACCATAAGGATACGATGAGGTATTGGATCATAGCTTATTAGGCTTTTCTTAGTTTTAGGATCTAAAATGATTGTCACTCCATTACGTTCGCCCTTGTCATTACCACTGTATATGATGCAGTGTTCATTTGATTTGAAATGGCCACTGCCACTCCATCTGATCTCTGATAGTCCTATAATGTTCATTTTCAGGTGTTCTAGCCCCTTTAAGGGTAGGTACAATTTTCCAGAGTACAATAAAGTCCTAACATTCTATGTTCCTACGTTTAAAGTTTTGCATTTCCTATGCGAGGGACCTCTCTATTGAGATGAGTTCTTACAGGGGTCAGATGTAGAGCCCCCTGCTGGGTTTGGCTCTACTTTGTCATTACCTGTATTCGCTCCTCTCTGGGACGTCCCCTCCCCAGCTGAACAATCCTGGTTGACCCTGGGGGTCTCAATCAACTCAGAATATCTGTTGGTTTTCTTATTTTTGACCATGACATCCGCAAGTTTGGGGCAAAGAATAAAACCAGTAGTGTGCCATTGCTTTCTGGACTGGCAGTGCACGTACTGTGCGGGGGCCCTGGACATTGTTCCACTGGAATCTTCTGCCCACAGCTGTGATGACAAACGTCATTACCAAAACCATTTCGGCCGCCATCTGACATCATCCGTCCCCTGCTTACCAGGACTTGGTGTGTGTACCTTTAGTCTGGCCCCTCCCCCGGCGACCTGTCCAGCTTGGTTGCACCTGCCAGGGGCACTAGTCCCCCGCTGGCATAGCTCCCGCGATCGTAAGGACACGCAAGCCGAGTTCTGGGTCTACCCTGAGGTCTCCTCCCAGTTGGACGTGCCCGGAAAACCTCCAAAGGAAGGCGCCCAGGAGGCATCCTAATCATATGCCCGAACCACCTCAACTGGCTCCTTTCGACACGAGGGAGCAGCGGCTCTACTCCGAGCTCCCTCCAGATGTCCGAGCTCCTCACCCTATCTCTAAGGCTGAGCCCAGACACCCTATGGAGGAAACTCATTTCAGCCGCTTGTATCCACGATCTCACCCTTTCGGTCACTACCCAAAGCTCATGACCATAGGTGAGGGTTGGAACGAAGATTGACTACTACTAAACATGTCAACCTCAATTCCCACTGTACTCCATCCATCCATTTTCCAAACCGCTTATCCTGCTCTCAGAGTCGTGGGGATGCTGGAGCCTATCCCAGCAGTCATTGGGCAACAGGTGGGGAGACACCCTGGACAGGCCGCCAGGCCATGACAGGGCCGGCCGACACACACACACACACACACACACACACACACACACACACACACACACACACACACACACACACACACACACACACACACACACACACACACACACACACACACACAATTTAGTATGGCCGATTCACCTGGCCTACATGTCTTTGGACTGTGGGAGGAAACCGGAGCACCCGGAGGCAACCCACGCAGACACAGGGAGAACATGCAAACTCCACACAGAGGACGACCTGGGACGACCCCCAAGGTTGGGCTACCCCGGGGCTCGAACCCAGGACCTTCTTGCTGTGAGGCGACCGCGCTAACCGCTGCACCACCGTGCCACCACTGTACTGAAGTGTTCAAATTCAATGGAAGTTGCGCTACACAATACAAACTCAACTACTGTGAACAATAGGAGAAAAAAAAATAAACATAAAAAAACATGAGAGAAAAAGAGAGAAAGATAAAGACATCCTAATGTCATGTACCAAGAATAAACAGATCTCATAGAAAGAAAAATGAGAAAAACGTAATAAGAAATGTTTAGAGATAAATAAAATGTTAGACAGATAACACAACTCTTCGCCATCCCTATATCTCTTGACTTCGCAGGAATGGAGCCCGGGCGAGCCATTCCTCAAACAAGCAACACGTCGCTCGCCTTTTCGCTGACACCTGGAGCAGGTTAGGACAAATTCATTGTGTGTGTGTGTGTGTGTGTGTGTGTGTGTGTGTGTGTGTGTGTGTGTGTGTATACGTGTATATATATATATATATATATATATATATAAAAGACAAGTGTATATATAAAAATATGTGTATATATATAAAAAAATATATATTTTTGTGAAAGGCCTAAATGTTTGACCTGACTGCAGCGTTTTTAAGTTGCAGGGATGTGCAGCAGGTATTGTAGTTACAGGGCATTGCATTTTGTTTTACAAGCATTGTGCTTAGTTTCATTTTTTGGTTAAACGATACAAAGCCGCTGGTCTTAGGTTTTGTCCACAGTAAGTGTAAGCCATTTCTCTAAGCATTACCAGTGCGCAGCCTTTCCATTATGTACGTCACAAAGACTGCTTTCACATCTAACCGTGTTAACTTCCATCGACCTGAACCCCGGAGGAGTTGCAGCCTCGGTAGGGGTCGTTACGCAACTCAGGTGGGCACCAAATATCTGCACTGTGGTCCGTACGAAGAAGGTGGTCTCAGAGAGCAGGGAATGTGGCGAGGGACACCAAAAGAATGTTGAGAGAGGAAAACATAAACTGAAGCAGGACTACGAGAAAATTAAACACCACAACAATCGTAGAAAAACAAACAATTAGTACAGCGCATTGGATTTAGATGTTGGCCACTGGCCAATCAGAATGCAGCCATCTTGATGCATGCACTGTCACCAGTCACAGCTGATGAGGAAAACACTCCTTTTGAAAAATAATAAATAAATAAATAAAAAAAAATGAATAAATAAATAAATAAACCCCAATTCAGTTGTATTTTGTTAAGACTAATTCTTAAAACATGTCCAATCTTTTTCTTTTTTTTTTTTAAATCTGAGACTAACAAGCTTTATTTGCCATTGGCTGGATTTTTAAAAAGCCATCCTCGTCACTTGGTATCACCTAATCTGTATTGACACACAAGTGTAAAAACGTTAATGTGATGTAATGTAAAGTGAAGTTAATGTGTGTGAGTGTGTGTATGTGTGTGTGTGTATATACATGCAAGCTGTACATTAAGCCCAATAACACGCTGCGGTATGTCCATAGAGAAAGCAACCACCCACCCTCCATGTTGAAGAACATCCCAGAAAGCATTAGTAGAAGAAACTCAAAAGTATCATCTAATGAGTCCATCTTCAGTGAAGCTGCACCCCCATACCGAGATGCATTACACCAGAGCTGCTACAATTTTAAGCTCATATGCAACCCACCATTAAATACTGACTGCCGGCAAATCAACAAATGAAGCATCACCTGGTACAACCCACCCTACACTGATACCGTGGCCACAAACACCGGTAAGCAGTTTTTTGAACTTTTGGAGAAGTGCTTTACCCCGGACCATTAACAGAGGAAGATATTCAATAGGAACACCATCAAAATCAGTTACAGCTGCATGCCTAACATTCAACAAATATCGTCCCACAACACAAGAATCATGAACAAATCAATGACACCTACATCACAACCGGACTCCCCTAGCTGCAACTGCCGTGTGAACGACTCATGCCCCCTCGAAGGAAAATGCCATACGAAGGGAGTTATATACCGAGCTATGGTGACGAGAGATGACAACAGCAAAACAGAGACATATGCCGGTCTAACAGAGGGGACATTCACAATGAGGTTTAATGCACACATGAGTAGCTTTAGAAACAACCGTTTAAATAATGTAACATCTTTAAGCTGTTATATTTGGTCATTGGCGGATATAAACATTAATTATTCAACTACCTGGAAAATCCTCTCAAAGAACAAATCATATTCAACCAGCAGTAAATTTTGTGCAGCCTGTGTCTAACTGAAAAATATTTTATCATTTGAAAACCAGAAATGTCCACATTGATTAACAGGAATGAATTGACCAGCAGTTGCAGACATAGATATAAGCACCTTTTTTGTATTTAGAAATAAATCACGACAATAAACAAATACCACCCCCACCCCACCCCATTGGACTGTTAGTGATCAAGTGTTTTTGAATTTTTGAATGTCACACCTCTCCCTTCCCCATTGGATGTTGTGTACGTGATGTGCATGACGAGGCAGTAAATGGTATGTCCTTTTACAGTAGCTTTATTGACAGCTGATGATTGCTTATGGCATGAAACAGGCTTGTACTGCGTCATAAAGAAGTTACTTGACTCACTGGATTTTAAATACACACACACACACACACACACACACACACACACACACACACACACACACACACACACACACACACACACACACACACACACACTCTCTCACACACACATGCCTTCACCCGAAATAGGCAAAACACAAGTTAATACAAACATAGTATAAGTTATGGTCTTCAAAACTATGATTCACTATCTCCATATTCAAATGTGAGGCTGCACCCTAGATGACGACACTATTTGGTGCTCTATAGTGTCCCTTGGCAAGATTTTCTGTTGTTCGGTGGCACAGCATAGTTGAGACGGCCGCAGAAGAATCCTGTTGCTTTTTGCCGGAACCGCTGCCGAGTTGACTGAGCGGAGCCGCCATGGTTTACCCTTTCCGGGTACTGACAGCTGGGTAGACTGTGCCCGGGGATTTGAATTCAGTCACCTTCTCCTAGCCTTTGCCTAAAGAGGCATCAACCCACAAGGCAGCAGGTGGATTTGAAATCAGAGCTCTCTTCCCCTATCCCAATGCATTGGCTGGACTGAGCACCATGGGAAGTACCAACAGGCATGTAGGAGGACCAGATCTATCAGGAGGGACGTCGTCCTTTAGCCAAAGGGCCCTTGCTGAGGTAAAGTGCTACCCCTCACAGCCTGTGGTTGCAGTTTAGCATCTTATCCAGCATCAAATATATGTATATATATATATATATGATTTATGAATCATACATTTTTTCAACCTTGCCCATAAGCAAAGTCAAAACATGCAACAACAAAAAAATAGAGATTAGGGTATTTGTGCTTTGAACATTTCCCCCCTGCTGACAAATAAAAAGGAAGGAAAAATAAATAAGCCAGCCCATGACACTTAACAAAATGTTGCTCATTTCATTGAACTGTGTAAAAGCTAACCAGACCTACTGACAAAAAGTAACAATGTACCATGATCACAAACGGTATGGCCACAGAAATGGATTATCAGCTGGGGAAGCTACTGAAGACACTCTGACCCGTGCCGGCAGTTCAGAGGGGGGCAGTGTTTAGAGCCCTTAGATGGAGTTTATGGGCTTCCTCTGGTTGTAAATTAACTCTCCCTTATCTCTAAGGCCAATCATTTGGACTTGTGTCATAAATCTCCCTGCTGTCCTCTCCTGACAAGCCAGATGTGAGGATTGCACCTCAGCATCCATCACTCACACGAAAGCCCCTGTTGCCATTTTGAAAGCAGACACAACCCTTTCCGCTCTGCAGAAGTCACTACATGAAAAAGTACTTTGTAAACTCCTGGAAATGACAACAGCCTAAAGTGAATTCTATTGGCTTTGGGAAGGGATGGCTTTTCTTCGCCGGTATTGAGTCCTTTTCAGACATGGTCGTGATGTGGCAATCAACGTGTTATCAGTTAGAAGCTAGGCTAGGCTTAGGCAATCCTTACATTGGAATATATGTCACATTTATGCATAGCAAAATTTCACTGTGACATACATAAGCAGACATTCAATTCATTATGCCAATTTGTGTGTGTGTGTGTGTGTGTGTGAAACTTTCCATTGCAGCAATCAGAATTTTGGAAATGTGTTGCATATGCATTCGCTTTGTGGTTTGTTTGTTTGTTTGTTTGTTTGTTTGTTTGTTTTGTTTTTTCCCTTTTGAGCCAAGCATAATATCTAGCAGGAAAACATAGCCTTTAGGTACTGCATAAATCTGAGTTTTCATATTACTTAAGTATGAAATTCAAATTCACATCGCCACCCTCGTGATTTGTTTACAATCAGAGCCACTTTTTTGTGAGTAATAATGCGAGCTGGAGCTTCATTCATGCCCCTTTTCATGCTCTCAGTAGTTACTCGCAGCCTCCTTTCTATTTTCTGAGGGCACTTCGGCGAGCAATAATTCTACTTGGCTATACAGTTGCCTGATCTAATTGGGTTGCAAGAGGCAGATGGTGAATTCCAGATAGACCCCCGCTGCTTTTGTGAAGCCTGATAGGCTTAAAATTATTTTTTTTTCTTTTCAATTCCCTGAATGTGATATATCTGTCTGGAAAAAAAGGGAAAGTGGATGTATTTAAGACTGAATCTGTGATTAAGACTGACTATAAACATAAACTACAAACGCTTTATCAGTGCAGGGCATGCACACACACACACACACACACACACACACACACACACACACACACACACACACACACACACGGACACGTGTGCGCGCGCACACACAAAAGCTCGCGAGCTTGACGGTATTTACCTATCTATTGGGCTAATCACTCGCACACACATTTGAGCGGGCACTCAAACACACACACACACACTATAGGTACACACAGATCCAACGCTTGTTTTTTTTTGTCTTCTTCTTTCCATTTCGATGGAAGCGGAGGGGGTTGCTAGGATACTATTGTTGAGCGGCGCGTAGCATTAGTGCTGTAGCGCTCGCGGCCTCGCCTCTAGGTATGGCTGGGATTTAAGATTTCCGCGGCGCGGCGCACGCGGCTGGGAAGATAAGGCGGCGGAAAGCGGCGCTTAGCGCGAGGGAATAGCGGGGATCAAGCTAAAGGAAGAGCATTTGGTGCGTCCGTATGGCTTCTCAGACGGCACATATGAATGTCCGTTTTAGCCCAAGCGCAGATAGTGTTACTTTGCTAAAGCCGCGAAAATAATTAGACAGACCCCGTGGGATTTAAAGAAAGAAAGAAAGAAAGAAGAAGAAAAAAAAACTGAAGAAGAAACAATTGTTTTTCAAGTCAAGTGAAGGCGGCAACAACGTTTCCCTGGATACACGAGCGCACGCTTGTGCGCGTGTGCAGTCTCTCACGAGCACAAACGTCTACACTAGACTACACACACAAACACACACACCACATGTGTTTACCTATACTACTTGCGAGGACCCTGATATTAATTCCCCTTGCCCCTAACCCAAACCGTAACCATCAGAGCTACTTAATCCTAATTCTAACCTGCACCTTAACCCCGAGTCCTAACCCTAAAATAAACCCTTAAAGAAAACTGTCCTTTTTGCAAAATAAATAAATACAATAAAATAAAATCCTCACTCTTGCTGCTTAAAAGCTCAAATTGGTCCTCACATTCAGCATGCAGTTTAACAAGTACAGACACACGCACCATACATATTGTAACGTGCATGGATAAGTAGACACGTTGGCGGCTGGCTAACGTAGTCGAGCGGTTAGCGATGTCGATACGGGTTCGCGTCCCGGCCGCGGCAGGTCCTGTGGTTGCGCCCCCGAATTCGCTACAATATGTTGCACGTGCTACGAAAAAGTCCGTCGGTGGGATGAAGGAACGTAGCGCCGTTTGCGCGTGTGAGCGAGACAGAGCCGCATATTCGTGTGACGTCAGCGTTCGTGTGCTCGTTTGTGTGCAAGGTGAATCGATGGCGCTTCGCTCCCATACTTGGTAGTCGTGGTCTATTGTGCGATTGAAAATCATGTCCCCGGCTTGTCTGTGTAGACTCCATGCACCCAATGCCAGTTCCCACAATTCCTAGGGAGCCCTCCGCTCAGTGTGAACATGGATTTTTTTGGGGTTTTTCTTTTTTTGGCACAAAATCGCAGCAAGAACACTACCCGAGCAGCCTTTTTCCGCTGCTGAAGACTTAATCCGTATCAGCACAGAAGGCTACCCATTGGAGGAATGCAACCCTAGCCAGGAAGAGGGCCAGGAAGCAAAACAGGAAAGAGTGGCCGGTGGACACGCTAGATCTGTCACACGCACGCGCGCGCACACACACACACACACTCACGCACACATCATACATATGTATAATGATATACATTTACTGAGATATGCACTGCTCATTTGAAGTGTGATATTGGTGTTTTGTATACAATTGTTATGTCCCTGCCATTAACCATTATGGGCGAATAAAGGAAATGTTTGTCTGAAAAAAATGTTTTTGTAAATAAACGTGTCTGTCTTACTTGGATTATCAAGCATGCACAAATACATTTGTTGTTAAGGTGTATGCAGCATTAATGTCCTTTGCCAGTCACATACTTGTGGATGTTGTTTTTTAAGGATGGTAACAAATGTTTCATACTCGTGCTACAATTTTGTGGCCCGTGTTACAAAACTACCAACCTCTGTAGCACCAGTGCTATGGGCAGCAAAAAAAAGTTATCATACCGCCCTGCACACACACACACACACACACACACACACACACACACACACACACACACATCCGAAAGTAAACAAACACACAGTGACCAGTCTTTCATAATGCAATGTATCAACCCCAGCAGCAATGGCAATATTAGATTAATATTTCATTTTGCCTTAATTACATTAAAACAAACCAGTAGTCGCTGTTAAATCCATGGACCAAAGACCATAGAGAGGGATTTCATTGTATTGACCAACAAATAGAATTAGCCTCCTCTGAATCTAATATCCGGCTGAATCCAGGCTAAAAAAGGTTGATGGCACACATGGCGCACGTGTGCCACCAAACATCAAGTTCAAACATGGACACACACACACACACATGGACTCAGTCGTGTGCACTAAGTCGTGTGTACACATTCGTGTGCTTGCATGTAAAAGCCGGGGAATACATGAACGAAGCGACATGCAGGCACTCCGATAGACACGTGATGTACACACGCTCAGCACAGGAGGGGTAGGCAGCAGGAAGAGGGGGAGATAAGCTGAGACAGAGGAGGGTATTTACATACCAAAGCTAGTCACGGTAGCTTGAGTAAACGCTTTCTTAATGTCTCACGTAGCCCTGTCGAGATACCCAACAACTGCCTGCTCCATTTTTTCTTTGATATATATTTTAATTGAGAGCTCTTTTTGGTACATGGGGCCTCTCCCGGTTCAGTCCAGTCCTTCATTCTCTGCAGCCGCCGCCTCCCATAGTCTCAGGTAGTCAGCTCGTAACCTCAGTCCTTTTCTGTCGTCTTTCCTATCTTAGTTTGAAGTACTCCCCTGTCTTGCTGCGTCAGTTCCTGCCCCTGGTTTTGTCGCCAGGCGACCCCGTGTCTATTTACATGCTCCAGCACATGTAAATAGACTTCATTTATATAACGCTTTTCAAGTCCACCGACCGCTCAAAGCGCCTCTATGTGTATGCCTCACATTCACCGACGGTGGAGGCTGCCATGCAAGGCACCGACCCGCTCGTCCCGAACAGTGTGGGGTTCGGTGTCTTGCTCAAGGACACTGCGACACGCTCTCTGGAGGAGCCGGGGATTTCGAACCAGTGACCTTCTGATCACCAGAGGGCCCGCTGTACCTCCCGAGCCATGCCACCCCTGTACTCCCCTGGTTTTCGTGTCCCTTTGCCGGATTGTCCGGTGGTTTTGCATGTGAGGCCAGTCAATCCAGCACCCACCAGTTCTGCCTGTCTACCCGGTGTTTTTGAGTCGCCGCCTGTTTTCTGCACCTTGTTGCCCCTGCCTGCCCCCCCCCCCCGTCGGATCCGTTCCTCTGTTTGGACTGAAAACCGGGCAACTAGAACTTGTGCTTTTGCTCATCTGTCTGTCTCCTGTATATGTCTGGTCACCTGTTCGGACTGACTGCCTGTGTACTGACCCCTGCCTGCTGGACCATTAAACTGGCAGTTACTGGAACCTCCCTCCCTGTCTAAGTCCTGCGTTTGGGTTCCCGTCCCATCAGTTTCTCCATGAAATGTAAGAGTCCTGGCCATCCGGAAAGCTGCGGCAGGATGCCAGCTGTCTTCTGGGACCCTGCCAGGCTCTGGTGGGCCCCTCTGAAAAGCCCGTAAGCCTCTGCTAAGGTCCTGAATGTCTGGGTTAAGCAATTTCTACTTTACCGACCTTTACCCCTCTCTACCTTCTATCCATCTTCTGTTTTCTCTTCTTTCTCTTCTCTTTCTCTTCTCTTCAGTTCTTCTATCGGCTTCTTAATGCCTCATCCCACGCAATCCGTTTCCTCGCTCATCCGGTTTCCCCCTCTTCCTCCCCCAATTTAATTCCTAATTTTCTCGCATGCCCCTCCCCGTCCTCTGCTGTTGTCTCCATGCCCCATCTGCACTCCATTAGATTCTGACATAGCTCTTTGTGGCTGCACCCAGGCAGGCTGTTATGGCGCTGACCTCCGCCGACAGGGAACAGAGGGCCAGCAGGCTCTCGGAATAGCTCTCAAAACGAAAATAACTACCCCTTTCACCCCAGCGTTGATGAACGCTCATCACTTTTATTCAAAGACACGTCATTCATATCCCTATTCCTTTGCTTGGTTCTTTATTTTTTCATCCAATATTTTTTTTTGCACCCCCCCCATCAGCTGAATCACTACATCACAAACACCTAATCAAAAGAGCAAAAAAAAATTGCTCACCGCCTCTTCCAGGTGTTGTCCTCTAGGAGGCGGTATAGGTCCCTGCCCACCAAATCATCCCGTTTTAAAAACAGCCCCCCCCATACACACACACACTGCAATAAGGACTCTGAATGCTTCTCACTAACCCTGACAGATGTGCTTAACACTCCTGAACCAATCCTGTAAATACTGTCGGTGAATTGTGTGTTGTGGCAGTGTGTGACTATTGTCTGTTGTGCTGTCAGTGTCTAATGTGATGTTTATCTGTCGGGCTGTTGTTACTCACGCTGTCGAACTGAGCTTACCTACCATGATGGACCGAGAGCCAAGTCCACCGACCTCGGCCGTGTGGCCATTATTGATTGAATTGATTGATTGATTGATTGATTTATTGATTGATTGATTGCTCTTTCACGCCCCCCTCAAAAAAAATCAGTGGAAAGTTCATTGTAAATGACATTGCAAGATGTCATTGATTTTTTTTTTGGCCTTCTATCATTCTGGGAGGTGGAAAAAAAAGCCGACTTCCTGGGTGTGTAAGTTCTCGTTCAGTTCCAAGTGTGTCAGCGGTGTACTCGGCACACAAGCTGTGAGGACACTGTGGAGATCTGCTGTCACCGCTGTGTATCTCAAACCACTGTGTTCAAACACCGGCTCCTGTGCGGAGGAGAGCGCCGGGAACGGGGACGCAAAGCAAGCAAAGCTAAAGAAAACGTGCGCGAGGCAGATGGGAAGCAACGAGAGGAGGAAGAGGAGAAGAGGTGAGAAGAAGAACGAGCTAAAGATGCACGATAACCCCTCCGTCACCTCGGTAAGGAACGCCAAACCTAACAAAACCCAGCTCATTCCCCACACTCTCGATGGCGGAGACGTGCTGCAGTCTGATATTCCCCGAGTGCCCATGAGCCAAGTGATGGAAAACGTGTTGGCTGATGGAGGGCGGATCCACCGGGTTGTCCCCTTTCTGATGACCCTGCTAAAACCTCGTCACCGGCGTGACGGGGTGGGCTTGCTGGGTGACGCTGTCATAGTTTCGTCCCAGCACGTATGAGGACGACGAGGAGGCAGTAGGGGCCTTGCCAGAGGGTTCCTACAGCTCATCCTGTTTGCCAACCGCCTTTTTTTCTTCTTAAAGCCACTGACAATTTGGGTCAAATACACAGCTTTATGAAAAAACACAACCTTAAAAGTTTCGATAGAAAAAATGTGCTGTATAACTTGAATAAAAATGATCGTAAAACCGCCGACGGGCTCTGACCCCTCATGATCGAGACTGTGCGGGCGTGATCTGATCATACTATGACCGCCATGTTGGCAGGCAACGGAGTAGACCACCACGCCACCCGGACGCCCTTGCTGTTGTACATTTAACATTTTAGTAGTCGTTCTACGTGTGGTAGCTGCACGATCCTGGCTCCTACACACAGAGCCATATTGTGTTGCTGTGAACCTGCCCAACAACCACTTGTGTGCACAGATTATACCGACGCCGAAGAGCAGTTTCGCTACTCTTATTTGCAGTGAAATACACAATTCTGGCATATAAAGCCCACCGATGTGGAAGCGTGTGCCAGATGCAGCAATGCATTAAGGGAAATTCTTAAAAGGCCAAAACTTACCCCGCAAATCAACCTAACCCTAATTCTGCTTGCTTCAGAAATAGCAACACACTTTGTAACACAAACAGGAGAGGACATTGTGTTTTCTTTAACCACACAGAGCTTTCTTTCCCCCTCATTCTCAACCTCCTTCGCCCGCCCCCTCTTCATGCCTCCTTCGCCGTTCTCCCCCTCCTCCCTCCGACCTCCCCCTCTGTGTGTACCCTGCTGTGATGGGAGCCGGGTTTTGCCACCTGATGGGTGGTCTGATAGGGCCTGCCAGTGACCCATCTCTGCCCAGCTCACTGGAGCTGACACCTCCTGTCAACTCTGGTCCTCCCTCCCAGGAGACTCCACGTAAGATAGGCAGTCCCAGGGTCAGCTTCCCTGACAACACACACACACACACACAAACAGGGGAATTCCAACATTCTCAGGCAGGTAGCTATGCTGGCAAATAGATGGGCAGGTAGAAATATGTGTAAGAAGATGCGCACACACACACACACACACACACACACACACACACACACACACACACACACACACACACACACACACACCTTCCACTGAGCTAACTGACATGGTGATAGGTGGTACTTGCAGCGGTGTCGGAGCACTACAAATCCCAGAGATCCGTTCCAAATGGAAAAAAAAGCAGCACCCAGTGCTTATAAATAATCCCCTGCCCACCTCCACACAAACAAGACGCGGCTGAACCTTTGTTGGGAAAGGTCTTCCATAAGCTTTTTCTGCTGGTTCATCATAAAACTTCCCTCGCTTCCTCCCAACTCACCATCAGCTGCCCTCTTTTGCATTGCATTGGGTTGTCATCCTGATTCTTCCTCAGGAAACTCTTGCCTAACGATATAAGGCTGCTACAAACGGCAACTCTCGACATGGTTCTTGGTTTGTATCTTTGTGAATTAAGCTGTTATTGAGGACAGGCAGAGATGGCGAGGACTGGTTGCGGATTCAATAGGGGTGCCCCAACGGCCTCTCGAGAGGTTACGGGATAGGTGTGGTGAGGTGTGAGGTGAGGCGAGGTTAATCATGCCAGCGGTAGAAAGTATCAAAATGGACATTAGTCTACATGAAAACCTTGTTCAGTTGTAACGTTAGATTATTTTTTTCATCTTTGTGTTTTTAAGACCGATGTTTAGGGATAGTTGTAGCTTACCACAATAACGCTGACTTACACATACTATGGACCCCAGCTGTCAAACGTCCCACTAAAGGCCCCTTGCACGCTTTGAGATAGTTTTGGCCATCTTAGTGCCACCTCCAGACAGATTTTTCAAATCATCAGCAAATCTTTATCCATGTGACGGGGTTATAATAAGGACAGCCGACATACTGCCCATCCACACATATGAAGGTACTGATGAAGTTCTAGTTTGTCAGAACATATGGGCCTTTATCATGGAGGGCAGTGGTTCCCAACCTTGCTTCCTTGGAGCCCCCCCCCCTCCACTTGTTTCTAAGAAAAGCTGAGCCCCCCAGCCCGCACACACTCCAAGAGAAAAGTGATTCATTCCAAATAATTTATTTGCAAAAATTAACATCAATTATAGTTTTTTCCCCACCTTTATCGTCAATAGATGTCTCATTTCCATCCTCAGAACATGTGTTTAAATGTCTCTTGTCGTGTATAAGCTTAAATTTATTTTCTCCTGTTAACAACCCAACAGAGCAGGCCTGTTGGGTTGAAACAACAACATGTTGGTGCTGTTGTCATCTGACATCTGACATCCACATGCACATCATGTAAGGTGGTGAACACGGCTTTTTGACAGACAGTAGGCCTGTGTGTTATTCTGGCTCTAACAGTAACATGGTTACTGACTCTGTGCCATCCCCAGGTTGGCAACCACAGATATAGGGGATAGTATAGCGTGTAGTATGTAGGGTGTAGTATGTATGTAGGGTGTAGTATGTAGGGTGTAGTATGTAGGATGTAGTGTGTAGGGTGTAGTATGTAGGGTGTAGTATGTATGTAGGGTGTAGTATGTATGTAGGGTGTAGTATGGGATACAGCAGTTATAAACCGATGAACGATCAATAGGAGCATGGTAGAAAATGACAGCATCCTAGTGTGCCAGATGTGGATAGAATAAACATGGTCAACAACATGGAACATAGATAGGTCCAAATACTGTTAAATTTAAATGTTTCTTGTGGTAAAAAAATTCCATCATTACGACAACTACATGTTGTTTTTTCTCTCTCTGCAAGACCATTTTTTCTAGTGTTGGTAGAGTATGTTTTTGTTGGTGTAGGTCGTAGCCTCGTCGTTCAACCAAACGCACAACGTGATAGTTGTCTCACTTCAACTCGCACATTTTGACAGAGGGGGGGGGGATGTGTCAGGAGTTTACCTTTTTTCTCGTTGTGTAATGTGGCATACAGTGAATGTCAAAGACACCCACAATTGTTCCGTCTGTGCGGGCCTCAGGTTGAACTTGGCGGTCTGCAGGCTGGCTGGCTCTGAGCTCCGTGCTTCCTCAGAAGCTGGGTCCTTCCATAGTGTGAGTGAAGGAGCTGGATCCACTTGCTCCTGATCAACAAGCAGATGGCTCCAGAAAAAGAAGTCTGAAGAAAGTTTTACCTCTTGACTGAAAACATAGAGAAACAAAAATAGAAAAAAATTGTGCATTTACAAGCATTATACACCCAGTGTGCACTACAGCATTCGACAAGCGCCTCAGTCAAAGTAACAATGACGTGTTCTCACAGAAGTGGCGTGAGGAAAATATGAGTATATGGACCATTTTTTACTTAAATTTCATTATCTTAATTTGTATTAGTACTCTTTCTCTTTTCTATTCTATGTACCAATTCTATGTACCAACATAAGGAGTGCTGGAGGCTGGCAAGGAGAGATGATAACCTCTGAACTTCTGTCTGAGACATGGAAGACCTTGAATGAGATCGGCCATCACATCGAGCTACCTTGAGCCGCCTTGTCTGTTGTGCCAAGATATGTTTGCTAACACGTAGCGACTACACCTAGTGGTCTAACGAAGAGCATAGACGTTGGAACTAAGGGGCGTGGGGGATGTGACAGCACCACCATCGCCTTATCGTCAGCTTCCCTCCCCTTTTTCACCCTAATTGTATCTGGCCAATTAGCCCTACTCTTCCGAGCCTTCCCGATCGCTGCTCCGCCCCCTCTGCCAATCCGGGGGAGGGCTGCAGACTACCACATGTCTCCTCCGATACATGTGGAGTCACCAGCCGCTTCCTTTCACCTGACAGTGAGGAGTTTCACCAGAGGGAGGTAGCGCGTGGGAGGATCACGCTATTCCCCCCAGTTCCCCCTTCCCCCCTGAAAAGGCACGCCGGCTGACCAGAGGAGGTGCTAGTGTAGAGACCAGTACACATAGTACCCACATTCGGCTTCCCACCCGCGTGCACGGCCAACTGTGTCTGTAGGGACTCCCGACCAAGCCGGAGGCTACACGGGGATTCGAACCAGGATCCCTGTGTTGGTAGGCAACAGAATAGACCGCTATGCTACGCTACCCGGACGCCCACCAAACATTTATTCAATCAAGATTCGACGCATGAATTTGTCTGACTTTCCTTTCTGTCTCTCCTATTTCCTTACTACATAAATAATATATATATGCTTTCATAGTCTAGTGATGTGATTGTCAGAAATGATAATCCTATCTCCTGCTCAAAGCACTTCATGCATATTTAACTATGTAAACAAATAGCCAGGCCAGTGCGGTTCACATCATCGTGTGCCGCCAAGAAGGGCTCCTTAGCAACCTAGCAAAAAAAAAAAGACTGTTGACTCATGTTGATAAAGTTTAATACAACATATCCTGCAGCTTATATGTGCATTCATAAAATATGAAATGACTGAACATGTCTGCAGTCAGTAAATGGCACATACTAACATGCTATGCACATATATATGCAGTCTGACATGGTGACATACACGTATACACATAGTGCACTTTTTGCATCTTAGACCTTCTGATGCGTGCCCAGGTTGACCTGGTTAGCTAGCAAGTGGGGGCACATTAGGCTAGCGGTGTCACAAAAGCGACTGTTCGATGCCCCCCCCCATTTACAGCACCCCCTCACAGATAATAGTTCCAACTTCCCTAATGAGTGTATGAAACCCTACACATATGGGCGTCCTGGTGGCGTGGCGGTCTATTGCCTACCAACACGGGATCGCTGGTTCGAATCCCCGTGTTACCTCCGGCTTGGTCGGGTGTCCCTACAGACACAACTAGCCATGTCTGCGGGTGGGAAGCTGGATGTTGGTATGTGTCCTTGTCGCTGCACTAGTGCCTCCTCTGGTCGGTCGGGGCACCTGTTTGTGGGGGAGGGGGGAATAGCGTGATCCTCCCATGTGTTGCATCCCCCTGGTGAAACTCCTCACTGTCAGGTGAAAAGAAGCAGCTGGATACTCCACGTGTATGGGAGGAGGCATGTGGTAATCTGCAGCTCTCCCCGGATCGGCAGAGGGGGTGGAGCAGTGACCGGGATGGCTTGAAAGAGTGGGGTAATTGGCCGGATACAACTGGGGAGAGAAAGGGGGTAAAATAAACAGTGTAGTATCATCATATCTCCTTAAGCCCGCAGTAAGTAGTTATTCTTGTGGGCTTAGCAAACATTTAGAATAGATTAAAAAGGGATTTGTACGATAGTTATCAACTGAATATCCTCACAGGAAACACACTACTCCTCATCTATGGAAAAAAGTTGCACACCTCAGCACACCCTTCCACAAGGAAGACATGCCTGAAAAGCCTGCTCACATGGACAAGTTGGTGTGACTTCTTCTACATTTCTGAAAACAGTCCCTCGCCCCCGCATTGGGGATCTCACATAACCTACGTGAGACATTGAAGGGTTTTTTTTTCTTTTTGTTTTTTTTTTTTGCAGTCAGCAAGTTTTTATGCTATTTTATTTAAAGGTTGTAGAAATGTCACAACCAGCACCCTTTAGTTTGTAGGCTGAGAGGGAGAACAGACAGCGTTTAAATATGCAAGGCATCGCTCCAAGCTAAGAAAATTATGGGCCGAAGCAACACAAGTGTATGGATCCTATAATTCACCTGGCTATGCTTTTAGAGACCCGTTGACTAAAAAAAAAATACATTCATTTACAAACTAAAGAGGAATGGTTGCATTTCCATTTGGATTTACGGTTCATTCTCATTGATCACCATAGTTTACTGCTGCACTCAGGAAAATGGGGAATAAGAGGAAACAAAAGGCTATAGCTGCTCAATGCAAAGGCCGGGACACCGGTGGAAACCCAGCAGGGGAGTGGAGACAAAACCAGGACTGAGAGACGAAGGGATGCAACGAAAAAGATCCTCGTGTCAATGAATAAAAGTGCAGTCCTTTCCAGTGACAGGATGACTTGATGCAGTTTTGCAGATGCTTTACTTTTATAGTGCACCTGACATAATGGTACTGTAAATCTGTCCGTTTATCCCACAGGGGCTTTTATCTCACGATTGATTGGAGCTGCGATACTTACATGCAGGAGGCATAATGATGTATGGTATCATCATAATGAATAACGGCCTGTCTTTCACAACAAATAATAAACACTCAAGAGCAGTGGATGTGGGCATGGGAGCTGCATGGGGTTTGTAGCTGATGTAAATCCAATATGCTCGACAAAGCAGGCGTCCCCAAATGCCAGGGCCTAGCTGCTCGGGGGGTGCAACATGCCGTGGCTTCGAAGACGCAACAGTAGCCATTCATGTGAGAGAATCAATACGCTCATTAATCTATGGATTATCATTATGTGTGTCTCGCAGAGATGTGGACGCAGATGTGATTTATAGGCTATACTGCAGATTCTTAATAATTAATGTGGGGCGTCTGGGTGGCGTGGCGGTCCGTTCCGTGGCCTCCCAACACAGAGAGCGGTGGTTCGAATCCCTCGTGTTGCCTCCGGCTTGGTGTGGCGTTCCTACAGAAACCAATTGTTTTTACATATATTTTTATATTCATATGTGTGACTTATTTTATTTTGTATTTTAAGCTTGTGCGGCACTTTGGTTCAGCTGTGGTTGTTTTAAATGTGCTATATACATAAACTTGACTTGACTTGACAATTGGCCGTGTCTGCAGGGGGGGGCGGAGGGGGGTTTGTGTCCTGCTCGCTGCACTAGTGCATCCGCTGGTCGGTCGGGGCGCCTGTTCAGGGGGGAGGGGGAACTGGGGGGAATAGCATGATCCTCCCATGCACTACCTCCCCCTGGTGAAACGCCTCACTGTCAGGGGAAAGGAAGCGGCTGGCGACTCCACATGTATCAGAGGAGGCGTGTGGTAGTCTGCGGCCCTCCCGGATTGGCAGAGGAGGTGGAGCGGTGACCGGGATGGCTCAGAGTAGTGGGGTAATTGGCCGCATACAACTGGGGGAAATATGGGGGAAACGTTTACAAAAAAATGTATTTAATATGACCAACCCCGCTCTCTTAATGCAGCCAGACACATTTCCTTGCCTACAGTTGAGATCAAGTTGTTGACTTTTTCCAGACGGGATGTTGTTCTATCTCTTTTTCTCTCATGTTCTGCTGGTGAATGTCCAAGTGCAAATTACCCGGATCCTGGCTGGGAGTGTTAAAAGCTGTTGCACACACCAGACAGACTCTATCAAGCTAGGTTAACAAGTGCAGTGTGTGCAGAGCACGGAGGCCAAGGAGGACCTGCGACACACAGAATACGGTTTTGCTTGCAGATGCTGTCGACGCAGGCCTTCGTATTAGCAGAGATGAGGTGGTGTTCTTGCTCCAGCACAAGATGTACCTATGTGATGATCACACCCTTTCACCATATGCCACATTTGTCAGAATTGTGGCAAAGAAAAGTGTTCAATAACTGGGATGTAAAACAGTTGTGCAATAAGCTTGAGGTGATTCACCATTTTGCACGCATGGGGTATTTTGGATCGTCTATTTAAAGTGACGAAACACGGGACGAAGACTTAACGTGCTGCATTGTATTTTTTTTTCGTTGTGCATGTTTTCTTTAGTCATTTTGAGACCAAGTAAAACAAGGACATAATTTTGAAGGAAAACTGCTAAAGCAGTCCATCTGGGCTAATGCAAAATTCCTGTCAATTCAAACAGATTTCATATTACATCTATTTAATTGAAACATTTCTGCCATTTAAGCAAGTATTCAAAGTAAAAACACAAGTTGGCTTGTGTGCATATTAAAAAAAAAGAATGTAGAGTTATTCTACTACTACTACTACTACTACTACTACTACTACTAATAATAATAATAATACTTTCGGTGGCTGCTCCCGTCAGGGGTCGCCACAGCGGACCACCTGTTTCCATTTCTTCCTGTCTTCTGCGTCTTCCTCTGTCACACCAGCCACCTGCATGTCCTCTCTCACCACATCCATAAACCTCCTCTTTGGCCTTCCTCTTTTCCTCTTCCCTGGCAGCTCCATATTCAGCATCCTTCTCCCAATATACCCAGCATCCCTCCTCCACACATGTCCATGCCATCTCAATCTTGCCTCTCTTGCTTTGTCTCCAAACCGTCCTACCTGAGCGGTCCCTCTAATATAAGCATTCCAAATCCTGTCCTTCTTTGTCACTCCCAATGAAAATCTTAGTATCTTCAACTCTGCCACCTCCAGCTCCACCTCCTGTCTTTTCATCAGTGCCACTGTCTCCAAACCATACAACATAGCTGGTCTCACAACCATCTTGTAAACCTTCCCTGTAACTCTTGCTGGTACCCTTTTGTTAAAAATCACTCATGACACTCTTCTCCACCCACTCCACCCTGCCTGCACTCTCTTCTTCACGTCTCTTCTGCACTCCCCGTTACTTTGGACAGTTGACCCCAAGTATTTAAACTCATATGTCTTCGTCACCTCCACTCCTTGCATCCTGACCATTCCACTGTCCTCTCTCTCATTCAAGCATATGTATTCTGTATGCTCCTATTGACTTTCATTCCTCTTCTCTCCAGTGCATACCTCCACCTCTCCAGGCTCTCCTCAACCTGCACCTTACTCTCGCTACAGATCACAATGTCATCCGCGAACATCATCGTCCATGGTGGCTCCTGCCTGATCTCGTCCGTCAACCTGTCCATCACCATTGCAAACAAGAAAGGGGTCAGAGCCGATCCTTGATGTAATCCCACCTCCACTTTGAACCCATCCATTATTCCAACCACACACCTCACCATTGTCACACTTCCCTCATACATATCCTGCACCACTCCTACATACTTCCCTGCAACTCCCGACTTCCTCATACAATACCACACCTCCTCTCTCGGCACCCTGTTGTATGCTTTCTCTAAATCCACAAAAACACAATGTGACTCCTTCTGGCCTTCTCTATACTTCCCAATCAACATTCTCAAAGCAAACATCATCAAAAAATAAATGATAAAATAATTATGGTTATGGCTTGCAGCTACTCTAATGAAACAAATATTGAAAATCTAACAACAGTGATTAAAGGCTATTTTACATCAAGTGTGATGCAAAAATATGACACGAATATGTGGAAAATCCGGAGGCAAAATCGGTGCGTCATAACTATTTACATCTGGAGCAATGAGCACTCAGAACAGAGTCAGAGTGAGTCAATTAACAGCCGATTCACCCTTCATTCATTTTCTGTGTAGAGCAAGAACATACATGGCTGTGTGGAGTATGCTGAGATGGCTTGCAAGGTAAATTAAGCACATGATGCCAGGAAAAGGGTGGGACAAAAAAATGGTTTTGTGTCAAACGATGCAGTTTTCACACATTGAAAACCTTTGACTTTGGGGTCTCGATGACGGGCAAACTTGCCATACTGCTGTGGACCCAAAACCGGTGCCAACTATGGCATCTTCAAACAAAGAGTACGCCATCAGCAGGAATATTAATCCTCAAACGATCCATGATGTCAGTGGCAATCCTAAATTGGCGGGGGGCAAAGAAGCCCATCGATGCACCCCCCCACACGCACCCCTATAAAAATGCATTCAGTCAATTTGTTCAAAAAAATTAATTCGATCAATTGTGCTTGATCAAACATCATAACCATTTATTAGAAAATAGTAAATAACACCATGCACACACATGTTTACATCACGCAGGTTAGATATTTACATCAATTGTGTGACAAGACAAACATTTTGATGTATCATGTCCGAAAAGAGAGAATTTAGGACGTTACAACCATGTAAAAACGGCCTCTCTCTCACTCTCGCTCTCGCTCTCGCACTCGCTCTCTTTCTCTTTCTCTTTCTCTTTCTCTTTCTCTCCCTCTCCGTCTCCGTCTCTCTCTCTCTCTCTCTCTCTCTCTCTCTCTCTCTCTCTCTCTCTCTCTCTCTCTCTCTCTCTCTCTCTCTCTCTCCCTGTCTCTCTCTCTGTCTCTCTCTCTCTTGCTCGCTCTCTCTCTTGCTCGCTCTCTCTCTTTCTCTCTCTCTCTCTCTCCCTCTCTCCCTCTCTGTCTCTCTCTCTCTCTCTTGCTCGCTCTCTCTCTTTCTCTCTCTCTCCCTTTCTGTCTCTCTCTCTCTCTCTCTCTCTCTCTCTCTCTCTCTCTCTCTCTCTCTCTCTCTCTCTCTCTCTCTCCCTCTCTCTCTCTCTTGCTCGCTCTCTCTCTTTCTCTCTCTCTCTCTCTCTCTCTCTCTCTCTGTCTCTCTCTCGCTCGCTCAGGCTGTCTGGATTCATCCATGTTACACATGCACACTGGCCTCAGTAGTATTGTATCCAAATGGCTCCCTGTAAAAATGAAAGAAGGTTGAATCAGTTCATCTGGATAAAATGTTAATTGACAGATACGTTTCATCACTCAACTAAGGGACATCTTCAGTCCAAACTGACTGCAGGTATCCCCACCCTTATAAACAATGCAGTACAATACAATTGCATCACCACCGAAACCAACGACCAGTATCATATGCATATATGGGTGTGACCGTTAACTAGAGTTTGTAAGGCCATGAGTACTATTCACAGAGGACTAGGGATAGCTGTAATCACACCATTGTAAAACGACAACAGGTGTATTCTGATTGATTGATTGACTCCCCATTCAAACCAGCTATCAAGGATGTGCACATCCTCATCCCTGAAAGAGTAAAGAGTGGCCACTGGCCTGTAGATGGGTGTAGGCTGTGGAGTCCTGGCCTGATGTGTTAGCTCTCCTGTGTTTGTGCCATTCTTTTGGCCAGTGTCTGTTTAGTTTCCCAAATGTACAAGACATGACAGTCCTCCTGACACAACATACACTATATTGCTGTTTGTGTCGGGGGAACCTATCCTTGGGGTGGACCAACTTCTGGCACAGGGGTTTGAAAGCAACTGAGATGTGGTGTTTTGAAATTACGCATCTCAGCTTTTCCAACACTCCCGCCACATACGCGAACACCACTGGTTTATGCTTAGGCAGCTGTTGTCCTTCTCCTCTCTTCGAGTGGCTAGTGCACTGTTTGGGCATCCTCCTGGCTTTGACAAACACCCAGTTAGGATAACCACACTTGTGGCCTGTTCAATGTGGGATTTCTCCCCTTCTCCGGCCACTGTGTCAGGTACAGCATCCTGATGACTCCTAGTTTGTGCTCCAGTTGTTGATGAGAGTCAAAGCTTAAGTACTGACCAGTATGTGACATAGAAATATATTCCAATATGAGTGGCCGTCAGGGACCCTTTTCCCAAAAAAAGTTTGGGGGCCCCAAACATTTGCTTGGTTTGCCTCTGCTGATGGTGCACCTCTGCATGGTGTTGCCAGACAAACATCCTGCACTGACTGTACCTGCATATCGTCTCCTGGATCGCCAGCTTGCAATGGTGGAGAAGGTTGTAGTCTAGTCAGTTAAGGCAAAATGGCTGCAAAAAGTCATTCACATTTGAGCCTATGTTTTTCTGTTAATTTAGAGTCCAATAAAGAAAAAAATGCAAGGAGCCCAAAATTTTAGGTGGGGGAAGTCTCTGAAATGGCCACGCCCACTTTTTAGGCCTGGAAATCAGTATCTCGGCTCCTGAATGTCGCAGAGAGCTGATCATGGGCTCAAAAGAAGCAGAAGCACCACATTTATATAAGCATTATGAACAAACATATACCCCAAAACCTTTACTTTTTCAGATATTTTAAGAAAACTAATTTTTACTGGTCACGTTTCACGTATCAGCTCCTGAAGGTTGTAAAAAGCTATATTTGACATGAATCTCATTCGCTGCCTATGTTATAAAGCATGAAGCACAATACACACACGAATCATGAGTTTAGAAAATATCTTAGTTGTCTGTGGTTCTTCTTATCACTTGGGATGTAATGCCGCCTCTGACCACAATTACAAATTGGCGCTGTTTGTTTATCAAGTGGTTGATTCTACAGGAAAGGAAGCAGAAGTGCACATGTTTCAGTAAAGCTAGTTTACTGTAAACATTTGCCAAAATATGACATGCATGCCTCATCTGGCCTTCATATCAGTGAGTTAATTTGTTCCTGACCTCGTGGATGGATGGTAAGGAACAGTGTTGTTTTATTTTTGTATGTTTACCTTGTAAAACATTATTTTCACCTTAGCTCATATGTGTAGGCCTAACTAGCCTTGAAGCATGACTTGCTCGATACACTCGACAGCACAGTTGCACAGTTGTAGTATTTGGCTAAGGCATTACCTACTTTTGGACAGTTGGTGTTTGTGTGTCTGCTTGCTCTACACATGTTGGTTAATTTTGGGCATTTTTAGTTGGCTGGTATGAAAGGGTGAAAGTATTTGTAGTAACAACACTTTTATTATGCTATATTTGGACACACTTTTATTGGACTATATTTTGTATCTATGCAGAAGAATAAATAACATTGTTTATTGCATGCTATTTTTGTGGGAGGGTGGATGTATTGTGCCATACCAGTGAAACATCACTCTGTTACAAACTTGTGTACAGAAAAATCAAGTTTAAATTAGTTCTGATTTTCCATGATCAGATGATCCCCCATCCTAACTATGGAACTAGGGAACAAGACCCTGTGCATTGTCTGCAAGGTTAGTTTTCACGTGTGTGCTTCAGTAGTATAATGTTTATGACATCAATGAGTCCAACAGTGTTAGTTTTCATGCGTATTCCTTCAGTAACGTAATGTTTATGACAGCAATGAGTCCAACATTTCATTTCTAAATTCATGACAGGAATCTGGTGGAAGGGACATAACTGCTGTCACAGCTCCTAAGCTGCTTCACCAAGTAAAACTGTTTGAGGAATCCGGACTGATCACCAATGATGCGGATATCAATCTTTCACAGAGACTGTCAGCTGTCAATGCAGAAACTTTACAGGATGGATATAAAATCCACAAGAGTTGCTATGATCGCTATAATAACAGCCATTTCAATTGTGCGAAGGATCGTAAACGGAAAAGAGAACTGGACCTTGCAGATCACCAGACTATTGGGGCAAACACACGAGCAAAGGCTGGGCCTAGTCTTGCGTTTGGAGCCGAACTTTGCTTCTATTGTGAAGAGCCAGCCATTGAGAACCCTCGGAAGAAGGACAAATCAGAACCATTGTTAGCTGCTGCGGGAAAAGAAAAGTCAGCAAAACATGTGAAGGATTTCACAGACAATCTAGAGATGATGGCCAAAGTCCTGAATGATGGCAAAATACTCAGATTACTTGAAACTGATGTTAGATCACGGGAGTTATTCTATCACAGGAAGTGCCACTCAAGATACCGTAACAGGTGAGCCAGCACAACATACCCTTTTAAGTTCAATTCTTAAGTTGAGCTATAGTCGGGCCATATATATATATTTTAATAATTTGATTATTTCTTCTTACTAGATACAGTTCAGCGAGCTGCAGGATAAAGCAAGAAAGAACTTCATCACAGAACTCCCCAGACATGATCCAGTATGCTGAATATATCGCCATGGAGGAAGTAGGGAACTTCATTGATGACAGCTCAGAAAATGTTTTTGATCTTCACAAACTCGAGAATATTTATCTGCAGAAAGTTGAAGATTTGGGCTTCGACCGGCCCAAATCTCACTCTACACGATTTGCTGAGAAACTCTCGAACAGCTGTCTGGACATAAATGTAGTGCAGAAAGAGACAGGGGCACATTACAGGGTTATTAAGAAGGGTAGTTTGGACAATGTAATCAGTGACAGTGACTTTTTAGATTCACTTTGCAAAGTCACAAAACCTGTTCGGGCTGAAGTAATAAAGAATCGAAGAGACAGTAAAAGCACCCGACTTTCAGACTTGTCTACAGAAGGACTACGGATGAAGAGCAATTTCAAACTGAAGATGCTGATGTCACTGCTTTGTGATGGAACCGCACGATATGAAGATCTTCCGATGCATCTCGAACAACTGTGCCAGACCGTAAGTTTCAACACCAGGATCAGACCAAATACAAAGAAAGATTCACAGCAGTCAAGCTCTGTCATCCAAAAGAGGCACAGGTCAGTGGAAGAGCCTGTGAATCGATATCTGACCCTGAAGCTCTATGCAATGACGAGAAGCAAGAATGTGTTACAGACAACATTTGAACTAGGTCTGACACATTCCTACTGTTCCACCCTTATCTGCATTGACGAAATCTCCCTGTCAATGAGAGAGCTCTTCCTAAGATCACAGGGAAAGGTGCTACCCCACGCCTTGAGACAAGGGTTATTTACCACATTTACAGATGACAACATAAATGAGCAGAGTTCATCGCCTACAGCATCTAAGAACTGCAATGCTATGGCAATGACTTGTCTACAGTTTCCCCGTGTAGCAGGGGAAGGCCTCTCAAGGGAGAGAAGATTTTCCAGGGACATTAACCCTAACACACCGGGCTTGGAAACAGTGTTGGAGGAATATCTGAGCGTAATGGAGCAGAAGGTCTTTAAGGAGTCTCGTCGCCCTCTACAGACCATCAATGTTGAAGAAGTTGACGCAGAGCTAAAAGTCGTGTTTCAGAAAAGCATGGAAGAGGAAGAAGAGTTTTTGATGGTGGCTATGAAGAACATTGGATCTGATGCATTACAGCCTGTTACTTGGACCTGTCACCATGCTTCAAAGGAACGTGACCAGACAGATGTTCCCAAAACAATCAACTGCATCCTGCCAGTGATTGACCATGCTAGCAACACTGAACACCTTCAGCTCCATGTCATGAGAATAGCAGTATCATACACAAGATATCTTAACCCAGGCCAGGTTGCAGTGGGTGGATCCGATCAGCCCCTTTATGCCATCAAGAAGATGATACAGTGGGCCATGGGGGAAGAGTTTTCTCATTCATACTTCGCGTTCATGGGTGGGCTGCACCTTGAGAAGGTTTCTCTTGTCTGTGTTGGGCAGTTGATAAAAGGAACTGGCCTTGATACCATCTTAACCTCAGCTAATCTGAATATCACAGGTCTGACAACTGCTGTCTGCGATGTGAATTCCATAAAGAAGGCTAGATACTGTATTCAACTCCTGGCTGTGGTGCTGGCCAAGAAGAGAGATGAAGCATTTCAGGCAAAACGTCTAGTGGACAACAGTTTGACTTGGAGTAACTGGGTGGCCAATGAAAACAGCCCCATGTTTCACTACTGGAACAATGTTGTTGACACAATCAAGAAGGTTCTTATCTTCATAAGATCCTTTCGAGAGGCAAACTTCATCATGATGATCAGTGCACTTGAGCAGCTCATTCCTCTTTTCTTTGCACTTGATCATACACACTATGCCAGATGGGCATCAGTGTTTCTTCAGGATCTCAAAGAGCTCAAATGGAGACACCCATACTTGTTCAAGGAATTTCTTTCAGGCTCTTTCACAGTAAACACCAGAGACAACCCATTCTCAAAGATTGCATGTGATCAAAAGCAGGAACATAACATAAAGGTCATCAAGTCTGACACTGGATATGTCGATATCATCAATCGGGAAGATCAAGAGTTCTTCAGGAAACTCGAACTTGCGCTACCCGAAATCCAGCGCTACCTAGATGAGGTCGAAGGTCAAGATCCATCACACGGGCACAAAGAAATGCTGGATTCCTTCAAGGAAACATTTTCAAGCCACACACTCAAGGTGTACCAGGGTATCCTTACCAACCCGTTCGATGAAGCTCAGTTCATGAGGTTGAACTCATCCATTCCCTTCCCAGATGTCATAAGTAAAGACTCCAGTTTTGTCTTTACAGTCGGCAAAACTCAGCATGACCAGTTTGTGCAGGAGCGAATTGTATTAAGTAAGAAGGATGTCAATGCAACCATCTCACGAAATGCCCTGAAACTCCCAAGTTCATGTGCAAAAGTCCAACTCGCTAGCCCTGCAATCAAGCCACCCAAAGGAACCTTTGCAAAGCTGAAGGAGGCCTGCAGATCAAGAGAAGAAGAGACAAGGAAGTTATTTGGTGGTGAATTCACAGGTGAAACTAATTGATATAAAGTCAGTTATTCAAATATTTTAGATGTTACTTAAGTCTTACCAGATTTTTAATATAGTGATATTCATTGATTCAATTTCACATTCAAGTTAATTGATTTGACAGTAAGCCCAAGAGTTACACTTAGCTTAACTATTCATTTCAATTTCAGGTTTACCCGACGCCTTGTCAACAAAGGATGGAGATATTTATCATAGCCAAAAGTCTCAAATTCTTAAGGACATCGGTGTACAAGTTCAATCTACATCCTCAGAATGACTTGTGATAGATTTGTCTGTGCAAGTACGAATCATGGCAAAGTCTCTCACCAAAGGCATGACATTCCAAGACTTTGTAATCAAAGTGTTGAACAGCATTGCCAGGATCGGTCATGAGAAGAAAGCCAATCGTATTGACATTGTGGCTGACCTCTACCAGAATATGAGTATCAAGACTGCGACTAGGAAGAACCGGGGATCAGCAGGTAGTTCACAGATGGCTTTCAGTGAGAATGACACCATGCCAGAATCTAAGCAATTCTTTGAAGCTTTTCTGTCTAATGTAGACAACAAAGTAGCCCTGAATCTAATGTTCGCCAGGATTGCTAAGGCACAAGCGTGGAACTGGGACAAGGAGTTCAGCATCACCTACGGCAGAAAGGTGCTTGCAAACTTCGGCGAAAGCTTCGAGATCCAGCTTTATGACAGCATAGATATGCTTGAGGAGGCTGACAACCGCATCGTTTGCCATGTGATGCACATGCTAAACAAGGGGATCAAGTCAGTTACAGTTAGAACAGTCGACTCCGATGTGGTAGTCATCCTACTAGGGTTCACTACACAGTTCCTATCAGTATGTAATGACTTGCAACTTATAGTTGACTTTGCAGTTCCTGGCAAACGCCAATTCTACTCAATCACAGAAGCACACAAGAAGCTTGGTGGAGATGTGGCCGATGCCATGCCTGTGTTCCATTCTTTTAGTGGCTGTGATTCTGTGAGCGCCTTATTTGGCCACTCAAAAACTGCTCAATACAAAGCCTGGATAAACCACAGTAAGTCCACAGAACTCACTGCTGCTTTGAGAGGACTAAGTTGCTGCCCTAGTATCGAGACAGTTAAGGAAAGCATGGAAGTTATTGAGCCCTGGGTAATGAGCTGGTACAACAAGACTGGACTGTACAACTGTGTCAGTATAGATGAGCTCAGATTCCAGCTGTTCAAGCACTCAGTTAATGATGAGCTGAGAGACCTACCCCCAAGTCAGGATGCGCTTCTACAGCATCTGTTGAGAGCTACATTCCAGGCAGGATGGCTGTGGGGAAACAGCCTGCTACAACTCCCTTGTCCCCCTGTCATTGAATGGGGTTGGACTACCGAAGGAGAGGAACTCTTCGTCAAGTGGAGCACAGTTTCCACAAGAGATACATTGTCTCAAGTAACAGGGGTGTGTAGTTGCAGATCTAATAAGTGTACCTCATGTTCTTGTGCTGGCAGAGGGATGAAATGTCTCATTTATTGCAAGTGCCTCAGCAAGTGTTTGAATCCAGTCTGATGGGATGTGTGAGGTTAAAATAAAGATTTTTTTGGACCTCAAATGGTTTGCTTTGTTTCTTTGGTGGTTACTGGGTTCCTCCTCTTATAACAAAGAGTCAACTTGAATACTAGCACTCCATGAGTAGATGTAACACTTTTACTCAAACAAACTGTATAGCCTTCTTGCACAGATTTGGCTAAAGTTGATTGCATGCTGCTGATCAATTCAATGGAAAAAAGAACATGTTCATGAATAGCTCAAAACGTGAAGGTTTTAGGGCATACAGTATATTTGTTCAGAGCACTAATATAAATAGTTATTTCCACATCTTTTGAGCCCAATATCAACTCGGGGCAACCTCCGAGAGCTGAGCCTGAGATATAGTCCCAGGGCTAAAAAGTGGGCGTGGCCATGTATGTGACCAGTGAAAATTAGTTTTTTGTAAATACCTGAAAAAAATAAAGGTTTTGGGGTATATGTTTGTTCATAATGCTTATATAAATGTGGTGCTTCTGCTTCTTTTGAGCCCATGATCAGCTCTCTGCGACATTCAGGAGCCGAGATACTGATTTCCAGGCCTAAAAAGTGGGCGTGGCCATTTCAGAGACTTCCCCCACCTAAAATTTTGGGCTCCTTGCATTTTTTTCTTTATTGGACCCTAAATTAACAGAAAAACATTGGCTCAAATGTGAATGACTTTTTGCAGCCTTGACCCCATATTTGCCCTTAACTGACCAGACTATTGTGTGTGTCAATGATTCCAAGAGCTATGCCGTCCAGAGCTTGGCTCCTGGTAAATGGACTGCATTTTATATAGCGCTTTTCTAGTCTACCGATCACTGAAAACGCTTTTTTACAATGTATGACTCACATTCAGACTCAGTCGTACATGTATGACTGGTAGGGTCACCCAAGGCAGATAAGTCAAGGAGGAGGTCCCAGATGAATCACGATCCCAGAAAGACCTCAATGGCGGAACTGGTGGAAGATGTCCCCAGGTCACAACGGCAGTGAAGGTGGATTAAGGCTGCAACAGAGGCCGGTCTCCAGCCGTTGGACTCTGGCCATCCTCTGCCGCAGACCGTGTGGTGGCTGCAGTCGCATCAGCCACGCCACATAAAAAGCTGTCACGTGCAGGCGTCCTCTCATTATGTGGCTCCAGGGTCAGCCTCTACACCCACCTGAGGACCCAGATGGAGGACGGTCATACTCGACCCCAAGTGACCACCGATGATGACCTGCACTCACACATCCCTCCAAAATGCAAAATGTGGTGGGGAGACATTCCATCTCCCCATTTGCTATTATTTATGTGCAAGCCGCAACATTTCTCCAGTGGGGATGAGTGAATGTTTTATTGGCGTGCACAAAGGCGACAAAATTTGAGGTAGAGCGTGACTTCCATGACTGGCGTGGCTCGAAGACTAAATATATGCTGACTACAGATAGAGAAATGTTACTCTGTATTGCTAGTAAATCATGACAAAAAAAATCGTGCTTGATCTCGTATTGCCTTAAGGGTGGACTGTTTTGACCTTTTTTCCCGTAGCGGTACTTGACCTGTGTGGCTATGGCAGTTCGCTCAGGCCAATCTGAGTGCACTAGTGCACAAGACCTAAATGATAAAATGAGAGCAAAACTCATTTCTTTAATCGCCGATACACCTAGAGGTCTGTGTTTTTCTTTTTTTTCCTTTTTTTTTGGTATTAGAATCAATAGATTTTTTTTATCTTCATAAAATTCTCTATGGTGGGTGGAATCATTGCCGGACAGTATGGTGATGGGAGATTATTACTGTCGGATCTGGACACACACACACACACACACACACACACACACACACACACACACACACACACACACACACACACACACACACACACACACACACACAGGGGCAATTTAGTACAGCCGATTCACCTGACCTACATGTCTTTGGACTGTGGGAGGAAACCGGAGCCCCTGGAGGAAACCCACACAGACACGGGGAGAACATGCAAACCACACAGAGGAGGACCCAGGACGACCCCCAAGGTTGGTCCACCCCGGGGCTCGAACTCAGGACGTTCTTTGCCGTGAGGCGACTGGGCCTACTACTGCGCCACCGTACCGCCGAAAAACAGTAATTACCAGCTAACAGAAAGCCCAGTTCCTGCATTAAGTAACCAGATCCATAGTTTCACGCTGCATAATCTAAAGCAGTGTGCCGGGAGCAGCCTAAAGGCTCGTGCTCTACTCATGTCCTCGGAAGGAAAGGCAGCTCGGGCAGGAAAGGTTTGGAGCCTTGCACACAGTGAGCCACTCATTCTTACTCTTCACCCTGCTGTCAGTTGATGGAGGTTGTGTGTGTGTGTGTGTGTGTGTGTGTGTGTGTGCGCGACTTGCACATTGCACCATTTATCCAGGCAAAGCACCCATCTGTTTCTCTCTCTCTCTCTATCTATTTCTCTCTCTCTTGCTCTTTCTCTTTCTCTCTCTCTCTCTCTTACGTGCACACACTATCTCTCTCTGTCTTCCATGACTTTTTCTCATCTGTCTGCCTGCCTTTCTGTCTGTCTGTCTGCCTGTCTGTCTGTCTGCCTGCCTGCCTTTCTGTCTGTATGTCTGTCTGTCTGTCTGCCTGACTGTCTGCCTGTCCAGTGTTTATTACGGTCCACACAGTGGACATTGTTTGTGAGCACACTCTGGAGGCTGCTTCTCTAAGTACTACACTCACTGAGGCCGGTCCCCAAACCATTACTACTCTCTCAAACAGACTCCAACGCCAACTACCATGCACACCCTACCAGATCCTGATTCTAGCTGGACCACTTTCCACACATTTTTTGACGGTCATGGCCACACTTTCTGTTCTTTCTTTTCCCTTTCTTTTTTTTTTCATTTTTTTTCATTTCCAATGCACTTTATTTGGTTTATATCTTTTGTATCCTTGCTTTTGTGCACATGTGCACACTGTTGTAGTTGGGCTTGCCTTCTGGTCCGTGAAGGACATTGTGTTAGTACTTTTTGTATGAAACGTGTTACACAAATAAAGTTTGATAGCAGCTCTCAGCCCCACTGACTGCTTTTCATATTCTTACTGTAAGAGCCAATATCATAGGTGCACACACACACACACACACACACACACACACACACACACACACACACACACACACACACACACACACACACACACACACTTGCTTGCTTGCTGGTTGTCCATCGTGTCCGATGATGACCAGCTTCTCCTATTTGTGAGTCCTTTGGTGGCTGAATAGTCCAATCCTGGATGCACAGTTGCGGTTGCAGACCGGGCATGTTAAAGTGGTGCTGGAGGGGGTAGTGGTAGCTTTGCGAGCATGCCTCTTCGCACGCTTTGCTACACGGTGTTGTGTGCACTGGTTTTCCATATACTTCACTCCCTCTGAGATGTGAGAGCGCCAGGTTGTGCAGCAGAAAGCAAGTTCCTCCAAAGAAGAGGGGTTGATCTGGCATCTTTTCAGTGTGGTCTTCATTTGGTCTTTGAACCGCTTCTTCTGCCCACCAGCAGTGCGTTGACCAAGGCGTAGTTGGCCGTAGAGGACTTTACATGTGAGTCGTTCGCTGGGCATGCGAATAACATGCCCAAGCCACCTGAGTTGATGGTGGCTTAGGGTAGACTCCACGCTGCAGCTGCCTGCCTGCTCCAACACCTCTGTGTGTGGCACTCTGTCCTCCCAAGTAATGCCGAGGATCCTCTGGAGACATTTCACATGGAAGGCCTCCCTGCTTCTGAAATATTGGACGTAGATGGTCCATGCCTCACATCCATGGAGTACTGGGGAGATGCATACTGCTCTGTAAACAAGCACTTTGGTGTGGAGACTGAGGTTGCTGTTCTGAAAACCTTTTCTCCTTAGACGACCAAAAGATGTTGAGGCTTGTTTGAGGTGGTGCTGAATCTCATCGTCCATTGTGCAGGTGTCAGATAGCATACTTCCCGGATATTTGAAGGCAGGAATAGTGGCCAGTTGTGTCCCTTCTGCTGTGAAGGTTGTTGAGTAGTTACAACTGCCGACAGAGTGTTTTGTAGGGCTTCTGGTATGTGAGCCACCAGGGCACAATGGTCGGCATACTGTAGCTCAATAATCTTCCCACAGGTCAACTTGGTGGTTGCCTGAAACCTCCTGATGTTGAATAGGTTTCCATCGAGCCTGAAGTCAATGGTAACTCCAGCCTGCTTCTCCAGCCTCCTTCATAAAAGTGTTGTAACAGAGACTAAGAAAATATTGAACAGGACTGGGGCTAGCACACGGACTTCTCTGACTCCAGTCTGCACAGCAAAGGGCTCAGAACTGTGGTTCGCCACTACCACTCGGGCCATCATTCCTGAGTGAAACTGTCCAAGAATGGTGAGAAACTTGGGTGGACATCCAAATTTCTTCAGGACTTGCCACAGCAGAGCCCGGTTAACTGTATCAAATGCCTTTGAGAGGTCTATGAATGCTATATATATATAGATCCCTGTGCTGTTCTCGGCATTTCTCCTGGAGATGGCGTGTGACAAAGACCATTTCAACGGCCCCTCTATCCTTTCGGAAGCCGCATTGTGACTCTGGTATTACCCGTTCGGCTATTGCGAGTGTTAGTCTGCGGAGCATGATCTTGGCTAGGACCTTTCCGGCAATGGCCAGTAGTGAAATACCCCTACTGTTGGAGCAGATGGATTTGTCTCCTTTGTTTTTATAAATGGCCACAATGTTGGTGTCTTTCCACTGTTGGGGGACACACTCGCGAATCCACACCTCAAGAATATAGAGATACAGTGTCCTCATACAGAGATAGCCTCCTTCCTTGAGGATTTCAGCTGAAATAATATCAGGTCCAGGGATTTTGTTGTTTTTCAGGGTCTTGACTGCATGTAGGATTTCTTTAAAAGATGGTGGGAGGTCTAGGTCTTGCAAGGTAGGCTGTTCAGGGAGCTCTGCCAGTACCGTTGAGTTCACTGGGGTGGGCTGGTTGAGCAGGGTGTTAAAATGCTCGGCCCACTGCTCCACTAACAGGGCCTGATCCTTGATGAGAGTTGTTCCATCAGCAGACCTAACGGGTGTCAGGGAGAAGTTTCTGGGGCCTTAGATGGCCTTAACTGCATCATAGAAACCATGCATGTCATTCCTGTCTGCATGAGCCTGGATTTTGTTGGCTTTCAAAATCTACCACTCATTTTGCAGATTCCGCAGAGTTGCTTGGGCCTCAGAGAGGAGGTCTTACCATTTTTTACTGAGAGGTTGGGATGGTGGGGTTGCTGAGGGAGGCTCCGTGTGCCTTATGCATGTTGTCCAGGAGGGTGGAGTTCTTTCTGGCATTGTCATAAAACCAGTCCTGATGCTTCTTGGTTTTGAAGCCAATGGATTCGGCTGCATTGTCAAAGAGGGTGGTGTTCAGAGAGGTCCACTTTTCATCCATCCCAGACTCTGAGTTGATCAGCTGTTCAATGTCAACTAAGTTGTCGGCTAGAGAATGACGGAAGGTGTTTTGAGTGTCGCTGTTGGATAGTCTGGCACAGTGGAGTGGTTTCTTTTTTGGCCCAGATTGGCATCTCAAGGGTCGGACATGCACTCTGACTTTTGTCAGGATCATATGGTGGTATGTCCAGCAGTCTGCTCCTCGCATAGCTCTTGTAAGGAGCACGTCTATAAGACCAGCCCGCCTCATGATAGCATAATCAAGCAGGTGCCAGTGTTTGGATCTGGGATGCATCCAGGATGCCTTCTGTTCATTATTTTGTTGGAAAATGGTGTTTGTGATGGTGCGGTCATGTTCCGAGCACAGACTAAGAGGTTTTATGCCAGTGGGGTGGACTTTTCCAATGTCGTGGGTGCCCATCACTCCATTCCAATTTTGCACGTTCTTCCCAACTCAGGCATTAAAATCACCAAGCAAAATGACTTTGTCGCTCCTTGGGATGTTGATGAGTATATCATCAAGTGCCTGGTAGGAGCGATCTTTCTCTTCATCATGGGATGTTAAAGTTGGAGCGTAGGCACTTATTGAGGTGATATATCGACATTTTGCGAGGGGTACGGGGAGAGTCATCAGTCGCTCATTAATGCCCATTGGTGTTTCTTCGAGTTTGGGTAAGAGTCTGTTCTTAATTGCAAAACCAACTCCATGGATGTGTTGACCTCCTAGGGGGTATCCTTTCCAAAAGAATGTATAGCCCTATCCTACTTCGTTGAGCGAGCCCTCTTCAAGGAGCCTGGTCTCACTGAGTGCCACCACATCCACACAATAGCGCTTCAGCTAGCTAGCAATAAGTACTGTTCTGTGTTGAAGTCTGTCCATGCCATGGCTGACGTCCAGGAGTGTCCTTATGTTCCATGCTGCAAATCTTAGTGGTATAGTGTGTGTTTTTCGACCACATAGACCGGCAGGTGCGGCTTCCTGCCCAGGCGCAGCGTTGAGTGGGCAATTTTTGGGCCACCTATTCTAGGCCGTTCCCCGAATGGGGTGAGCAGTGTGGTCCCTAAATAGGGCTGCTCAGATGCACAGGGGTCTGCCGGAAACAGCTGCCACTCAATCCCAGCTGCTAACGACCGTTGCCCTGTGCCGCTGGCGTGCAGAGTTCCAACTAAGAGCTCCCAGCTCGTTCAGACCTGCTCCCGTCACTGGATACTCCATCGCCGCCAGACTTTGTTGTGAGGTCGGGGACTCAGATAGCAGAAGAAGATACCTGCGCAGAGATGGTTGGATGGATGGCTTCTCCCAACGCCACATGACTTGATTGTAGAGGATATGGTTCCAATGGCAAGGGGGATCCCTATACGACCGGCACCTCCACACAACTGAAAGGGGGCTGCTGGAAATCTAGTTTTTCGGAAACTGCCTCGAAGCATGCCGCCACAGCTTGCTTTTCTATTGGGGTAAGGTCCCTTAGCCTTATGTCTTCCCAGACTCACCCACAAGGCAGCGGGGCAGTGGTTGATAGGTGCCAGGGCGTGTCCACCAGGGTGGGCCTACACACCATATCTCTGGGGCCCACTGCTGCTCCGAGATCTCCTGCCAAGTTAGCCTGGGGCTGCAAGACCCCAGTTATCATGTGTGGCCACGGGGAGGCCTGGCAGGAGTCTTGGTGAAGGAGAGGCTATGCACTGGCAAGGGAAGGCTTACACGCTAGGATGCTTCCCTATTCACCACAAAGGCTAGCCAGGGGCAGCAAGCTAAAGGCAGTAGGGACACAAGCGGGTTGGAGGAACACATGCACCTTCCCTCCAACTACACGCTGCTGCACTAGACGCGTCACAACACCCTGTGGGCTGCCACACACACACACACACACACACACACATACACAGACACACACACACACACACACACACACACACACACACCTTTTTTATGCATTTATTCCCAAACCCACACAAGCACACATTCACATATTTCTTTAAGTACACATAACACTGACAGGAGCACCTCTCTACCAACTGCCCACATCCACCACAAGGCCAACAGTCTCCCCGGCATCATTAACATTGTGTGACGGGGTAGTTTGACTGCACCTGCAGCAGAGCGGCCCCCTCCACAACTATATGGAGCAAAGAGCATCAATCTACTTATAAGACCCGTGATGAGGAAATTAATGTTCTGTGAGGGAACGGCGTGCTCTCACACACAAATGCCGTCCTCCCCCATATAGTTTAAGACAAACTTGTTTATCTGTTTACCCTGTTCATCGGCAAACAGGACTACAACTTCCATCCATCCAGACATCCATCCATCCATCCATCCATACATCAATCCATGCATTATCCAAACTGCTTAACCTTACACAGGGTGGCGGGGATGCTGGAGCCTATCCCAGCAGTCATTGGGCAGCAGGCGGGGAGACACCCTGGACAGGCCGCCAGGCTGTCACAGGGCCGACGGCCGATTCACCTGACCTGCATGACCTTGGAATGTGGGCGGAAACCCATACAGACACGGGGAGAACACGCAAACTCCACACAGAGGACGACCCGGGACGACCCCCGAGGTTGGACTACCCCGGGTGTTCGAACCCAGGACCCCCTTGCTGTGAGGCGACCACGCTAACCTTCACGCCACAGACTACAGCTTATTCAGTTCCAATATGTCTTCTACTATGGCAGACGGACGAGACAATACAGATAAATATCTGGCACGGGGAAACAACACTTCAACAAGTTTTTCTTTGTTGCAGGGTTATGGAATAGTAAAAAGAAAACACAGGTTCAAATATTAGTGACTGTTTTTCCAAACTGGATTAAAAAGTACTATACTGTATTACTGGGCGGCACGGGTTCGAACCCCAGGCCATCCCAAGTCCTTTCTGTGTGGAGTTTGCATGTTCTCCCTGGGGCAGCGTGGGTTTCCTCCCACCACCACAAACACACGCATGTTCGGGTTAATACTCCTGCCTGTGCCCCTGAGCAAGGCGACAGAAAGAAGAACTGGAGTTGTCTGTGAATGTCCTCATTCATCCAGGTCATGGTTATCCAAAGGAGTTGAATCAAGTGCAACTGGACTTGGTATATATCCGTGAAGACGTTTCGCCTCTCATCCAAGAGGCTTCCTCAGTTCGTGCCTTTCTGACTAGACCAAGCTAGTCTGACGGGCGTTGGTAAACATCGGGACACAAAGAGCCATGGACATCTATAGCTCTGACAATGACTCCAAGAGGATAAATTCTCATCACCAGCCAGTCAGACCAGCTTGGTCTAGTCAGAAAGGCACGAACTGAGGAAGCCTGTTGGATGAGAGGCGAAACGTCTTCATGGATATACACCAAATCCAGTTGCACTTGATTCAACTCCTTTGAAGAACTGAAGTTGGTCCTCGGGTGCTGCAGCTGCCCACTGCTCCTATCAGTGCTGTAGTACTCGAGTACAGGACTCGGACTGGAGTCCTGATTTTTCATTCGGACTCAGAAGTTGGAGATGAGGACTCGGACTTGTTAATTGGTAAAGACTTTTTTTTTGTTTTTGTAATTTTTTTTGTAATAGGCCCTAATAATTTGGCATAGGATATTGATCGCTATATTCATACCGTAACATTATTCAATTTCATGCAAGGGCAGGCACATGTGTTTCACCTGCATGCGTATTCACGTGCACACCCTCATGTTGGAGGGTATGAGCCCATCTTCTTCGACTCAGACTCAACCTTGATGACTCGGACTCGACTCGGACTCTTCTTTGGGGACTCAGACTTGGACTCAGACTCGAACACTGGGGAGTCGAGACTGAACTCGGACTCGAGGTTTAGTGACTCAACCACAACACTGGCTGCTGTACAACAGGATGGGTTCAATGCAGAGAACACATTCGTTGTAAGAATACAATGTCGAATAAAGTGGCTTTCTTTTTTTTCCTTCGTTTTAAGTGGCTCTCAAAGTGCCAAGTCATCCTGACCTGCGGTGGTGGACCTTCTTTATCATTGTCGCAGTTCAACATATAAGTCACCACTCATTTTACGCCGCCTTTTTCATCTCTCTTTTTCCGTCTCGTTCTCCTCCCCTATCCGGCTATCTCTGTGTAGTTTTTCTCTCGGTGCGTGGTCACAATTTCTCAGAGTGATCTGAACTCCTAATCATAATGCACGTCACCTAGGAGCAGACTTCATGAATATGCTCCGAGCGTTAGAGTGCATGGCTGGCACCGGGTCAGATCTGATTTGCATATTGTTTATGGCCACTAGCTTAAATTAAAGCAGAGGTTTGGGTCCGTGATAATGCCAAGGCCTTATCTCCCGTGTTGGCTAAGTCGCGCTAGGCCGGGAAAATAAACTTCTCAAAGTGATATACTCCAGTAGACTGACAAGCAGCATAAGCCCCTGCTGGAGACCCTGCAGGGCTCTCAGTGAAACGGGGGCGCGCGCCACCTTATTGGACGCAGGGCGCCCCGATGTATGGAAGGCATTTAAATATGTCACGTTTCTGAAATGCAATTAAGCAACATGACCACACGAAAGCGCATATTAGCCATGCAAAAGCTTGTACAGTACTCTAAAACAGGTCTTTGAGCATTGAGGATTCCTGTAAACAGCTTTGTAGCCAGATTGAATCTAGATCAGAAGGTTTTTGTTCCCTGGATGTTCGCGGATTCTGACTGCCGCCGCTCCTGACAGTCTGCTGCATGAGAGGAGCGCTCGCTCCCAGCCTCTCCTCCTCAATCGGCTTTAAAAAAAAAAAAAAAAAACGTCTTTTTTTTCTACGCTGTCACTCCATCTCTATCTCTTTCTTCCCCACTCTGTCATTCTTTCTGTACTAGCGCCGCTCTTTCAGTCATTTTTCTCGCTTCAATATCTCGACTCCCTCTCTTGCTCCATCCCTCCCACCCACCGTTTCCCTCTCCATCACTCTGCTTTTCTCTCCCCTTCTCATCTTTCGCACTTTCTCTTTCTCTTCTTCTCACTCCCTCCGTCATATTCCTCTCCTCCCTCCCTACCTCCCTGTGCGCCTCGCTCGCCCATTCTCTCTCCTTTTAATCATGCATCAACTGCTGTGTCTGATGAGCACATCAGTCAAGGCCTGGCTAATGAAGTCCCTTTCCTTAGCCATTAGAGTGAAACAACTAATCTCTCCCTCTCTCTCTCATCTAACGAAACCACTTTCTCTTCTCGCTCTCCCCATTCACCCGCCCGCCCCTCTGCACACCTCCTCTCTAATCCATCTCTCACACTCGTTCTACCCCCCCCCCCCCCGCTCCGCTGTTCATCAACCTCGGTCTTACCCTGAAGTTGAGGAAACACATAATAGACTCACTGAGGCAGACACTGTCAAAAACAGAGGCTGGCGATGATTCAAACAAATACAGACTAGTGCCAAAAGGTGAGAAGAGAAGAGAAGAAGAAGAAGAAATTCCTTGTCCAAGGCAGGGGAAACCCTTAAAGAACTGAAAGGGTTTGGGGTTAGGCTTCACGGTGCACAGAATGAAAACCAATCAATCTTTTTTTTAATATCAGTGAAAGGGAGATAGACATATGGGCTGAGAAAAATGGATAGCATATAGCGAGGGCTTTACAGTAACTAGAAGTTTCAGCAGATAAAAAAAAGAAAAGAAAAGAAAAAAAACCCTTGTGCTCGCAGTAGCCTGAAGGTTTTAACTGAAGCTTGAAAGACAGCCGTGGTATGCCTTCCCCAGACCCCATCCAATTCATACACATTATGGGCGTAATGCGGGGTAAGTCTGCTGAATTCGCCGGAGAATCATTCCAGATGAGTTCGATAGTTATGCTAATGGGCCATCTGAAACCTGTTGTCTTAATTTCATTTTTTCATCATCACGCTCTGAATGATGCGAATTAGAATGAACAGGTTCACCCACTTAATGGATCTGTTTGAAATCCATGATGCGCCATTATAGACTGCTCGTTTCATCTTTGTTGCCATCTTGCACCGCTACCAGCCCGTGTCAGGTCTTTTCCAACACTTGTTTAGGTGAAGGACAAGCTGACGATGTAGGAGTTAGGGCAATGCAAAACAGTAGGGTCAGGAAAGGACTCGGGCTTCAACTGTGCCTTTTACCTCCAGCACGTTGCTGTTAGGGTACAAGTGATGCTTTGTGGTCTATTTCATTGATTCCTCCATCACCTACAGTTTATAAGAGATAGGTACTTAGAGCAAAATGGTCATTACTTAGAGCAAAATGGTCATTGATCTCCATACTCGACCCATACAAATCCTGACCTGATGTGGTTTTTGATTGATATAGGCAGCTAAACAGATCTCTAACCAATAGCCAAATTGATTTGTAAAGGGATGACACCTAACAGAAATCGAAAACCACAAACCAAGACCGCCAGGCCCTGTGATGGCCTGGCGGCCTGTACAGGGTGTCTCCCCGCCTGCCGCCCAATGACTGCTGGAATTGGCTCCAGCATCCCCGTGACCCTGAAAGCAGGATAAGCGATTAAGATAACGGATGGATGGATGGATGGCTGTATCTACTATGCCCATACTAAACTCACTTCCACCATGTGATGGAAGGTCATTTGCACCCAAACTGGCCACCATGAGATCTTCTTCCCCAGGGCCATGCACCTCCTCAATTGAGATCCTGTATAGGAGGCCTCTAGACACACTGGCATTTTGTACATTGTTACTATGTAACATGTGAATACAGTGCAATCCTCCATGTGCAATACATATATATACCACACTCACGACACTGTACTCACCACCCTTACCTGACAACCACTGTATATAACTTGTATATTGATTTTATCACATTCAGTGCCGTTTATTGTTCAATGATGGGCTGTCCTTGAATTATTTGATGTCCTTCAAGCACTCACTGTGCTGTCTTACTGGATTATGGATTGCTGCACTACTGTGTGTTGTACTGCAGATAACCAATACAAATGTACCCTTACATTGTTAAAGAAAGGGATTCTGATGCCAAGGGCTTACGGTAGATATTTTTATGCTGGTTTATCTCATTTTTTTAAAGGAAGACTGAACTGAAAAACAACATGAGGCTCAGTAACTAGAGCGCCACACATTGGAATAGATGATGGTGATTTGCTTGACCAAACTTACTCCATGTACATAGACTAACTCGTTCTCTGTTAGAACTGCCTAAGGAAAACATGTCAAATAACGTCACATATTTTGAGAGTAAAAAAGTAAGAGACCACAGAGACGAGAGAGCGAGAGAAAGAGTGAGTGAGTGTGGGCATATTAGAAGCAGCATGTCTGTAGCGGCTTGTCATGATGGTTGAGTTCTTACACAGCACTTGCTGGTACATATAATTTCAGGACTATCATTCTGAACAGGAAAATAAAATTTTCTCGGTAAATACAAGTTACATCGGTTTAAGTTTTAATAGACCATCAGTACTTCCTGGACGGGCACATTATGAGCGGTTAAATATCCCTTTAAGACTTCTCCTGGATCGCGACCTGGATCGCGACCTTGCAATGGTGGAGAAGCTTGCATTTATCAATGATCCCAAGAGCTATGCCGTCCGGAGCTATGCTCCTGGTAGGGTCAGCCAAGGTGGGTAGGTCAAGGAAGAGGTTCCAGACGAAGTACGATCCAATAAAGACCTGAATGGTGGAACTGGCGGAAGATGTCTCCAGGTCACAACGGCAGTGAAGGTGGATGAAGGCTGCAACAGAGGGTGGTTCCCAGCCATCTTGGTTCTCCATGCCATCTGACTCTGGCCAGCCCCTGCCAAGGACTGTGTGGCTGCAGGTGAATCAGCATTGCCATGTAAAAAGCTGTCACACAGGCGTCCTCCCATTATGCAGCTCCAAGATCAGCCTCTACACCGACCTGAGGACCCATACTCGGGTCGAGTGATCGCCGATCATGATCCCTTTAAGAGGGAAGGCCCTGTTTTTATATATTCAGGACATTTCTAAGAGGTGAATGCTTTATGCATGAGAAACTCTTGAGCGAATAATGGAGTCACGCCTAAATAGGTGTTTGTATTGTACTGTAGTAACAACAAGAGTGACGAGTACAAGGTCCCCATGGCATCTCCCGAGCACTACTAGTTGGGAGTGGGGGTCTCAGTGGACGCAGACCTCACATCAAAGTAAACAACATCTGCATGAACCAGGACCTTCTCTGGCCTCTTCCAGCTGGAGTGTTGGCGGTGAACAGACTCCAGTGACATCACCAGGAGGGAGAGCCAAGGAGCTTTCTTCTCAAACAGGTACCGAACTCACCCCTCATCTGCCTTGCCCTCTGCTTGTCTTTCTGTCTCACTTTCCATCTGTTCAAACTGCCAGACAGAGAGACTGCTGCAGAATAGTTTCTTTGTACCTGTCCATCTTTCTCCTAACAAGCCTTGTCTGGGTAGCTCAGGATATATGCGGCTAAATCTAGCCCACTTTCAGACCAAGCTGTTTAAGTACAACGTGATTATGAATTAGCCAAACTTCAACTGTCTAAAATACACAACACAAGTGCATATGTCATGGTGTAGTACTTTTAATTGCTTTTGTATTGGTCGTGGCTAGGGCTGGTAACTGTCCCGTAAAATACGGCTTTGTTCCATAACTGTACAGTAAAAAAAAAAAACTCATACAGGCCACATTTGTGTTTCCTAGCTGTGAGAATCGATTCAGTGCAGCTGTATGGTTGAGAAGAGGTACAGCACTGTTAAAACTTTGCAGTTATGGAGAAAGTGTATGAGATGCAAGGAAACCCTCCATCTTTATTACCCCTCAGCCCATCTGTAATGCATTGTTCCACTACAGAAAATCTCTCTCCCCCTCCCTCCCTCTCTCCCCCCCCCCTCTCTCTCTCTCTCTCTCTCTCTCTCTCTCTCTCTCTCTCTCTCTCCTGCTCTCTGTCCTTCAATCAGAATGATCATTATACAGTTGTCTAATTCTGTTTGCTCTGATTGGACGATACTTGATTTTGGCAATGCGTTCTGATTGGAAGGATACCATTACTACACCACCCAATGATAATGACAATACAAATACTCAGTTGCCATGTCATTTTAAAGTCCAATTTTATTTTTAGGCCTACAGCACATTTAATGCTATGGAAAAATTTGAGTTGTATAATCCCAGGATGTTGAGTCAGTTCATCCGGACACAACGTCTAGCGGAGAGAAACTTGTTATGGGAGTGATGAAAGCATCTTACAGTGCGTGACTGCAACTATTCCCCAACCCTCTGTGAATAGTAAACATGGCCATTGTAACTCTAGTTAATGGTCACGGTAAATTGCATAGGAAACCGATCAATGGTTTCGGTCGTTATGCCACTGTATTGTTTATAAGGGTGGGGATACCTGCAGGCAGTTGAGACTGAAGAGGCCGCTTAGATGAGTGATGAAACGTTTCTCTCAATAACGTCGTGTCCAGATGAACTGATTCACTCTTCTGGATTCCCTTACCTGGATTATTCAGCAAGCATCAAGGCATCCAATTGTAGACAATAATAGACTTTCACTTTTCAACGAATTTGAGCCTTGTTTAGCACTGATGGTGCATACTATTTCAACATTTTTTCCTCAAAATGTTTAATCAAGATTAAATTGCTTAATGGGTGTGTTAGCCAACCTGTCAGTTCGCTGGTCTTTGACAGTCTGTGGGTCTGTCCTGTTTATCACTAGCCTATTGGATTGTGTATCTGACTTCCTGCCGGTTCTTAGCTCGCCTGATTAGCTGTCTCTCTGCGAGGCTGAAAGCGAGCTTGCTCTTGAATGGGCTCTTGTTGCAGTCTAGCGGAGATCCAACCGAGCGTCCAGTTTTGTATTGGATCTGCCCAAACTTCAAGAGTCGCTGTAGCGGTGTGGCCGCTCGCCTGTCAGCTTATCTGCATCTACCAAGTCCTTCCGTCCGGACTTGCGTGGCTGTCAGTCGGATAACTTGATCTCTGCAATGCTTGCCAACCACTTTTTTTAGCTATAATGTCACCGTCAGTTTGTGTGTCCACTTATTCCATGTTTATTATGGGCCTGTTTCTTTCCCTGCATAGCCACCCCCCCCCGCCCTTCCACTTGCCTACAGTATTGTCAGTTTGGCTGTGTTCTCTCTCTCTCTCTCTCTCTCTCTCTCTCTCTCTCTCTCTCTCTCTCTCTCTCTCTCTCTCTCTCTCTCTCTCTCTCTCTCTCTCTCTCTCTCTCTCTCTCTCTCGCTTGCTCACTTCCTTGCCTGCTTGGCCCCCTGTGAACTGTGTACAAATATAGATTAGTTTAGAAATTCATTAGCCCAGTCGTTATCTCTCAATGGCGTGCGCCACACCATAACAAGCCCCCAGGGGCACAGAGGATTGGTGGAAGATAAGCACGAGTTCTTCTTTCCACTATGTCAAAGAGAGGAAGGAGGAGGGGGAGGAGGAGGAGGAGGAGAGGGAAGAGGGCGGAAGACAGAGACCGATGCAAGAGGGGAAGAGAAATGTTTGTAAAGAGGGCAGCAAGGTGGGATGAGGGGGAGGGGAGGGAGGGAGAAGTATATAGAGATAGAGAGAAAGCGATGGGGGGGGGACCGTGAGAGCGAGCGGGAGGACTGGAGGAGAGCATGTTGAGAGAAGTTAGAGACAATACGGAACAGCAGGAGATGCCAAGAGCATTTTGCACATCTGTTTGCGGCTCGAGGTATGTGGAGCAACCACAACACTCAGCCCATACCGCACACACGCACACACACACACACAAACACGCACACAGACACACATAGCGTTTCCGAGCGTGTTAGTGTGATCTGGAGGAGTGCACCCTGAAGGCCAGCCGCATCTTCTCTCAGAGGCTTCGTGTGTGTTTGCGCGTGTCCTGGCCAGATGCAGTGGTGTGCACGCTTTGGCAGCATATGCAGCGAGCAAGGCAACAGCAGAGAGCAGTGGAGCCCGGGCAGTCGTCTCCATTACTGCTTTCATCAGTACCCAGTTTGATGCTACCATGTAACAACACAGCATTTGGCCGCCTCTACAGTGTGTCTCCTTCACTCTCGCTTTCTCTTTGTTACCCCCCCCCTCTCGCTCTCTCCCTCTCTCTCTCCTCCTCCCCCCTCTTGCTCTCTCTCGCTTCCTCTCTCTCCCCTCTCCCCCCTCTCTCTCCCCTCCCCCTCGCTCTTTCTCTCTTGCTCTCTCTCCCCTCTCCCCCTCTCTCTCCCCTCCCCCTCGCTCTCTCTCTCTCTCGCTCGCTCTTTCCTCTCTCTCTCCCCTCTCCCCTCTGTCTCTCTCTTGCTCTCTCTTTCTCTCTCTCTCCCTCCCCCTCTTGCTCTCTCTCGCTCTCTCTTCCTCTCTCTTCCCCTCCCCCTCGCTCTCTCTCTCCCCCTCTTGCACTCTCTTGCTCTCTCTCCTCTCTCCCCCTCTCTCTCCCCTCCCCCCTCACTCTCTCTCTCTCTCTCTCTCTCTCTCTCTCTCTCTCGCTCTCACTTCCTCTCTCTCCCCTCTCCCTCCCCCTCCCCCCTCGCTCTCTCTCTCTCTCCCCCCTCTCTCTCCCCTCCCCCTCACTCTCTCTCTCTCTCTCTCTCTCTCTCTCGCTCTCGCTTCCTCTCTCTCCCCTCTCCCTCCCCTCCCCCCTCACTCTCTCCTCTCTCTCTCTCTCGCTCACTCTTTCTCTCTCTCGCCTTCTCTCCCCTCTCCCCTCTCTCTCTCTCTTTCTCTCTCCTCTCTCTCCCTCACCCTTCTTGCTCTCTCTCGCTCTCTCTTTCTCCCTCTCTCTCTCCTTTATCTCTCCCCCCCTCTCTCTCTCTTTCTCTCTCCCTCTCCCTCTTCCTCTCTCTCTCCTCTCCCCCTCTCTCTCCCCCTCTCTCCCCTCTTCCCCCTCTATTTTTCTCTCTCTCTTCATCTCTCTCTCCCTCCCCCGTTTCTCTCTCTCCCTCCCCCTCTTTCTCTCTCTCCCCCCTTCTCTCTGTCACTCTCTCTCCCTCTCTCTCTCTCGCTCTCTCTCTTCCTCTCTCTCTCCCTTCCCTGTTTCTCTCCCCCCCCCCTCTCTCTCTCTCTCTCTCTCTCTCTCTCTCTCTCTCTCTCTCTCTCTCACACACACACACACACACACAGAAGCTGACACAAACATAGCAGTATGAAGATTTTTTTTGTGGAAACTGGAAAATAAAAAAAATAAATCTCGAGTTGGGATTAGCGTGCTGTCACTTAAGTGAAAGACAAGAGGCAATCTTACACTGGCAACGCACAACAGACTCTGCTTTTAGTAGAGCGGACCAGAAATGTCCTTTTTCTTCTTCTTCTTCTTCTTCTTCCTCTTTGAAGAAAGAGTAAGAAGAGCTGATTCGACTTTTGTGAGACGCCGTCACTGCTCCAATGCAAATGTTTTACTATAAATCATTCAGGCGGGGCAAACACAACGTACGTTAATAATTCATAAGATATGGTACACATCCAAAAAACCCAAAGCATTTAAAGGCACATCAAGCCACTCAATGACTACCACACCACTCTATTGTTGGGATATTATTGTGTTTTCCACAGTTATGAGTTATTAATCATATGAAAATACTAACGGTGAAGTGGACTTTGAAAACCTTTCCACATGGAGCCAAACGGGAAAAAAAAACAAATAACAAAAAAGCAAAATATGTTTTGGCGCGGAGCCCTCAACTGCTAAAACTTGCGTTATTTGCATTTTAAAGGGAATTATTGAGTTGCTAAGTGTCCCGGTGCCCTTTTTATGGCTCGTGCTGCAATGCCATATAACAACTCAATTATGCTTATTCGGAGAGCAATATGCCAAATTAATTCTGCATGACTTATATGTTTGAAGTAATTTCAAAGTAAAGCTGCAAGGTTGGGGTGCTAATGAGCACAATATTTAATCTGTTGTATTAATTCACACTTATGAAATAACAGTTTGATTTATTTATGATATTTCCGCCTTGTTTGTGCAGCGTGCAGCGGAGGGTGACTGGAATGACTGGGGTGAAAAGAGCTTTCAGAGACGAGCTCTGACACCAAATCTCCACAACCTCGCTTTATCAAATGTATACTTTGTCAAGAGACATAAATATAACTATATACTGTACTGGACATGGTAACAGTGGTTATCCATCCATCCATTACCCCAACCGCTTATCCAGCTCTCAGGGTCGCAGGGATGCTGGAGCCTATCACTGGTAGAGAAAGTGCTCAACAAAGAAGGAGCAAAATAATCCAAAAATACTAAAATGGCACAAAATTATATATATATATATAGAGAGAGAGAGAGAGAGAGAGAGAGAGAGAGAGAGAGAGAGAGAGAGAGAGAGAGAGAGAGAGAGAGAGAGAGAGAGAGAGAGAGAGAGAGAGAGAGAGAGGGAGGGATAGGCGGCACAGTGACACAGTGGTTAGCATTAGCATAGTCACCTCACAACAAGAAGGTCCTGGGTTCGAGCCCCAGAGTAGTCCAACCTTGGTGAGTCATCCTGGGTCGTCCTCTGTGTGGAGTTTACATGTTCTCCCCGTGTCTGTGTGGGTTTCCTCCGGGGACTCCAGTTTCCTCCCACAGTCCAAAGACATGTAGGTCAGGTGAATTGGCCATACTAAATTGTCCCTAGGGGTGTGTGTGTGTGTGTGTGTGTGTGTGTGTGTGTGTGTGTGTGTGTGTGTGTGTGTGTGTGTGGGCCCTGTGTGATGGCCTGGCGACCTGTCCAGTTTTCTCCCTGTCTGCCACCTAATGACTGCTGGGTAGGCTCCAGCATTCCTGCGACAGGTTCTCGGGTATCTCTTATCTGAGCATGATAAGCAGTTTGGATAAGGGATGGAATATATATATATATATATATATATATATTATATATATATATATATCAACACGGATGCAGGAAAAAATATTTTAATGCATAGCAGTACAGGCCTGTTTCGTGCGTCTCGCACTCATCAGCTGCCAATGGTTTTTTTCACAAAGAGTCATACAGTTACGTTGCCCAGCGTCACGCCCCTAATTTCGGTTGAACAGCGACCAGTCAGATGGAGGAAACATTAAAATATAATAACCAATGGGGTAGGTACTTATGATGTACACCAACCAATGGAGGGGTAGAAAACATTATAACCAATGGGACTGGGGTTTGTTTTGAAAAGCATTTAGGGGCCAGGGCACTGTTGAAATGGCGTACATTAGAAATATAACAATGTAACTTATGTGAAGTATATATTGGGGTGGTGCTGGGGCACAGTTGTGAGGACAAGTAGTTTAAAAAAATATTTTAAAAAAACATTTAAAATAGCATATTAAAAAAAAGGCTGTTGCATTTTCGCATGCTCATTTCTGAAGCTACTCATATTGGCCTTAAACCTAATTTTAAAAGGGCCCTCTGTTAATCCCACGTAAGCGTCCACATTGCAGTTGTCTTCTCTTGTTACTGATGCCTGGTAGATGACTCCCTCTATATAGCATTTTCCTTCTAGAGGACACGATGCCTTAACGCGGCAGTTGCAGTTGGAGGTGCTTGGTTGTGGTGAGGGGGTCTGTGCCTTGGCCATGACGCTTGTGTTGTGGGAGGAAATAACCTGCTGGACATTTGGCATGCAGCTGGAGCTCATGTTGACAGTGTTTCTGCTGAAAATTTTCCTCAATTGGTGGTCTGGGGTAAAGCACTCATCCAAAAGCTTGAAAAACTGTTTTCCAATATTAGAGGCCACACGGTAGGAGGATTATACCAGGTGATGTTTCGCCTTCTGCTGCGCTTTTGTTGTTGTTGTTGCTGGCTGTTGCTAATGGGTGGTGGATTGTTCTTAAGTCTGAAATCATATCCACATATTTGTAAGGTTTCCTGGTATGGGGGGGGGGGGCTGCGTCGTTAAAGATGGCCTCGCTGGATGAGAAACATGAGAGTCTTTATATATATATATATATATTCGGATTCAAGCACTCTGGCATTGCCTCTGTTGGGGGAGGCAGCACTATCTCGGCGGGGACGTGGTGTATGCGACGTCGTCTCTTCTTTAATCTCCGCAGAACATTTCTTGTGGCCCTACCAAAGGTATTGCGTGAGATGTGGAGGGCGATAGCGAGCTACAGGCAGCGGATTTATTATTCTGATTAAAGCGCTGATTTCCCCTCGCCACCCTCCTTCCTAGTGGGCAACGTTGCGCCGTACGAGCCAAGCATATTCCGAGGGAGACAACAGACAGGATCTTAAGACGGACGCCAGAGGAGCTCCCTGACTTTGGGACGAGTTGATGCAACCTTCCCGGCAGAGGAGTCAAATCCGTCTCCGGGCCGTACCCGCCCCCCCTCCAAGTCCCAGTTTACTCTCTCTGGCACCCCGGGGAGATTTGCTAGTATCCCCCGTCAAACCTCAAACAAACCCCCCCTGCTTCCCCCACACACACCGCCCCAGTCCTGTCACCCCATCCGCAATAGATGGCATCTTCACATTATCTGCGAGGGCTAAAGAAAACATCTTTCATGTTTTATAAAGAGACGGACCCGCCAGGAAATGAAAGAGCCCCGGCCTGGAAGACAAATAAAGGAAACGATGGAGTGAAATCGACGGCAGAGAGGAGAACCCACTCTTCATCTGCTCCAACTATAGGGCTTGGGTCTGCAGAGAGACATATTTCTCAGTCTGTGTGTGTGTGTGTGTGTGTGTGTGTGTGTGTGTGTGTGTGTGTGTGTGTGTGTGTGTGTGTGTGTGTGTGTGTGTGTGTGTGTGTGCGTGCGTGCGTGCGCGCGCGCGCGCATGCGTGTGTGTGTGTGTGTGTGTGTGCGTGCGTGCGTGTGTGTGTTCTAGCCGCAGGGGCTGAGTAAAACTCAGCAGCGTCAATAGGGAGGAGATTTTTTTTTTTTTTCTACCCTGTCCAACTCTGTCTACTTATAAATGTTGTCATCCTTCTTAGGGCAAAAGATTAAAAGGGAGCTTTTGGGCCAAGCACTAGAGCTCATTTGTAATGTCGTAGAGGAAACAGCCTGCAGCCTGACTCAACACACATGGGTGTACACACACACACACACACACACACACACACACACACACACACACACACACACAGAGAAAACGGAGGGAGGGCGGAAGAGGGGAAGAAGAAAGTAAGAGAGGGAAACATGCTCGGGGAAGTTAACTTACTCCCTCCTATACATCAGTGGCGAGCTGGGCCTTCAGACGGCTGCTGGACTTAGCTCTCCTCCCTCCCCTTCCACTGTCAGTGTAATCAGCTGTGCCATTCCAGCTAAAGAGCAGCTTTAAAACACTTCCCTCTACCCCCCCAGACCCCCCCACCCCGGCTGGCCAAGGGAGAAAAGGATGTTTAGCATGTTTTTCAGCTGATGCTGGTTTATGTGTTGTCATATATATATATATATATATATATATATATATATATATATATATATATACATATTCAGACGCTCGGAGAGTGCTTGTGTGTGTGTGTGTGTGTGTGTGTGTGTGTGTGTGTGTGCTGAGCCCTGCTGTTTGAACGCAGGCTGTCAAGTAAAACACCAATTTAACCTCACAGTAAGTTAGCCTCCTCCTCCTCCTTTTTTTGTTCTTTTTCCATCTCTCTCTCCTCCCTCCTTCTGCGACTGCTTCTCAGGTGGAGGTTTTTACATCTGGCAGTCGTCTGTCGGTGAAATGTAAACAACACATTTCTTTCATGGAGTGAAAGTGTACATATATTTATGTATTCCTCGGGAGGACAAATCACAGTGTAAGAGGCGGCCTAAAATAACGACACACCTCAGCTTTTGACTGACATGTAGGGACTGTTGATTGACGGCGCTCACCATCACCGCGGAATGGAGGTTTTGCAAGGGGAATAAAGGACCTGGGGAAAAAAAAATACTGTCCTTCATTTTTCCTTTTATTTTTGATCTGAAGCTGTTAGAAAACACTGCGTGTAAGCCTTTATCGTGCCAGATAGAAATCGGTGTCAATTTCACATCGTTGGTCAAGAAAGAAAGGAACACCCGGGTGGCGCAGTGGTCTATTCCGTTGCCTACCAACACGGGGATCGCCGGTTCGAATCCCCGCGTTACCTCCGGCTTGTTCGGGCGTCCCTACAGACACAATTGGCCGTGTCTGCGGGTGGGAAGCCGGATGTGGGTATGTGTCCCGGTCGCTGTGCCAGCGCCTCCTCTGGACGGTCTGGGGAACTGGGGGGGAATAGCGTGATCCTTCCACGTGCCACGTCCCCCTGGTGAAACTTCTCACTGCCAGTTGCAAAGAAGCGGCTGACGACCCCGCACGTATCGGAGGAGACATGTGGTAGTCTGCAGCCCTCCCCTGGATCGGCAGACGGGGTGGAGCAGCGACCGGGACGGCTCGGAAAAGGGGGGAGGGGGGTAATTGGAAGGGGTACAATTGGGGAGAAAAAAAATAAAATTAAATTTGACCAAGCTGTGTGGTCAAACTTCTATAATTGGAAGGGGTACAATTGGGGAGAAAAAAAAAGAAATTAAATTTGACCAAGCTGTGTGGTCAAACTTCTATAAAAGTATGAAAATATGGTTTTTCCCTTTGGTGTTGCTGAACGTTTACTTCAAAAGAAATGCGAATGTCCAGGGCAACACTTTCACACAAGATGAAGCACAGATGTGGAAAGCAACAGCAGCCTCTGGCTACAAATGGTCAAAGTTGGAGTAATATTGAGATGTTTTCTTTTTTTTCTCCCAAGTATCATATTTCAAACCATCTGACCTGAACGTAACCCCAGTTAAAGTCTTCTCCCTTGGCTCTTCGCAACTAGCGCTGAAAGGAGGCTAGATGCACCGCTGCCCTAACCACAACTTTAACCACGTGCTCGCGTTAAAGTTAGTCCCGACTCACCGCTAGTCTGACAGTAAACCTGCAAAACTGGTGCCACCCGGTATGAAACGTAACGAGCGCACAACGGTGAAAAACAGCTAGGAGGCAACAGCCAAGGCTGTTTAATGCCACTGCAGGCTTATTTAAATAGGCATACATGAATGAGCATGCTTGCACAACACAACCACAACAGTTGTTGTTTTTTTTAATAAGTTTACTATAAAAAAATGTATTTGCTGCTTACATATACAGTCTCTGAATAACAACCGCCCTGGTGACGTGTTAATGTTTCTGAGAGGAAACTCGAGTTTCCTCTAAATTGGGAGTCTATGGGAGTGTAAACTACAAAAGACTCAGCAGCTGATCGGCCGACCCCTTCAGTCGAGCGGTTAGCGCCGTCGCCTTGTGGTGCAGTTAAACATGGAACCAATCCCGCACGGGGGAGGAAATAGCTCGGTTATATTGGTGGTAGCGGTGGGATCCGGAAGTGTGCAGATCCTTATAAATCTCTTCGGAGCGCGGGAATAACAAAGCGCGAGGGCGCTCTTCCGGGAGAAGGTGACTACTGTAGACTATACAAGACACTCCCTGGCCGACGTGCTAGGGTTTGGCCCCTTTAGTCCAGCGGTTAGCGACGTCGCCTTATGGTGCAGTGAACTCCGGATCGAATCCCACACCGGGCGAGAAAATAGCTTGGTTACAAGAGTGTACTCCCAAGAAACCCAATGAAATTACACCAGCAGAGTTACAGCACCTCGCCCGGAAAGGGAAACTGGGGCCCCCTCCTGGAGCCAGACCTAGGAAGGGAGCTCGCTGGCGAACGTCTGGTCGCCGGGCCTTGGCCTCCCCTGATAAATATGGAGTCGCCAGCCGCTTCTTTTCACCTGACAGTGAGGAATTTCGCCAGGGGGATGTAGCGCGTGAGAGGATCACGCTATTCCCCGAGTTCCCTCCCTGAACAGGCGCCCTGATGGACCAGAGGAGGCGCTCCTGCAACGACCAGGACACATACCCCCATCCGGCTTCCCACCCGCAAACACGGCCAATTGTGTCTGTAGAGACGCCCGAACAAGTCGGATGCAACACAGGGATTCGAGCTGGCGATGCCCGTGTTGGTAGACAACGGAATAGACCGCCACACCACCTGGACGCCCTAATTTCCTATTTAAAAAAAAATTGCTGTTTACATATACTGTCTATCCCTCCGCTGGATAACAACCACCCTGGTGACGTGTTAATGTAGTGTTTCTTACAGGAAACGCCATGGTGCGCGCTCCATCATGCTCTTGTTAATGTAATAAGTTTATCTGACACCATGAATGTTGTGTGCGTCATGTGCGTGCATATGACTCAAGTTGCACAGATTTATGTGTGAATGCATACATGTCATCTGCTCGTTCACGTGTGTGGACATGTGCAACAGCAAATGTGCATGTGTGCACACGTGTGTACGTGTGCACAAGAGATCTGTGTGCGATGTGAGTGAGCATCAGTGTGCCGGCGGTAAACACAGGACGGAGGGTATGCAAGGGAGGAAGGCTGTCCTGGGAGGAATGTAGGGAGAGACCCGGTCTGGCTAACTAACTTCCTCTTCAGCTCCACGCCTCTGAATAATTCACCGAATATCTTGCAACCACAGCACCGCCATGGTGCAATCAGAGAGAATACTGGAAAAGAGAGGGCGAGGATGAGAGGGGACGAGCGGGAGGGATGAGAGAAACGGGGAATCGAGCAGGAAGAGATTCGGAGCGAGCAGATTAGACATGCGCAGCACTCTCGTGCCATTCAGCATCCTCGCAAACCAGATAACTTGTCCAGCTATTTCTGGGCAACATCTGGGAAGATCAAAGGGCCAATCAGAGGAGGGATGGATGGGAGGGCTGGTGGTGGGGGTGGGGGGTGGGGGCAAAAAAGGAGGCGAAACCAGCCTGATTTGACAAAATCCCCCTCTCGCTAAAACTGAAATCGGTAAATCAGCCGTCAGATATGAATACCAGGTTATATGAGCATCCCCTCGGCTCCAACTGTGCAAACGGTGGCCTTAATCTCTCTTAATATGGCATAATGGCGCTTGCTGAGCCTGAGAACGTTTCGTTGTACTCTTGGTCCCTGTCTGCACTGCCCATTTAGATAGCATGTCACAGTGGAGGGGAGCGTGGGGCTTAAGAGAGGATCTTAACCTCATTAAAGTACTGTCCTTGTTACATAATTGCAATCTCTTCAATTAGAAATAGATTGTCGCCTAACTCTGTCAGACATCATTTTGGATTTGCACAGCAAAACTGTCCGCTGCTCAAGCAGAGTAATTAAACTATCGCAAGCTTTGGCTGAAGTCAAACCACTGCACAGTAATCTGCTGGTACAAGGGCGCGTGCAGGCAAATAATACACATGTGCCTTTATCTGTCGTTTTTTTTTAAAATTCATTTCTGATTTTCTCCCAATTTAGTGGCCAATCGATCCCTAATTTAGTTCAAACACCCACCCCCATCCCGCATGCGCTCGCCCACTGCATCTCTCCGGCCGCCAGTCTCCAAGGAGACGCCTCGAGGCGACTCCAGGCCGAATCACTGCGTTTTCCGACACACACAGAGACGCATTTACGTGACGAACACAAGCCGATTCCACCCCCTCCCGAAGACAGCTTTGCCAATTATTACTGCTTCATCGAGTCCGGCCATAGTTGGATCTGACGAGACCGGGGCGCGAACCCCGGTCCCCAGGGGGCAACTGCATGGACACAAAGCCGATGCTTAGACCGCTACACCACCGCGGACCCTTGCCGTTATCTGCCTTGATGGCGTTAACTGTCATCACTATAAAGATGTCCTGACATGTTGTTAGACCATTACGGATGCTGAGTTTTGTTTTTTTTGGGGGAGGTTAAAATCATCAAACCTTGAATAAAGCTTATTTCGTACAAAAGACAGACATTGCACAATACTTGTAAATCCGCTGTCAATAATTCAAAACAGGGCGTCCGGGTAGCGTAGCAGTCTATTCCGTTGCCTGCCAACACGGGGATCGACGGTTCAAGTCCGCGTCTTACCTCCGGCTTGGTCGGGCATTCCTACAGACACAACTGGTGGCCGTTTCTGCGGATGGGAAGCCGGACGTGGGTATGTGTCCTGGTCGCTGCACTAGCCATTCTCCTGTGGTCCACATGCCTCCTCCACTATGGTCCACATGCCTCCTCCAATATATGGAGGAGTCTGCAGCCCTCCCCGGATCGGCAGAAGGGCTGCAGCCGCCACCGGGACAGCTCGGGAAGAGTGGGGTAATTTGCTGGATACAATTGGGGAGAAAAAGGGGGAAAAATAAATTCTAAAACATTCAAAACTTATGATTTTCATGCTCCTGTACTGCACATCTGTCCCTATATGCAATGCGCCAGTGTTTAACCAACTAGCTGACAAGTAGCCAAACCCAACATATCCGAGTATTACTGTACCAGTACACGCTATCAGAAAGTGTACTTGTATTCACTTATTTACAACCGGTGCTTAACAGTGCCACACTGTGACGTCATTCCATTGGTAAGGCAAATGCCACTAGTTACCGGAGCGGTGATGTATTGTCATGATTTAGGTACACATTTAGGATTATTTAATAACTATATACCAAGGGCTGAATGAAATTACATCTCTTGCCTCCAAACACGGTCAATTCAACATGTCTGCACAACACAAATGTGTGTAGTTGGTTGGTACACTACATGTTAAAAATCCTATTGTAATACGAGTCACCCATTAACCAGAATGGACCACCAAACCATTTGTCATCAATACATGCATAATTCATACACATTCAGACCCAAATAACAACAAAAAGGTCACCATTTACAATTGCCTGTTGGCCATCGTCTACTGGCTGCACTGCATTTCAGATGGCGGCACATTCACTGTTGACAGAAGTAGTTCGTTCACAGACCGGGTTAGCTGATTATGATACCATCGATAAATTCACCACCCTTTCCCCCTTACAGACACCAGCTGATAAGAGGGTTTCGGAGGAATGGTAATGTGGAAACTAGCATAAAAATTGGCTTTTTCTTTCTACGGACTAAAACAACAAACATTTTGCTGTGTTTGGTCATGTGTTATGGTGTTATGCCAAGGCATCCATTTTTGCTGCTTTGTTAGTGTGTGCAGCATCGTGCAGCACTGCAGCTTATTAAAAGGTGTAGAGAAATGCATTTGTTTCTTTTTGGTGCCCGTCAGGAATCAGAAATCAGGAATTAGGAACACTTCATGTACTTGCGTACATGAAATGAAGCACATTATTGTTTCCCTCAGCCCACAGCAGCGCAACACAAAGACAAAAACACATATCAAAAAACTACAAGAACACATACACTACCGTTCAAAAGTTTGGGATCACCCAAACAATTTCGTGTTTTCCATGAAAAGTCACACTTATTCACCACCATATGTTGTGAAATGAATAGAAAATAGAGTCAAGACATTGACAAGGTTAGAAATAATGATTTGTATTTGAAATAAGATTTTTTTTACATCAAACTTTGCTTTCGTCAAAGAATCCTCCATTTGCAGCAATTACAGCATTGCAGACCTTTGGCATTCTAGCTGTTAATTTGTTGAGGTAATCTGGAGAAATTGCACCCCACGCTTCCAGAAGCAGCTCCCACAAGTTGGATTGGTTGGATGGGCACTTCTTTGAGCAGATTGAGTTTCTGGAGCATCACATTTGTGGGGTCAATTAAACGCTCAAAATGGCCAGAAAAAGAGAACTTTCATCTGAAACTCGACAGTCTATTCTTGTTCTTAGAAATGAAGGCTATTCCATGCGAGAAATTGCTAAGAAATTGAAGATTTCCTACACCGGTGTGTACTACTCCCTTCAGAGGACAGCACAAACAGGCTCTAACAGGTACTATTTAATGAAGATGCCAGTTGGGGACCTGTGAGGCGTCTGTTTCTCAAACTAGAGACTCTAATGTACTTATCTTCTTGCTCAGTTGTGCAACGCGGCCTCCCACTTCTTTTTCTACTCTGGTTAGAGCCTGTTTGTGCTGTCCTCTGAAGGGAGTAGTACACACCGGTGTAGGAAATCTTCAATTTCTTAGCAATTTCTCGCATGGAATAGCCTTCATTTCTAAGAACAATAGACTGTCGAGTTTCAGATGAAAGTTCTCTTTTTCTGGCCATTTTGAGCGTTTAATTGACCCCACAAATGTGATGCTCCAGAAACTCAATCTGCTCAAAGAAGTGCCCATCCAACCAATCCAACTTGTGGGAGCTGCTTCTGGAAGCGTGGGGTGCAATTTCTCCAGATTACCTCAACAAATTAACAGCTAGAATGCCAAAGGTCTGCAATGCTGTAATTGCTGCAAATGGAGGATTCTTTGACGAAAGCAAAGTTTGATGTAAAAAAAATCTTATTTCAAATACAAATCATTATTTCTAACCTTGTCAATGTCTTGACTCTATTTTCTATTCATTTCACAACATATGGTGGTGAATAAGTGTGACTTTTCATGGAAAACACAAAATTGTTTGGGTGATCCCAAACTTTTGAACGGTAGTGTATATCCAAACTAAGAACACATATATCAAAACTAAGAACACATATATCCAAACTAAGAACACATATATCCAAACTAAGAACACATATACCAAACTAAGAACACATATATCCAAACTAAGAACACATATACCCAAACTAAGAACACATATACCAAGCTAAGAACACATATATCCAAACTAAGAACACATATACCCAAACTAAGAACACATATACCAAAACAAAGAACACATATATCCAAACTAAGAACACATATATCCAAACTAAGAACACATATACCAAAACTAAGAACACATATATCCAAACTAAGAACACATGTATCAAAACTAAGAACACATATACCAAACTAAGAACACATGTATCACAACTAAGAACACATATATCCAAACTAAGCACACATATATCCAAACTAAGAACACATATATCAAAACTAAGAACACATATATCAAAACTAAGAACACATATACCAAAACAAAGAACACATATACCAAACTAAGAACACATATATCCAAACTAAGAACACATATATCCAAACTAAGAACACATATATTCAAACTAAGAACACATATACCAAAACTAAGAACACATATATCCAAACTAAGAACACATATATCCAAACTAAGAACACATATACCAAAACTAAGAACACATATATCCAAACTAAGAACACATATATCAAAACTAAGAACACATATATCCAAACTAAACAAAAAAAAAAAAAAAACCCTGTCCAAGAGAGTGAACGCCAGCCAGGATGACTGTCAGAGCTGCCGGTCTGCATGGGCTAGCAGTTAGCTTAGCCTACCCTGCTTCCGTGTCCTGTCAGAACGCCCTCGGTGCTTCCTCTTCGGGCGCAGCTCCGGGCAGAGCCGTGGTCTTTGCGCCCACCACAAGCAGCCCACCCCAGTTCAGATGTAATTCTCCGCCTGTGTCATTGAGTTCCCTTGTTTCATCTGTGGTGGAGACGCTGTAGCTGTCATTCTGTTCATACATGATGTATAGATATATATTTATCTGGGAATCACACCGGTGAACACAGTTTGAGATTATATATCTGGCATAACTACGGCCTCTAGCAAGGAGCGTGGAATGAGAACCAAGGGAGCACTGGCTGTCGACACCATTACCTTCTGTGCTGTTAATGGATTTTACAGTGTTGTGTACATGACACTGACACTAGGATACCAGTTACACACCGTTAACGGCTGAACTGTCCCATTGTGTGTGAAACTGGACGACATTTCATGTGACTACGCGCTGATGCTTTGTCTGCAAACAGTCATTTGGCAGCTGAATCCATTACCTTTTGTTTCATTTGTACGTTTTAAGATGCTATTTGTATTTAAATAAACTTTTGTATGCGCTTTCCTTTCACCCCGACAAAGGCTGTGTGCCAAGATGTACGAGTCTTTACCCATAAAATTGCTTGTTCATTGTACGGGGAGTGTGACTGGAATCCCTTGATTGTTATTCCAATCCCAATGGTAAAGCAAGGCCTCTCCTCCTTCACACACACACACACACACACACACACACACACACACACACACATACATAGAGGTGGTAGGATAAATAGGACCGGCAAGATTTCAGATGCAGCTTGTTTCATTATTGGTTAATTTCAGCTGCATGTTGAGATTAAAAATAACAACACCAAAGTAAACTAAAGGTTTTGACTACAAAGACATAAGGGATTAAGGAGCGACATGAGATGAGGCTGTACTACCAGATGAACTGGGGCTTCTGGAGTGGCAGCATGTGCATATGTGCATGTGTTTTATATATATATGTGTGTGTGTGTATGTATATATATATATATATATATATATATATATATATATATATATATATATATATATATATATATATATACACTACCGTTCAAAAGTTTGGGATCACCCAAACAATTTTGTGTTTTCCATGAAAAGTCACACTTATTCACCACCATATGTTGTGAAATGAATAGAAAATAGAGTCAAGACATTGACAAGGTTAGAAATAATGATTTGTATTTGAAATAAGATTTTTTTTACATCAAACTTTGCTTTCGTCAAAGAATCCTCCATTTGCAGCAATTACAGCATTGCAGACCTTTGGCATTCTAGCTGTTAATTTGTTGAGGTAATCTGGAGAAATTGCACCCCACGCTTCCAGAAGCAGCTCCCACAAGTTGGATTGGTTGGATGGGCACTTCTTTGAGCAGATTGAGTTTCTGGAGCATCACATTTGTGGGGTCAATTAAACGCTCAAAATGGCCAGAAAAAGAGAACTTTCATCTGAAACTCGACAGTCTATTCTTGTTCTTAGAAATGAAGGCTATTCCATGCGAGAAATTGCTAAGAAATTGAAGATTTCCTACACCGGTGTGTACTACTCCCTTCAGAGGACAGCACAAACAGGCTCTAACCAGAGTAGAAAAAGAAGTGGGAGGCCGCGTTGCACAACTGAGCAAGAAGATAAGTACATTAGAGTCTCTAGTTTGAGAAACAGACGCATCACAGGTCCCCAACTGGCATCTTCATTAAATAGTACCTGTTAGAGCCTGTTTGTGCTGTCCTCTGAAGGGAGTAGTACACACCGGTGTAGGAAATCTTCAATTTCTTAGCAATTTCTCGCATGGAATAGCCTTCATTTCTAAGAACAAGAATAGACTGTCGAGTTTCAGATGAAAGTTCTCTTTTTCTGGCCATTTTGAGCGTTTAATTGACCCCACAAATGTGATGCTCCAGAAACTCAATCTGCTCAAAGAAGTGCCCATCCAACCAATCCAACTTGTGGGAGCTGCTTCTGGAAGCGTGGGGTGCAATTTCTCCAGATTACCTCAACAAATTAACAGCTAGAATGCCAAAGGTCTGCAATGCTGTAATTGCTGCAAATGGAGGATTCTTTGACGAAAGCAAAGTTTGATGTAAAAAAAATCTTATTTCAAATACAAATCATTATTTCTAACCTTGTCAATGTCTTGACTCTATTTTCTATTCATTTCACAACATATGGTGGTGAATAAGTGTGACTTTTCATGGAAAACACAAAATTGTTTGGGTGATCCCAAACTTTAGAACGGTAGTGTATATAGATAGATAGATAGATAGATAGATAGATAGATAGATAGATAGATAGATAGATAGATAGATAGATAGATAGATAGATAGATAGATAGATAGATAGATAGATAGATAGATAGATAGATAGATAGATAGATAGATAGATAGATAGATAGATAGATAGATAGATAGATAGATAGATAGATAGATAGATAGATAGATAGATAGATAGATAGATAGATACATATATCGATATAGAGATATAGAGATAGAGATGGATAGATAGATAGATAGATAGATAGATAGATAGATAGATAGATAGATAGATAGATAGATAGATAGATAGATAGATAGATAGATAGATAGATAGATAGATAGATAGATAGATAGATACATATGTAGATATATAGATACATATGTAGATATATAGATACATATATAGATATATAGATATAGAGATAGAGATGGTTAGATAGATAGATAGATAGATAGATAGATAGATAGATAGATAGATAGATAGATAGATAGATAGATAGATAGATAGATAGATAGATAGATAGATACATATGTAGATATATAGATACATATGTAGATATATAGATACATATATAGATATATAGATATAGAGATAGAGATGGTTAGATAGATAGATATATAGATAGATAGATAGATAGATAGATAGATAGATAGATAGATAGATAGATAGATAGATAGATAGATAGATAGATAGATAGATAGATAGATAGATACTAGATAGATATATAGATAAATAGATAGATAGAAAACACATGATGTGTGTGTGTGTGTGTGTGTGTGTGTGTGTGTGTGTGTGTGTGTGCGTGCACACATAGAAGGGTTTTAGGAGTCTCTCAATTAGTCTGTAGTGTAGAAATATACCCACACTATTTCCATATGCTGGTAGAAACTCTAGGAGGCAAACAAGTGCCATCTGGGCAACGAGGGAGCGAGAAAGTGGAGAGCCAACGTTGGGTTTAGTCAGTGTACAAAAGCAGCACCCACTGCTCAGCGAAGCTCCGCTAAAAAAGAAAAACCATGAAAGTTTCATCAAAGTTAGCAGCATTCCCAACGGGAATCCTGTGTCTTTTGTCATCCTGATTAGCATTCCCTTATCACTCAGATGAAAGGATTGTTTCAGGAACGGTGCAAACTCTGCCGATAGTTATTGACAGAGACAGCTCGTAGTGGCAGTTTGGGGCGGAAGGTGTCGAGGAGAGGAAGCCTGGTTGGGGAACTAGGCTGGTAATAGCTGTATCAGTCACACAGGCCCAATATTGATTTAGCTCGGCTTCTGCTATAAGTTGTCGGAGGAAGCCCGCCACTTGTCAGTCACCTGTCCCAGACGTTTCCCTAAACCTGCTTTTCACCCCTGTCTCTTCGATTATTGTTTTAGCTCATGAAACGGGTTGCTCTTTGGAACTATTAAAGCGATTTTTATGTTTTTTTTCCCTCTGCTATGAATGATTAATTCAACATCTCACCATTCCAACGCTCTCGGTTGTGCCTCTGTAGGAGGCCTCTAGCAAGTTCGGCATGGGGCCCAAGATTCTACGGGCCTTCTACAGAGGCACAGCTAAGAGTAGAGTGTCTGGACTGGATGCATCACCGCCTGGCATGGGAAGTGTACTGCGCACAACCACACAACGCTGCAGAGGGTTGTGTGGACGGCCCAGGACATCAGTGGATGTGTGTTTCCCTCCATCCAGGGCATATATAATGGATGTTGTGTCAGCAAAGCCTGTAGGATTATCAGAGACCCCAGCCACCCCAACTATGGACTGGTCCAGCTGCTACCGTCAGGCAAGCCGTACCGCAGCCTCAAAGCCCGGACCAGTAGGCTCCAGAACAGCTTTTTCCACCAAGCCACCAGGAGTCTGAACAAAGAACATTAAAGACGCTAAGCCTGGTGCCGGACTGACTGGTACTGACCTATGGTCTTCAGCGGATCATCAGTTTACACGCACACACACACACACACACACACACACACACACACACACACACACACACACACACACACACACACACACACACACACACACACACACAGATAGACATAGCTTGGCATACACAAACACACACAACTATGCAAACAATTACACACATATGCACATTTATTAAGGTAGAGCCTACATACACACACAGCACCTTACATACACTGCACTATATTTATTATCATTACTGCTTTTTTATTTTGTTTTGTTGTTAATTGCTATTGTTGCTGCTGTGTTGAGGAGCCGAAACACAAAAATTTTAGTCTGTTGTACTTGTATAATGAGACGTAACAAATGGAGGATCTTGAATCTCGAATCTCTTATAGAACCATGCCATCATTGGCCAGCCTATCAAATACATCACCCCTCACCCCCAAAAATCACTCACTCCTACAGAGAGAGAGCCACGAAGCCGAAGCCTTTGATAAGCAAACAGCCAGCCGGAGGGATTCATGCATTATTCAGCCCAACAAAACAGGGATAAACGGTGAACACAGTTGACGGCGTGGTCGCATTACACGACGGGGGATGTCTCTGATATCGTGTGGAATCAGTTTCCTGAAAACATATTGCTGTTCTTCCCCCCCAACCCCTTTCTCCCCCAACTGAATCCGGCTCTAAGTTCTGAGTTTTCTCCCAAACTCCCAAGTCCTAAGTTTTCTCCCCAACTGAATCCGGCTCTAAGTTCTGAGTTTTCTCCCAAACTCCCAAGTCCTAAGTTTTCTCCCCAACTGAATCCGGCTCTAAGCCGTCCCGGTCTCTGCTCCACCCCCTCTGCCGATCCGGGGAGGGCTGCAGACTACCACATGCCTCCTCTGATACATGTGGAGTCGCCGGCCGCTTCTTTTCACCTGACAGTGAGGAGTTTCGCCAGGGGGGACGTAGCACGTCGGAGGATCAGTTCCTCCTCCCCCCAACAGGTGCCCCGACCGACCAGAGGAGGCGCTTGTGCAGTGACCAGGACGTATACCCACATCCGGCCTCTCACCCGCAGACACAGCCAATTGTGGGGACCCCCTGACCAAGCCGGGGGTAACACGCGGATTCGAACCCCACGCCACCCGGACGCCCCACATAGTGCTGTTCCGACACAGTTGCTCATTATTGCACCCAAGAAAAACTAAACGCGGACTGTTTATTGAGGACACTGTGTGTGGTGCCGTGAAGCTGAGGCGCGCCGAGTAGTGAACATGGGCAGCGTCCGTGTAGACGCAGGATTACTGAAACCTGTAGGCTGACGTAATTCCATCACCCGCTTCAGTACTGCGAATAAAACCGAACGGCGTTCATCGCAGCTACAAATCAAAGAGAGCAGGGAGTTTGACATGAATCATTCATGACCTTAAAATATGTTATTGTATTTTCCATTTCTGGGTGCTTTCATTTACTTAAGCAACCTCAATTCCAGATGTATGCTGTTATTGCTCTCCGTGAGTGTAGCTCAAGCTGAATCTATTATGTTTGTTCAAATCCACTTCGGCCTCAAGGCAATGGAGTTTTCTTTTCTTTTTTTTGGAGCCCAAAATAAAAGCCTAAATTTTTATTTTATTTTTTTTTCGAGCAGTAAATTGCTGAGAACAGTGTTTCCCAACAACATTTTGAAACAGGCGTGTGACCTGAACCTGAAAGATTAATTGATAAATTCGGTTCAGCCCAGTGGGCTCAGACATAAATGTCAAGCTCTCGCTGGCGTCAGCAAGGATGTGGTGATTTCTCGTGTGAGACGGACTGTCAGCTTCTTACTGTCATGACTCACAGAGACTGGTTGTTGGACTAGATCTGTGCTGGAGTATCTTATTCGCCGTAGGACATACTTACATACTTAACACCCATGCCCCTCCAACACACACACACACACACACACACACACACACACACACACACTCATGGCCCACAGCAAGATGAAACAGGAATCAAAAGATTATTAATGCAATGCATCATACAAGTAGAGCTGGACAGACAGGTTGCACTGCGGAGACATGTGTGTATTTATCCAAAGTTTCGTCTCCCTGTCTTGGCACTGACTATGGGTTTTGATATAGGTGGACGATGCGGTCGACTGTGTCCTGGGCCAGACAGCGTAATCCGGACTGAACTGCTTGAGAAATGTAGGACAAACCACATACGACCCCCGTCTGCTGCAAACGCAGACACATTTAATAACCTCCCCTGACTTTGCATTGTACTGTAGTGAAGGGAAAGAAAGCCAGTGGCTGTTTTCACTACAGTGCAATGATTATCAATAGTGTCATCAATTTCCCTGCCTTTTTCCTTTCCTGTACGCGGGATAAAGTTTACAGTACCCTGAATCATCCCCCATAGACTTCTGGTGGACAGGTTAAAGGATGGCTTCAATTTTACCACTGTACGGACGCAAACACAAAAGCCTATACAGAAAAAAAAAGATGTCTGTTTTCTTGAATTTCTTGGGTGTGAGAAGATGGCGGCATGGATTCACGTTTGCGGAGGACTCACCCAGTACCGTCCATGTGGTGTCTTTGTCCATGTCCGCGTCTACGTTTGTCCCTTTGTTTGATGGCTGGGAGAGCTGGCGCTGGATCGGCTGGGGCAGCCTGGTCTGATGCGTCCTGTGGGCCCAGGGACCACGGCCCTGTCTGGAGCTGTGGCCGAAGAAGAAACACCGAGGGCGGTCTGACAGGATGCGGAAGCGGGGCGGGCTAAGCTAACTGCTAGCCCCTGCAGACCGGCAGTCCCGATAACCGATAACGGTCTGGCGGCGGCCTTGCCTAGTGTTGGCTGTTTTTTTGGTGTCATCGTGCAGAGTGCGGGGAGGCGTGTCAAAGGTGTCTGGCTGGGAGAGCTGGTGTTGGATCGGCTGGGAGAGCTTGGTCTGCTCCGTCCGGTGGGCCCAGGGACCACAGCCCTGCCTGGAGCTGCGCCCAGCAAGGAAACACCGAGGATGGTCTGACAGGACGCAGAAGCGGGGCGGGCTAAACTAACTGATAGCCCATACTAACCGGCAGTTCTGACAGTCATCCTGGCGTTCTCTCTCTTGGACAGTGAATTATTTATTTATTTTATATGTTGGACATATGTATTTTGTAGTTTTTGTAGTTTGGATATGTGTTTTTGTCTTTGCGTTGCACTGCTGTGGGCTGGGGGAAATAATATGTCATTTCATTTAATTTCCCTATGCGCAGGTGCATGGAATGAAATGACAAATGTTCCTGATTCCTGATTGAATGGATTGTAACACATAATGCTTGGACGATTCATATCAGACTCAAATAAGATGGGTAACCAACTGACAAATCAAAAACTGAGTTAAAGTGACTTGGCCAATACATCCCCTACCACACAATAACACTACACCATGATGCTGACTCCATCTCTCTGTCTCTGTGAAGAAGCTCGAAGGCATTTCATATTAACGCCTCTCTCATGTCTCATTTCCTGAACAATTCTTTCTTTTTTTTTAATCTAATCTAGTCTGCATTAAACTAACCTTTCTGCACAACGACGATAATGATATGAGGTGGTGAAGAGCGGGAGATATGTGCGACATCATTCGCATACACTCAAAGGCAGGTCATGTGTTTCATTTTTTTGCATCTTTATTTCACTGTGCGATGCCTTACTGTGGAAAGGTCAGAAAAGATTTCCACGTGATATGAGCAAAAGTAGGTAGTATATTTTTTAGGTGAATATGGGACTGGAAACGATTCTCTGAAAGATGATAACTTCAAAGAGCTGAAATATTCAGTGCAGTTTTTCTGACATTTAGAATGAGTAGGGGCGCCTGGGTAGCATGTCGGTCTCTTCCGTTGCCTACCAACACAGGGATCGCCAGTTCGAATCCCCGTGTTACCTCTGGCTTGGTGGGACGTCCCTACAGACACAACTGGCTGTGTCTGCTGGTGGGAAGCCGGTCGCTGCACTAGCAGAATAAGACAATACAGGCAGCGGGCAGGGTCTCTGCAGATACAGACACCGCCACACACGTAAAGTAGGTCATAAGTGATGATTGAGAGGTATTTCTTTTGTATGAGTCTATACATTGATTTATTTTTTTTAAGAAAATCCTACTCGTACCTCTAAACTGAACACAGAATGGGTAAACCCTGTGTATTCAACTAACCAGGAATCAGGAACACTTAATCATTTTATTTCATGTTCTTCCGTACATGAAAAGAAACAAAATATCGTTTCCACCGGCCCACAGCAGTGCCACACAAAGACAAAGACACATCTCCAAAAACTACAAGAACTTCAAGAACACACATACCAACTGACACATATATCTAAACTAACACATATAGCCAAACTTAAAAAGAAATCGCTGTCCAGGAGAACGAACCCCAGCAAGGATGCCGGTCTAACAGGCTAAGCTAACAGTTAGCTTAGCCTGTTAGAATCCCAAGCTAACAGTTAGCTTAGCCTGCCTCACTTCTACATCCTGTCAGAATGCCCTCAGTGCTTCCTCCTTGGGTGCAGTTCCAGGCGGGGGCCGTGGTCCTTAGGCCCACCGGACCCAGCAGACCAGGCTCCCCCAGCCGATGCAACGCCAGCGCTCCCAGTCATACACCATCGGACACACCTCCCCGCACTTCACACAACGACACCACATTCAACGCCAGGCAAGTCCGCCGCCAGATCGCCTCCGGTGTTATCAGAACTGCCGGTCTGCATGGGCTAGCAGTTCGTTTAGCCTGCCCCTCTTCTGCGGCCTGTCAGACTGCCCTCAGTGTTACCTTCTCGGTCACAGCTCCAGGCAGGGCTGTGATCCCTTGGCCCAAAAGATGCAGCAGACCAGGCTCCCCCAGCTGATCCAGCGCCAGCTCTCCCAGCCATTAAACAAAGACAACAGTTAAACACAGACGTAGACAAAGACACTGCCTGGACAGTACTGGGTGAGGCCGCCACAAACATGACTTCACGCCACCATCTTCCAACACCAGTACTGGGTGAGGCCGCTGCAAACGTGAATTTGCGCCGCAATTTTCCCGCATCATCTTCATTTTTAATCTGCATTTGACTTTGCAAAACTCTAAATATCTAAATGTACATAATTCAAGTAAGAGTTTAAAAAAGTATATATATATATATATATATATATATATATATATATATATATATATATATATAATACATATATATCTTGTATATATCTTGAGAGTAGCAGTAGTGAAAAATAACTGGTATATGGAGTAATTAGGTTTGCCATGGAAACCATTTCACTCTGATTTTTTTTTCAAGCTCAGCATCTTTTGCCATAGCTGTTCAGAAGAAAAGCTTTTGTTAATTTCCACCTGGCATTTGAATAAAACCACCCACAACGCTACAAGGCTGTTTAGATTTGATGATATCTTTATGTGCCAAATTAATTTCTAAAATGAATATCTCGGGGCCATCCGCAAAGGTTTGCTCTCATAATTAAGCAGCACTTTCTCATTTTGTCTTGCTTAAGCTTGAGGGAATCTCTTCTCAAGTCTGCCTTCAAGTGGGCCTTTCTTCACTTATTTCCTCTCTGGGTCAGGGTCCAACCTGCGCGTGTGATTGGCTGCTAAATTGCTCTCCTTCATATCAGATGACAGATGGGGATGAACGAACAAGATGGTCAATAATGGAAAATACTGTTCTGTCACCCTAGCAACTCATCGATGCAGCAATTTGTACCTCTTAATGACCCGTGTTGTTAAATAGCGCTACGTGAGAGGCTGACAGTAAAAGTCTGTGCAATCTGAAGACTCATAAATCAGCACTGTTCGCTGTACCGCAGAGAGTTTCAGTGTTCTCCCCCACCTCTTTGTGTTATCGTCTCTTGTAAATTACTGTTTGGAGGATTGTTGTAACACTTGTGGCTTTGGGGGGAGATCAGGAAGTACCCGTCAGAGACAGAGGACAGACATGCAGATTTACATTACCATCGAGGTCCTCGGAAGGCTATCAAGGGAGACTCTTTGCAGCGACCATATTGTAATGATTATCCATCGAAAGAAAACGACCAGTTAATCTGCCCTGTGTACATCCGCTAGTTTACTGCTGGTGCATCTCAAAGTGATGACAAGCACTTTACAATACATCCCCCATACAAACGTCTGTGTCAGCCCCGCTCCTACTGCAAATGCTATGAAGATATGGACACATTTGAATTCCTGGAAGACATGGCCTATCTGCATGTGAAATCTCCCATTTCACACGTTGGCACGCAGATGCCTATCTGCAACTGAACGTCTCCAAGACTAACTGGCTTTTCACTGGCTCACCCAACAGCCCCCACAACCTCATCTCTGTCAATGGTGAGACAGCTGAGGTGGTGGATAGCTTCAAATATCTTGGACTCACTTTGTACAATAACATCACATTTGATCGCTACACAGCTGATCTCAGGTAACCTGGTCAACGGAGGCTCTGCCATCTGGAAGCTTAGATTATTATTTGTCGCACCACACCTACTGCTTCTGCTGTATAGGCATGTGATGGTGCTTCTCCACCTCCTTATAGGAATTCTGTCTGTCTGTCTGTCTGTCTGTCTGCTTGTCTGTCTGCCTGCCTGTCTGCCTGCCTGCCTGTATGTCTGCCTGTCTGTCTCCCTGCCTATCTGCCTGCCTGCCTGTCTGTCTATCTTCCTGCCTTTCTGTCTGTCTGCCTGTCTGCCTGCCTGCCTTTCTGCCTGTCTGTATGTCTGTCTGTCTGCCTGTCTGTTCGCCTATCTATGCCTGCCTGCCTGTCTATCTGCCTGTCTGTCTGCTAGTCTATCTGCCTGCCTTTCTGTCTGTCTGCCTATGTCTTTCTGCCTGTCTGGCTGTGTCTGCCTGCCTGTCTGTCTGCCTGTGTCTCTGCCTGTCTGTCTGTCTGTCTATCTGCCTGTCTGCCTGCCTGCCTGTCTGCCTGCCTGCCTGCCTGCCTGCCTGCCTTTCTGTCTGTCTACAGGGTTGATCTGAGAAATAGGCCGTTTGACAGAATCATAAAACCTTGATGGATGTACGTCCCTAAACTGAAACAATGTTATCTTAGCCTGGTGATAGAGGTGAGAAAGTGACATTTAATGGTACCTGGGACAACACAATGTAAAGCGTGTCCCATTCTCCTGTGGCCCCAGCACGCACAGGCTTCTGTGTCCCAGGTCACAAAGATTATGCCGTTTGCATAAATACTCGCCATTTACAGTAAGTACTACGTATTGATTTTAGTCTTTCTTTTTCTCTTTTCTCTCTTGCCTTTTCAGCTCTTTAATGCCTAGACAGTAGATTCATTCCTAGTTATTCCTGGTTTAATTAGCCAAGGCATCCAGGAGCCGATTGTATTGCAAGGTAAAGAAAGTACAAGAGAGACAGCTGTGCTATGTAATTAACCTTTGAAAAGTGTGCGTATGGGCTACTCTCAAGGTCTCTCTCTCTCTCTCTTGCTCTCTCTCTCGCTCTCTCTCTCACTAGCATACTCTACCACAGCAGGGGGGCAGTTTTTCATGATGAAGCAACCACCACCAAAGGGATGAGATTGTTTAATGATGAAGAGCATGAGGTGTGTATGTGTGTGTGTGTGTGTGTGTGTGTGCCTAAGTTAAAGGCTAAGACAGACAGAAGCTGACAGAAGCGTGAGAGGAGCAGAGACACAGAGAGTTAAGGTATAATCAAGCAGGGTAAAAGAAAGTGACAGGCAGAAAGAGAGAAGGGCCGCAAACTGAAGGTAGAATCAAGAGGAGGAATCAGAGAGAAGGTATTAGTGGGTGCACTTGAACGAGCATTATGCAAATTAGCTCTGTGTATCCTTTGATGTCCTCATGCTAACCTATTTATTCCAAATAAAGCTTTGTTCTTCCCCTCAGATGATCCTTCCGATATCAAACCCCGTCTTGTTTTCAGATGGAGCTGGTACTGACCCCTTAACTGATGTGGTGTCAAGGTTCACTTTCTTAGCATTAAAACGGCAGATTAAACTCTTAAATCAACGGTTCATATCCCAGGCGGGATCCACGCCGTAGTCCCTGAGTGATTTAATCTGAGCCTGCCATAGAGGGAATGTTTCACGGTTGTTGCTTCGTCTTATTTGGTAGTGTATGATTGGGGATATTTAGGACAGAGGGTTTTTTTTTTAATGAACAACAGGGATTGAATTCCAAAATCACAAATAATGCTAAACCAATGTTTAATGTTGACATGCCTTGTCTATTTAATTTGACTATTAGTGGGCCATGAGTGAAGAATGGAAATGGAAATACTGCACTGATGAACAATATAGAGCACTGTTAATATCTAGCTTTCTGCCAAGCAATGACAATTTATTCCTTTCTTTGCTCAAAATAATCGGCAGGGCCCAGGCCAAACTGCAGTATCTCCATAGGTGGGTCATGGCGTTAACACATTTGGGAACCCTCTAGGGTGTTAGGACCAGGCAACAACAAAACAAAACAACCATCTCAGAGGGCGTCCGTCCGGGTACCGTGGCGGTCTATTCCGTTGCCTACCAACACAGGTGTCATCGGTTCGAATCCCTGTGTTGCATCCGACTTGGTCGAGCGTCTCTACAGACACAATTGGCTGTGTGTGCAGGTGGGTAGCGGGATGTGGGTATGTGTCCTGGTCACTGCACTAGCGCCTCCTCTGGTCCATCAGGGCGCCTGTTCGAGGGGGAGAGGTAACTGAGGGGAATAGCATGATGCTCCCATGCGGTACGCCCCCCCCCCCCCCCCGACAAAACTCCTCACTGTCAGGTGAAAAGAAGCGGCTGGCGACTCGACATGTAACAGAGGAGGCACGTGGTAGTCTGCAAGCCCTCCCCGGATCGGCAAAGGGGGTGGAGCTGCGACCGGCATGGCTCGGGAGAGTGGGGCAATTGGCCAGATATAATTGGGAAGAAAAAGGGGGGGGGTTACTAGCGATGACTCCGAGTCCTCTTACATAAAACATCTACATTTTGCTACAAAAGTGAGGTTAGGGAGCTTATGCGGGTGGTATAATTTGCACTGGGTATAATGGCACCATTGGACACTCGGAGAGGCTACTGGGAAGCCAGATGGGGTTTTTCTTACTGTATTTTTTGCAGGAGATGGAGCATGAAAACTTCCAGATCAGCCATGCAACCGTCTGCCATGGCAGCAGCCGTGGTACTGCAGAACCTGAGGTCGGTTCAGCAGCCAAATAAGCCGAAAGCCTCACCTCAATGTCATTTTACGGCTGATGATTTCTTAGAACTAGAAGATGAGAAATAAATATGTTCTTGCAGTTTCATTTCCTGCAATATTATCCCTTTTTTTCTCACAATACAAAGTACAGTGGTGGGTACTGAAATGGCTAAATAACTACCGAGAAGGAAAAAAAATCCATGCCTCCTTTATGTCTGCAGTAGTATTTGGAGAGTTATTTCAAGTGATGCCGTTTTCTGTATTTTAGTTGACAGAGTGCTGGATCTGTGCTTTGGATAACAGTGTTGAGCAGCTGCGTGCTTGTTCTCGTGGAAGGCCAAAAAAGTGTTCATTTCCTTTCCCGTCCACGAGTCCATGCCTTAATCTAGTCCATCTCCTATCCACTCCCCTCCCACACTCACCCTCTTCACCGCCCCGTGTGTTTTTATCTTCCCTGCAATCAGAGCTGGAGGAGAGGCAATTCTTTGCTGGTTGCCAATATGCAGGGCACTTTTATAAAAGCCAGGCCGATAAAGCAATGAAGACATCATCCAGTCCAATTAGCTAAGGAGGCCAGATTTGGCCGGGCTAAGCACCGCTCCCTCGTGTTTTTTTTTTTTTTTTTTTTTTTCCACTTGACTCAGTCACTCCTCCGCTCTCCTTTTCTCTCCTCATCCTTCTGTCTAAACTGACTGTGGAGTCTCTCTCTCTCTCTGCTCTCTCTGCTCTTTTACTTGCTGCGAGCGGCACTAAGACCAAACCCCAGCACCCTTCCCCCGTCCTAACTCCTAACCGCAATGACCGCCATCTTTGGCCACGCCACGTGCAGGCCAGCACGCTCTTGCCTGGCTTGCAGAGCGGGGCAGGAGGAGGTTGGGTGTGGAGAGGTTCAGAGTCATAACGGAGTGAATGATGGGCTTCCAGGGGCAGATCAATAGCCCAAGGCTTGAAGCCCAGATTGGTTCGCCCTCCGAGGGGAATATACGCTATATGTGCATTGACAGACGCAAACCCACACGCACATGCACAAACTCATACTTGCATCCATACACTCTGAAATGTGTCACCCCCCCCAAATATACTCCCTCTAACCGAACCCTCCACTCTACATTACATTGCTCCCATTCATCAAACCTGTGCACCTCTCAAGGAGCACAATAGCCCACTCACTGCGTCACCCCCCCCCCCCCCACACACACACACACACCTCCCCACCCGTCTTGGTTTGACAGTACTCAAACTTTTCCATCACAGAGCTTTAAGAGATAAATAAATCACCCCATCTGCCTCTCCCTCCTGCTCTCATTGCATCTTGCAGCTTGTTATATGGAGACTAGATCCTCTGTGTTTGCAGAACCTCTTAAACCTTCTGTGGTTCAGATTTGCTTGGTTTGAATGATCCTCCACCAACAACACCAACCGGTCCTCAAGGCTCGCTTCAAAGCTGCTCAAAAGACACAAAAAATATTCTTTAGCATTTTTACATTTATATTATAGATGCCAAGATGTATGCCCCTGTGAATTCATCCAGGGAAACTGAAACAGAGGTGAAGTTCATAACGTGTCCCGAGCGTGTCTGTGGAGAGTTGCTCAGCATCACCAAGTGAATCACATGTTGTGTCTATCATATTTACTGGACAAGGATAAGTTCCCCCTGACCCAGGATTAATTTGACCTCATCAGTTCAAGTTATATTCACACAAAATACTTAGTATATATTTCATTAGAGCTTGGGTTTGATACTCATTTTTCAAAGTTGTATTTTTTTATCCAATTTCCTAAAATGCAAGGCCATGTTTGCACTTTCAGATACATCTGGGCTGCATTCATACATCATCTACATACATCCATACAATACAATTCTTCTTCTTCTTGTAGCTTGTTCCCTGTTTCTCAGTGGTCGCCACAGTGGATTGTACAGTTTTCATTGGTACCCTGTGAGGGCACAGCACCAATGGCGGCTGTTGTTAATCTGGGCCTCAGCTGACCCGATATGGAGCCTTGACTGATCCAGTATGGTCTTGTCAATCCGCATAGTGATTTGGCAAAATTTTACGTCGGATGCCCTTCCTGAAACAACCACTAACCCAATGGACGGGAGTACAGGTAAAGCACTAGATGCCATCCCAGTATTCATGGCCTTGCATCCATGCCTGTCACTATATCCATACAATACAATTAAGTTTTCAATAGTTCACAGCGGAAGGGAATTGACCTTCTCTATAGCCATATGAAGAATATTGTTTGAGGTAATAACAATTTATACTTTTTTTTGGTGTGTTAAAAACATGTTGGTATGGGTCTAGGATGGTAGAACAATAAACAAGATGTGTCACATGGCTGTTTTGAGGGAGAAAATATTTGTTCTATTGTACAAAAGAAAAATCATACTACGATCAACACCAAAGGCCCATGTGACACAAGTGACACAATCGGGGTCCAGCGTGTTAGACCAATAAAACATGAAGTGAGTAGAGAGGTAACACACCAGTATTAGCCAACTAAACTCTCTGGGTTGACTTGTGCCAACTTCATTCAAACCCAAACCACCATCATTGTCCTCTACATCTAGATCCCTTTATATCCTTTATATATGGACATCACCATCACTGTCCTTAAAACACACACACACACACACACACACACACACACACACACACACACACACACACACACACACACACACACACACACACACACACACACACACACACACACATATATACACTGCTCAAAAAAATAAAGGGAACACATAAGCAATGCAATGTAGCTCCAAGTCAATCACACTTTTGAGATATCAACCTGTCCAGTTAGGAAGCAACACTGATTTGTGAATCAATTTCACCTGTTGGTAAATTGTCTAAGTTCCACCAGGTGGAAATTAGACAATTTGCAAGACAACCCCTATAAAAGGAATGGATTTGCAGGTGGTGGCCACAGACCATTTTCCTGTCCTCATCTTTTCTGGCCGATCTTTGGTTAGTTTTTCCTTTTGCTAGTGCCCTCACCACTAGAGGTGGCATGAGGCGGTATCTGCAACCTACAGAAGTTGCTCAGGTAGTGCAGCTCATCCAGGATGGCACATCAATGCGTGCTGTGGCAAGAAGATTTGATGTGTCTCCCAGCACAGTGTCCAGAGCATGGAGGAGGTACCAGGAGACAGGCCAGTACACCAGGAGACGTGGAGGAGGCCGCAGGAGGACAACAACTCCGCAGCAGGACCGCTATCTGGTCCTTTGTGCAAGGAGGAACAGGAGGAGCACTGCCGGAGCCCTACAAAATGACCTTCAACAGGCCACTAATGTGCAGGTTTCTGCTCAAACAGTGAAAAACAGGATGCATGAGGATGGTATGAGGGCCCGACGTCCACAATTGGGGCCTGTGCTCACAGCCCAACACCGTGCAGCCCGATTGACCTTTGCCAGAGAACATCTTGGTTGGCAGGTTCGCCATTGGCGCCCTGTGCTCTTCACAGATGAGAGCAGGTTCACACTGAACACATGTGACAGACGTGAGAGAGTCTGGAGACGCTGTGGAGAACGTTCTGCTGCCAGCAACATCCTCCAGCATGACCGGTTTGGCGGTGGGTCAGTGATGGTCTGGGGAGGCATATCCTTGGAGGGCCGCACAGACCTCTACGTGCTAGCCAGAGGTACCATGACTGCCATTAGGTACCGGGATGAGATCCTCAGACCCATTGTCAGACCATATGCTGGTGCAGTGGGCGCTGGGTTCCTGCTCATGCATGACAATGCTCGTCCTCATGTGGCCAGAGTGTGTCAGCAGTTCCTGTATGTCGAGGACATTGATGCTATGGACTGGCCTGCACGTTCCCCAGACCTGAATCCAATCGAGCACCTCTGGGACATCATGTCTCGTACCATCCGCCAACGCGATGTCGCACCACAGACTGTCCAGGAGTTGACCGATGCCCCGATCCAGGTCTGGGAGGAGATCCCTCAGGAGACCATCTGTCGTCTCATCAGGAGCATGCCCAGACGTTGTAGGGAGTGCATACAGGCACGTGGAGGCCACACACACTACTGAGCCTCATTTTGAATCGTCTTGAAGAATTTCCACAGAAGTTGGATCAGCCTATGTTCTCATTTTCCACTTTGATTTTGAGTATGATTCTGAATCCAGACCTTAATGGGCTAATGATTTTGATTTCCATTGATCATTCTTAGGTTATTTTGCTCTAAACACATTCCTCTGTCTAATAAATAAAGACTTTCAGCTGAAATATTTCATTCATCGAGGTCTATATTGTGTTTTTAGGTGTTCCCTTTATTTTTTTGAGCAGTGTATATATATATATATATATATATATATATATATGCACTTGTAACTGTACTGTTTGTGTGCCTTCTAGTAGCTCCACTCCTTCAGCACTGATCACCTTCCCCCTCTGCCACCATTCAGCCAAACGTATCCAGTCCGAATGACATCCGGATGTCATCACTGTTGATAATCAGTGATCATCAACAGTGATGTGGATCAGTGATCATCAACATCACTGACCCACATCACATCTGGTGATGTGGATCAGTGAATCACTGTCTTGTTCACTCTTGACCTACAGCTTATCATCCATATAGAGGAGGTGACTCATGGTTATCCCACTTCATAAGTTGCATCCATAGTCACTGTTTGCCATGATCTGACTGAGGGGGTTCAGGCCTATGCAGAACAGCAGCGGGGACAGCGCAACACCTTGGAATATGCCACACTTGATAGTCACTTGTGCGATGGTCTTGGAGTTGGCTTCTTGGCTTATTTTTCACAGCCACATTGAATTCTTGAGAAAGGTTATTAGTGTCCTGTTGGCCTTGTATAGTGCCAAGCAGTATCCACATGTGGGACATTGAGTCATCAGCCTTAGTTAATCCAGGCAGTGCTCAGGTTGGTCTGTCTGGTCTTAAAGGCTTGGGTTGCTGCTCTGTCAACCAGTAGCTGGTGCTTTGACACTCAGTTGTTTCCAATGCCCTTCTGAGTTTTGCTCATATACTGACTCATGTGCCTATTTAACTTAGCCTCTGTCATCCCTGAGAGGAGCTTCCATGTTGTCGAGAGGCAGGTTATTGGCCTGTAGTTTAAAGGTGTTGTACCCTTGTGGGATCGTTCATGATCAGTACTGTCCTACCCTGTGTTAGCCAGTCTGGGTGAGACCCTGATGTTAGCAGCCGGTTCATTTGTGCTGCCAGGTGTTTGTGGAGTGCTGTTAGCTTCTTTGGCTCATAGGAATGGATCTTGTCCAGTCTGTGTTTTCCACCTCTTCATGCTTGAGACTTCACTGTTGGATGTCTGCTGTTGTGATGATGACTGGGTCTTATTCTAGGAGATTGCTGTGATCTGCTCTTAGGTCCACTAGCCACTGGGTATTGGTGCTGTGTGACACCTTCTTCTCCCTTATATCCTTCCACTATCTCTCAGTCTCAGCTCTGGGTGGGGCTGCTCTAGTGCCGTTGTTCTCCTGCAGCTGGGATTACAATCTGGCTGGTTCTTTGGAGAGCAGACAATTTATTCTTTTGGCATGATTCTCTGATGTATTTCTTCAGCCTAGCAGCCAGAGCTGTTCGCCTTTGTTTTGCAGTCGCCAGGGCCTCACTTATCGAGAACTTGCTGTACTTTTTTTTCATCCAGGACCTGTCTTTTGTAACTCCCTTCTGCACCTCTGTTAACCAGCTAATGTCTTTGTGCTGCCTTGATCTTGGCCTCCAGCCTTCTCTTCCATGGAGGGTACTCTCTGTGACTTGTGTTCACGGCACAGAAAAATGCTCTCCTGTGCATCGATCATTGAGCCGGTGGTAGCAGATATTGGCTTCAAAGGGTTGTATCCACCATGCTGGGAATAAACTGATAACCTCACCACACACCTTCATCTCTGAGGCTAATATACAGAGTAAAATACATGCTGACAGATTTACTGTGCACGTTCCTGTTGTCAGATGAGGACCTTGTTTCTTCATTAATACCATTCTCCCGCTAGCCAAAAACCCCCGCTAGCATCTGCCTTTTTACATTGACCAAAGGCATATATTAGCGGGTTTTTTTGGCCAGTGGGAAAAGGGTTTTAGTTAGCCACACCAATATGTAGGGAAGCACCATTATCACTTTTGCATTGATGATGCCGATTCCAAGTACTCATCTTTATGATCGGCTGAGTGCCAATCCGATCCATTACTTCTGCTGAACAGTGCAGACTTAGGCCATTAGATTAGAGTCAATGGGCACAATAATTGAGATAGAGTCAGGGATTTTTCTCCACCATTAAATAAATGTAACTTCAATCTGCCAAAAATGCAGCAAATCAGACCATTTTGCTTTATGGCATGTTGCTCATAGGTTTTGGTATCAGATTTTATTCTTGGGTAAAATGTCCAATATCGATACTGTATGTTCGCCTAGTATCTGCCTCATATCCAGTACCAGTCATATCTGGTACCAGTATCGGTATTGGTTTGTCCCTCCAATATGTGTTTTTAACAACTGGCCTTACCAGAAACGAATTAAGCATAGATGCTGAATAGTAATGCACCAATAAAATGCTAATGACAGTCAGCAAAAGCAGTGAAAATGAGGATAAACATTTATTAGAAGTCAAGGCTGTAACACATGCATTGTCTTTATTATTTTTTTTCCCATCGTGTTTGCATTAGTACATAATATCTTTTTTTTCTGGAATAAACAAGAAAACTCTTAAAATGTCATCCATAAAAGATAAATATTGCATCACTTCTGCTGATTCATTCATCTTTCCATCCATCCCTCCATATGTCCCCAAGTCCACCTAAAATGATTCCTCTGTGCTGCCGTTGCTTTTGTTCCCCTTAACACTGCCATACACTAGAACGACCAAGGCGGTGATTTTGACCGTTTTGGATTTTCAAAGTTTAATAACTTTGTGAAATAAAGGCTACAGACCTGCCGTGCCCTGTATGCTCCTAAAATTGCATTATATTTGCATTAAAATGAGTTTAAGACCAATTTCAACTCTCATGGATCACATTCTGTGGCTTTCAAATTCATATTCTTTAGCACCGTGGTAGTTTGTTGTAAAAAAACTGTGATACATATTAAGCGTTTTCTCAGGGTTGATGCTAGATCCAACGGGGTGTAGGCACGGAAGTAGATGTGATTGGTTGTTGGTTAGGGTTAGGGTTTAAACTCTTTTTGAATTTCCATTGTTAGCAAGCATTAATTTTAGCTATCTTTATAGTACGATCTGTCAATGTTAAGGTCAGTTGTAAGCTAGCTAGCTAAATGTTTCAGTGCACATCGTTTGTTTCAAGTCAGCGCGCTTCGAGGTTCCATGCTGTCTATAGGCCCTTTTCACAATGACCTCAATTAACGTCCGCCTTTCCGCGAAGCAGGTTATCTTCACTTCCGTTTGCGCCGTAGACGACTCATGGATGTAGAGACGACTTCTGAAAATGCAGGAATGCACAACCTGAAGTAATTTCGAAGGGTAATGTTAAGACTAGCTAATCATAGTCATATGATTATGTCTGTCTGTCTGTCTTTCTTTAAAGTATTTTTTTCTTTTTTCTATCTATCTATCTATCTATCTATCTATCTATCTATCTATCTATCTATCTATCTATCTATCTATCTATCTATCTATCTATCTATCAGTCAGTCAGTCAGTCTGCCTGGCTGCCTATCTATCTATCTATCTATCTATCTATCTATCTATCTATCTATCTATCTATCTATCTATCTATCTATCTATCTATCTATCTATCTATCTATCTATCTATCTATCTATCTATCTATCTATCTATATATCTATCTATCTATCTATCTCTCTCTCCCTATCACTTGATCTCTCTCTCTCTCTTTCTATCTATCTATCTATCTATCTATCTATCTATCTATCTATCTATCTATCTATCTATCTATCTATCTATCTATCTATCTATCTATCTATCTATCTATCTATCTATCTATCTATCTATCTATCTATCTATCTATCTATCTATCTATCTATCTATCTATCCATCTCTCTCTCCCTATCACTTGATCTCTCTATCTATCTATCTATCTATCTATCTATCTATCTATCTATCTATCTATCTATCTATCTATCTATCTATCTATCTATCTATCTATCTATCTATCTATCTATCTATCCATCTCTCTCTCCCTATCACTTGATCTCTCTCTCTCTCTATCTATCTATCTATCTATCTATCTATCTATCTATCTATCTATCTATCTATCTATCTATCTATCTATCTATCTATCTATCTGTGTCTGACTGTCTTTCTGTCCGTCCGTCCGTCCGTCTATCTACCTATCTATTTTTCATAATACTGCAGGGCTTATGACACATAGCATACCTGAAATATTTTAGTTTTCATCTATGAATGGTCGACAGAAGGATCATATATGTATGTTCCAAGTTGCTGTAGCACACTTTCATTTGTTCGTTTTTCTATCCAACCTTGTATTCTCCGCAAACGGCGGCAAAACCACATTTCAGCAGCATTGATTTTCTTTTCTTCTATTTCAGGCAAAGTCCATCCTTCACTTCTGTATATCATGACTGGCCATACGACTGTTTGAAGTATCTTAATTTTTGGATTAGTTGAGATGGCGCGATCTTTCTATAAGTTATTTAGTATAATTCAAGATCTCTCTCTCTCTGTGTGTCTGTCTCTCTCTCTCTCTCTCTCTCTCTCTCTCTCTCTCTCTCTCTCTCTCTCTCTCTCTCTCTCTCTCTCTCTCTCTCTCTCTCTCTCTCTCATAGCATCTCGCTTTTTTCTGACTATGATTTAAAGTTATTGCCTTTAACATAAGTTATTTAGCGTAATCAAACAGGTACCATTCGATGAAGAATTTGTAGCCTTTGTTGAGTTTGGACCGCTTGGTTAATGCATTGTTTCGGCAATCCGTGGTACATCATCTAGCCGTATTTCAGGCAGGTTTGTGAGCAATTGTGTAAACGCCACAGACCATCCGGAACTTAGCATACCCTGCAAGGAGTCAGAACGGAAGTCCTGTGAAGTCATGTGAAAAGGGCCTATTGGCCCACGCAACAGCCAATCACGGCTACTTCCGTGCCTACACCCCGTCGGCTCTAGCGTCAACCTTTTCTCAGCCGTCAGTTCAGATCCCTTGACTCGTAGGTTAGAGGTCAACCAGGAAAAGACGGCAGTTTGCAAGAATTTCTCCGTGTGTCAGACAGAAAGTTCCGCTCCGTTTTTCTTTACGTTTGTGCCTTGGAGAGCCTTTGCTTGTAAGTCTGTTACCTTTTCCGTGTTTTGTGCAAATGTGCATATTAATAATTTGGAATTCAAACGTTTGGATTAACAATGCAATTTGTGATCATTTCATTTGCTAAGGTTAAAAATGGTAAGCTAAGCTAAACGTAGCTCCTTGTCATGTGCATTTAGGCTATTTGTAAGCAATGAGAATTCATTTGTGCTGTACTTTGGGAACAGTTTGTAACCAAAGCATTGTAACTCTGCACATTTATTTCAGTTTTACAAAGAAGAAAAAAAAAGAAAAGACGAGAAACGAGGACTCAGTAAAACATCTTAACTTTACTCCAGTGTTCGACTTTTCTGTTTTTGCGTAGATGAAACACGCATCAGGGACAGAATAGCAACAAAAGAAAAAGTTATGATCAGCTCAATCTAAAACGACCGTGGGCGGTCAAAATCACCGCCCACGGTTTTTAAACTCTATATTCTGTCAAGATAAAGACCCAGTTGAGATGTTAATGCATTATGTTAGTATGTCTGTTAGGAAACAACTGACGTCAACATTAGCATTTTAACCACTATAACACTATGTAAACTACTAATAAGACACGTTAGCCTCTAGCTAACGGGTCTGACCCTAGTCGAGCGGTTAGTGATGTTGCCTTGTGGTGCAGCACACCTTGTCGCGAATCCCGCACCGGGCAAGAAAATAACCGGTTACACGTTATTTTTAAACAATTTAATTCAGAGAGACGTGGTCGAACTTGAATAGCAACATTTAAAAAGGGAAATTATTACTTGAAAAACAAAACGGAAAACACATATAGTTAATGTAACAAATGTAAAAAAGCCTATAAAACGTGAAATGTAAAAAAAGAAAAGAAAACTGAAAATAACCATTGAAACAGCCCCAAACAACGACCGGAACTTAAAAAACTACTAGGAAGAAAAAAAAAAAAAAAAAAAAACAGCCAATATTTTCACTGCGTAGGATGCAATGACAACTAAACACAACAACAAAATCAAAAAAGGGAGAAAAAAGCTACATGTAGCAGTTGAAAAGCTGTCTTGTTCTGCAAGTGAGGGATGCTTGTCGGGGCATGTTGCGGTTGGCAGAATCAGGGGAAACAACATGTTGAGGATGCTGGCTGCCGCCGCATTGTTTGCTATGCTTTTAGGTTTGCCTGGGACTGCTGCCAATGCATCTGGGGCAGTCAAACCCAGCGCAGACAGGCATGTGTCACTTGTGCTACGCATGCCGGTTTGTCTTTCTTAGGTGGCAAAGCATCCCTCTTCTCTCTCCGCGCCGGGCGTCCTCCCTCCCTCGCTCCATCTCTCTCCCTCCTCTCTCAGCCAGCCTCTGTTCTCCGCCGTGTTCCTCGCGCAGCCTCCTCCTGTTTCGCCAGCGTCTCTCTGACATTTCCTCACACGCGGGGTTTTCCCTCTTGTTTAACGGTTTCATCTCTCTGTTACTGGCATGTCCTTCCTCCTCCTCCTCCTCTTGTCTGCCTTTGCTCCATCTACACTTCAAATGAGAAATAACCGCCGCCATGTGCGCTATTCAAAAAATAGAAATATTAAATCTGAATGTGGAGCCGGGTCCTTGCTACCGTGCATTCCCGAGGGATTCCCCTTCCCCCCTTTTTTTCTATTCTACATTGTACTTGTAGCGTTTTTTTAATTTCTTCATTTTTTTTGTCTTGTGTGCAAACATCCAGTAAAGCTCCTCGTTCCCTTACAGTGACACCATCGCCGCACACGGAGAAAATGACTGCTGCTTTATTTGCCTCCAGAGACCCCCTCTATGAGCCTGGCACAAATCAAAATAATGGCCCCCTTTTGCTAGTACTCCACTCAACATTTACACAAGGCAAATGTGTAAATATGTCAACTCTTTTGTCCGACAGCGCATGAAATTGCCAAAAAAGGGAGAGGGGACCCAGCTTCCCGAGGGTCCCAGAGGCAGGCCACTGTTCTTTGAAGGGGAACAAGGCAGGGACCGGGAAGGGAAAACAATCCATGAAATTATCCTGGTAAACTGAATATGATTTAGCAACTGTTTAACTGCCCCAGAGGCTGAGCCAGCCCCAGAAATGTAAATACTTACATAAAGTGCCATTTCAATATTTAATCTATCTTAAACAACGGCCTGCTCCGAATCACCGGGACTGGAGGCCACCCAGCCGTCTGTCTCTGGGAGAGAAAATGTGTGTGGTATTTTTTTTTTTTTGTCCTGAGTTGTGTGTGTGTGATTGTGTATGGAAGACTAGGTTGTATGTAAAGATTGGCTCTCTCAGGATTATGAAAGTATTGACTCTGGAAATTCAACGCTACTCCAGTCCTGTACAGCTAACACATCTGTGAATTTCCAGATGGGGCTTTAAGTCCCTACTGTACATGAGTAAGGTCAACGGTTTTACACTTATTTCCAATGCAAGCCCTACTGAGGTGTCATCATTAGGGGACTGCCAACAACCCTTAATTGGCACAAATGGCAATTAGAGACCAGTGCAGATATGTATTACTGGGTCACACACGTGTTAATTCCATTGCATACATCCACACTTGATCACATCTCGTAGTCTTTGCAAAAACACAGCGTACTTGTGTGGCGGTTTCTGCATGCCCGTGTGGTTTGTTAGGCTCTGAGGCAGTAAATGATCCATTTTAGATGCTAATGAGGAGGCAGTTTTCCACATTTATTGTGGGAAAAGGGAATCAGCAGGGCCAACATACCTGATAACCGGCAGCGAGAAAGTGATGAAGTGGTGAGAAAGAGTAGGAGAAAATAAAGCGAGAGAGCACACAGGACAAACATTCACCTTGTAGGACGGTTTAGGGCCTTCTATTCCGCAGGGCTCACACGTCTCTCACACACACAGACACACACAAACACACACACACAAATAGTCAACCGTTACACATATAGACATGTAGGCTGGCACAGTACATAATATAATTAGTCTATCATCAGATCGACGCCTTGCAGACATGCACGGAGAACGACAGGTGACAGACAGATGGTTAACACAATGTGTATATGTGCAAAAGGACACAGACACAAGTTACTCAAGTGCAATCAGTGATACGGGAATTGGATATGATACATAATTATACTCAAGTACAATCACACAAAATGGCAGTCTCTTGCTCTCATTTATCTCTATTTTTCTTCCTCACACACTCATACACCACCACTAACACACGCACACACCTTCTCAACAAACCTCCAACTGGATTGGCGGAGGGGGTTGAGCAGTGACCGGGACGGCTCAGAAGAGTGGGGTAATTGGCCGGATACAATTGGGGAGAGAGAGAAAAAAACAAAAACAAAAAACCCAAACAAACCTCAGGAACAGTTATTGCACTCTGTCACCACCCATGTACAGTCTACAGACTCACCCGCAGGGTGGGTATGACTGACAGTGAGAGTACCAAAGTAAAAATCTTAACGGCACCCTCCGTGGCTGGCGAGTCGAGGTCCAGATTACACACTTAACACACAGCAGAGTGATGAAAAGCAGCAGTCGTTGTGACACGCTACATATGCTCCAGCTAACACACGCTACATATGCTGCAGTTAACACACACACAGAGGTGCCAACCTGTAGGAGCTGTGCATTGCTCGGCCTTATATGGAGCTGCAGGAGACGGTCACAGAGAGGCATCGAGGGAGCAGCAACAGGGGGGGAAGAGGTCCGGGGGCAGACATCAAGATGTGCTAGTTATGGAAAGAGGACAGCACAGAGAGCGGGATGAATATTTGATATTTTTTTTACATTTATTTGACAGCTGAGAGTGCTGTATAGAAATATGTCCTTAGAGTTTATATTAACAGAAAATAAATTAATAACCCTGCAGGTCTGTGAAACTCAGGTGGGGAAAAAAAAATTGAACAAGTCAATTACAGACAAACAATCTGCAAAATTTAGGAATATATATATATATATATATATACATACATACATACATACATACACACACACACACACACACACACACATATATATATATATATATATATATATATATATATATATATATATATATATATATATATATATATATATATTGGTCATAAGTGTACAAAGACAGCAGTGGGCTATATCACAATTTTGATGACAAAAGGTTGTTTCTAAGACTTTGCCCAAGTCAGTTTTGGGTCATGACCAGTACTGAGTTTTTAAAACCTTTCACTAGAAAAAGCCAGAATGTTAACCAGGGAAGTCATTAAGCAAGACTTTCTGTACATGCTTTTTTCCCCCCTCTTTTTCTCCCCAATTGTGTCCGGCCAATTACCCCACACTTCCAAGCCATCCCGATCGTTGCTCCACCCCGTCTGCTGATCCAGGGAGGGCTGCAGACTACCACATGCCTCCTCCGATACATGTGGAGTCGCCAGCCGCTTATTTTCACCTGACAGTGAGGAGTTTCGCCAGGGGGACGTACGGAGTGGGAGGACCACACTATTCCTCCCAGCCCCCCCCTCTCCCCCCAAACAGGTGACCCGACCGACCAGTGGAGGCGCTAGCGCAGCGACCAGGACACATACCCACATCCGGCCTCCCACCTGCAGACACAGTCAATTGTGTCTGTAGGGACACCTGACCAAGCTGGAGGTAACACGGGGATTCGAACCGGCGATCCCCGTGTTGGCAGGCAACAGAATAGACCGCCATGTCACTCAGGGGCCCTGTCCTGTCCATGCTTTTTAATAACCAACTGTACACCCTGGATGGTTGTACTTCACGGCCTGTGTATTTACTATAGACTTATTGATGCTGCTATTTTAAGTTAACTTACTACTATGCCGGTCTTACAAAAAAAAGGAAAAAAAAGTCAACAGGTTGCAGCTCAATCAGACTTCAGACTTTAAAACAAAAACAGAGATGAGAGGACTTCTTTTTTAACTAGAGGAAATAAATCAGTACGGGTTTGATTAAACTGCTCCCAAAGTCTCATTATGTGTCTACAAAGCTGCAGCTGAATGGCTGCAGGATTGGCCTGCGTGGCCGTTTCTCTACTGGCTGCCGGTTCTCTGATACTGGTTTGTTATTCTCTTACAAACGCAGCCAAAAAATGGTGAAAAGCAAAAAAACAAAAAAAAACAACTAAAAAAAAGCTTAAATGAGCTTAAAAGAAAGCTCATTTTCACTACCTTTTCCTTGACCAATATCTTTTCAATGTACTGTTTCCCTATTTATCCAGTTTGCCACATTTTACTTTTATTATGTTACATGTTATTTGAATAGTTTTTGATTGTCATGTTCTGTGGTTGATTCTGGAGTACTTTTGGACCAGCTTTTATGTATTTTTTTTTTCTGCTTGTCGTTCTGATTTATCTGCATCTTTCTAATGTAAAGCACTCTGAGCTGCACCTCATGTATGAGAGCTGCTACCCGAATAGTTTGCAATCAAAACGTATTGTGTGCATGTATAGATCGTTTCCTCCTGCATACATGCATTTTAGTTTACCTCCTCTGATCTAATTTAAAGGTAATGATTGCAATGTAGACTCGAGGTGAGCTACAATAGGGTAAATATGGCTTCATTGGCCTTTTATGCAATATAATTGTTATAAGCCACACGGCGTTTCTCAACGATACACGAGATTTCCACAGCTAGAGTAATTTAGCATTAATGTACATATGCAGAAGTAATATCGCACGCTGATTAAAAAAAAATAACCCTGAAAGCAGAGTAATGTATTTGTGTTGATGAAACCAAGGAGACCAGCTCAACTCCAGGGGGAAGAAAGAAAAGACAACGGTGGCACATTATATGAACAACATATGCATAAAGAGCCCCTGATTCGTTTCTTCGAAAGAAAGGGCAAGAACATGTTGCTCCGTTAAACATTAAGCAGCTGCATGGGGGGGAAATGCTTAACCCAAATAAGGCAAACGTGTCGTGGCCAGGGCACCCTGACAAAGGAGCTGGAGCACAGAACTGGTTCATGGTATGTGTTACACAACTTGTACGAATCCCACACACACAACCTTTCCTGCACGCCATCCCCTCCCTCACCTCATATGTGCCCACTCGGTGTGGCGTTCTGTGCTGTTTTAGACGTTGTCCGACAGAGAAGCTCAAAGATACAAAGATAATCAGGGTTTTAAATCAAGTCAGTTATATTTGTATAGCCCAATATCACAAATTACAGATGTGCCTCAGAGGCCTTTACAGCAACGCAACATCCCGTCCTTAGACCCTCGCATCGGATAAGGAACAACTCCCTAAAAAAACAAAACCCTTTCACAGGGAGAAAAAAATAGGAAGAAACCTTGAGGAGACCAACAGAGGAGGGACCTCTCTCCCAAGATGGACGACGTGTAATAGATGTTGTGTGTACACAATTTACAGAACACAATGTTGGAAGAGGATAACAGAATTATTATGGAATTATAACGTTTATGAAGAATATGATGAGGAGGATGCCAAGACGTGTCAGCAGAGGGAGTGGAGCAGCGACCTGGACGGCTCGGAAGAGTGGGGAGTGCAACTGGGGAGCAAAAAGAGGGGGGGGGGATACGCATTTAGCGACATGTCTGTGACCAATTAAATCAAGCCCATTTCAATACATATGTACCATGCTGAAGTTCACGGTAGAGTTCAGCAACAGGTAGCACGTTTGTTTTCATCTCACTTCAGTAAAGAAGGAACGTCCATGACCAACAATTCAGCGTAGGTATGTCACAGTCACCTTGACAAACTTGCACTTTGCCAAACTAACAGATTTGCCTCAACATGGGCTTCCTGTGTCACTAGGTGCTGTGGAGTCATGGGAGCATTATGCAACCCAGAAGGCATGGCTGAATAAGAGAACAGCCCCCAGTTGTAATAAAAGTGGGGACTTCCCAAGCTCTTGTTGTCAGTGGCATTTGCCAAGTAAGTTTTGAAAAGATCTCACTTTGTCAAAAACTTTGCAACCCTCACCCCATCAATGCAGTCCACACGAGGCATTGGGTAACAGTCAAGCTCTGTGACTGCATTAACCCTGCTGCAATCAGTGCAGAACCTATCTAACCAATCGGATTCACGTGTCGGTAGGGACGGGAATTGGAAAAGCGCAGCTGGACAGTGTTGGCTCTTCTACCTCATTTTCCAGCACGTAACCTTGTTCCATTCACTGATGTTTACTGATTGGGATGTAATGACAGGTTGAGCATCCTCCTCATCTATGTCATGCTCAATAGGTATGTGACGCTGTACCTGAGTCAATTAAGAACTAAATCAACTTTATCAAATTTACCCACTGAGCGTACAGCAAATGACCCGGTTGAGTTTCTAAACTTTACAAGTACTTTTCAAGAATAATTCAGTCTCCCTGTAAAAATAGTTTATGATAGGACCTCAATCTTCAGAAGGCAACAGCACCCTAGAAGCTGTCACAGCCACGTCTAAAGAAATCACACCACCATCATCATCTCAGAAATATGACACTGAACAGAGTGGTGAGGCTTAAACAGGTTGGGGTGAGATGACTGCGTTTTCGTCTATCAGGGGGGAGACTCAAATGGTCCTGCCCAGACATGTGAGTCTGTAGAGTGTAGCCCCCCCCCCCCCCTTAAAGTTGGCCTGGCACTGGGAACCTACCACGGCCACCAAAATTAAATCTTGGACCTCTGGCTCAAACTGGCAGCTCTTGGATTTGCGTCGTAAAATTGACGGTCTGATCAAAGTGCTCCCTGAGAATCTGGACGGTAAGCTCTGGATAAATCAGGTTTAACTTGGAGCTGTTTTAATACCTGGGCATACGTGGTAAACATACATTTACTCCCCAGTCAAATATCAAATCATGAGCATCAAATCATGAGTGAACAAATACATTTACTCTTCATCTATCAAATTCAATCTTGAGGACTAAATTAATCAAAATATTGTTCAAATTGTGTGCAGAACTGAGATACCCTACAGTATATGGCTGTCAACTGAAATGATGACAATGGTAATATAGCAGAGGCTTACACAGATGTATAACTTATTGCATTTTAACCATCTTTGCAGCTGTATGCGATGACTTGTTGTGATGTGCTCCTCACTAGTGTGAGGATCCAAATGCAAGTCACCTGAATTTTCTTGCAGTAAAGTCTCTGATAATGTCAAGTCAAGTCAATTTTATTTGTATAGACCATTATCACAAATTACACATTTGCCTCAGTGGGATTTACAGCAACACAACATCCTGTCCTTAGATCCTCACACCAGATAAGAAACAACTGCCTTTAAAAAAAACCTTTAACAGGGAGAATAAAAAACAATAGGAAGAAACCTCAGGGGGGGACACAGACGCGTGATCTCTTTCCCAAGTCGGACAACGTGCAATGGATGTTGTGTTTACACAATTTACAGAATACAACAATGACGTGGAGTCAGGGTAGGCAGGGTAAGCAGTGCCTACCCTGTGATAATTAATCAAAATAATCACACAACAAATTCATAACAATATATCAAAATCTCACTCTAGTTACAAGTATGTGTTATAATGTATTTTCAATGATATTTTTTTATGTCCTTGTCCTTTTTAAGTCCTTAAACTTCTAAGAGTGAAACGCTTTATAGCACACATAGTCCATGGGCCAGACGATATTTCGGTACACTCAAGGTGGCAAAACTTACTTATAATTTTTGAAAGGATCCATGTCTGTAGATGATATTTTGGTATGATAACCATTCCTGAGTGGCAGCTGTATCACAGTTATCAGCTCATGAAGTTAACCACCCGCTAAACTAAATTGCATTTGAGACGCTGGTGCATATCCTGGTTTAGCCTCATGGTCAGGACATTTTTCAACGTTCTATAATATTGTCTTTGGTATCATTTTAAAGGGGACCTTCTTAGCTTTCATTCAAGCCCTGTTGTGGATATTTCTCACAAATATAGAGGTCACTTGAGCTCTTCAACCCGTCAATAACACACATCTTTCTGCAATGTTCGCCTAAACTATATACTTTCTTTTAGCCCTGTGGCATCTAGGAATATCAGGGACACAAAACACAAAAACTGGAATACTCACAGGACTGTAAAGATTCAGGAAATGTATAATATACCCATACTATTTCATTGTGTGAGGTGATTGTGAGCCTTAAATGAGAACTAGACCAAAGCCAGTTAGGTCACAAACTAGTCTCTATACATTTGTTTAAATACACAATCAAAATACATGATAAAAAGGAATACCATAGTGAGGTAATGAACTATTTTAATATTTTAAACAACATTGACATTTACATGTACTTAGTCAATGATACATGTAATCCCATATCATTAGTGGGTATATGTAATGGTAATGGGTAGGGTAATGGGTATATGTGAATATGGTTACATTATTGTTATCAAGCTCTGGGTAACCAAGTCCAGAATCAACATCCTGTGCATCAATAGACTACTACCACAGTAATACCATCAGACTCATCACACTGTCATTCATCAAACTGCTCGTTTCTCTCATCATCTGACTCCCCAAGTTCAAAGTCCAGTTCTGGACCATCCTGCTGTTTGTGGTTACTGCAGGTCTGTAACCTGCACATGTCTGTGCATGGAAGTCCATTTGACAGGCACATGCAGCTTGGCATTTTGCATGAGTGCACACACTTGCATGTTAGCATTTCCAAGACCACATCTGGTGCAGGTGGGGAGCGCATCCAGTAAATGGCCAGCTTGCCTTCATCGTCTGTCCATCCATACTCAGTAGGGCTTGGCACCACAGGGTTAGCCTGCAGACAGCACTTCCATATTGCTGCCTGATAGTTGGCTCGTTGAACATGCATAAAGAGACAGTCTCTACATGGTGGCAGCTGGCTGGACTCAACCTCTCCCCTTTTGGTGCAGAAGAGCTGGTAACGCAGTTTGTTCACCTCAGCAGTGCTGCTATTAGCAACATACATCTGACAGGTGAACTGCTCAATTTTCTGGAACAGCTCATCACTCACATTCCATGTCTGTCCCAGTTGACTAAAAGTCTCTTGGCAGGAAGTGCGCTTTCTCACTATCTTCAGGGCATTCAGCTTCCCTCGACCAGCGAATGCACTGACAGTGTCGCAGCCTGTGAAGGCATGTAAGCCAATTAGGCTGTCACAGATGCTGTCTCCAAGTGAACTTGCCAGTTTGGTGATGTCGACAAACCGTGTGCGGTTCTGAGTCCCACACTTCTGGTAGATGGGACAGGTGATGTCCTTCTGGAAGCCAAGACAAAGCACCATGACATCAGTGTCCTCAGCTGTGATGATAACTGACTTTGAGCCCGCATTTGCTGCATGCAATGCATGCAGGAGCAGACGGGTGTCAGCTTCTTCATGTGTGGAGTGCAGTTCTGCTGCTACCTCACACCCATCTTCTGTCAACTTGTAGCAGGTTTCCTCACAGGTCATGTACAACACCTTGCCATGCAGCATAGCTCTGTATCGTGGGAGTTTCCACTCTACCACCAGAAACTTGATGAGACTGGTCTTGTTGGAGGAACTGCACAGAAATTTTCTCCACTGCTGGACGTGGTGTCCCCCTGCAAGATTCTTGTACTGGAGAGTGATGTCTCCACCCCGGTTCAGTCGTTCAGCATCTTTGATCGAAGTCTGGTGATAGACATCAAAAACAACATCAATCCTCCCACTCTGTGCTCCCTCATGGAGGACCTGGGTCAAGGCTGACTCTGCCACCTGTGCAAAGGTTTTGTTGTTGCCATTCATTTTTTGGACCAGGCTCATCCCATCAGTGATGGAAGTAGATGGGATTGGGATGTCTTCTGCAGGAGATACATTCTTTTCAAGCTCTCTGGCAAGTGCAGCCTTGTTTGTTTTTCGTAAGGACCCATCAGCATTTGCCAGTGCCCATGGTAGTGGGCCCAATGGGTAGGCAAGGACATCCTTCAGATTCACCTTCCTGCTTTCAGCCACCAGGATCATGTGACTGAAAAGGTTTCTATCTGCCTTCAGAACCACATCCTGTGCTTTCTTTCCATGAGCTTGTTTTGTGCTGACATTGGAGAATGTTTTCAGACTTTGCTTGGTCATCTTGTCGTGGAATTTCACAGGTGGTGGGTCTGCATCTAACCTTGTTTGCTTGAATGCTTGGTAGGCCTCTTCTCCTTTCTCAAGAGCTCTCAAGAGATCTATGGTCACATCAGGTGGAGCCATGTTGCCAGTGGAGAGGCTAACCAAATCAATCTCATCAGGGGACATAGGATTGAGCCAGTTATTCTCCATAAGGTCCATGAGAGACTGGACATCTGCTTCATCTCTCTTGATCCTTGGACTCTGTAGATCTGGATGAGACCATTTGCACCTGCCTTGACCTGTCAGGTCTCTCAGCTGTCTGAGGTACATGCTTCTATACTCAGCTGTGAGATAATATTTGGTCACAGCTCCTGGCTTCAAGCTGAATCCCTTTGTCCCTCCAGCTGCTTGGGTGTCTTTGTTCACCGTTTCTTCTATAGCTTGGTCAAGAGGGATTCGGCCAAAGGGATTGGTGGAGCCCAGTTGGACTGAGAAGCCTCCTTCCATGAATTCTGTGTACACATCTGGGTGTGTGATGGGCAGCTCAGACATCTGGGTGTAGTAGTAGGGGAGGTAGCGTGCATAATTCATCCTGTCATAAGCAAAGCACCATGGGATCATTGCTCGAATGCTAGCCAAGTGTAGCATCCAGTCTCCCTCTCTGGATGCTCGGATGAGCCCCAACAAGATTTCAACCATGTCCAAATAGGACATCCAGAAGTTCGAGAGGCTGCCGTTTCCACCTCTAAGGAACTCACGGTAGACTTCAAATAGATCCATGATGCGTGTACAAGAGCTGTTCTTGAGGACCTCTTTCAAAGCATGTTGTGAGACTTCTTTCCCAAGGCTGTCAATGGTCTTCAGTGTCTCATTCAGGTGAACCATGTCATTCCTGTGAGTTTCTTCCAACCAGGACAGGAAACCATTCAAGGTCAGTCACATGAGAGCCTCATACAGGAGCTTGTGTAGTCGCACTGCCCTGTTGTACTTGCGGCCATCCATAACACCAGCAATTGAGCCTTCTGCAATCATGCCAGACTCAATGCAGAGGTCTTTGAGTCCAGCAGCTTGGAAACGCTTTCCTATTATTGCCAGCAGTGTGCAGATGGTGTGGAATACCCCAAGCCTAACGATGATATCATGGAACTTGTCATGGTGTTTCCATGTGATCTCGACAGCCTTCGCATACAGGGCTTGGTCAAAGACACAGACAATCTTCCTCAGACCTAAGCACTGCATGATGCTCAGTGACTGGTTAAGCACCTCGTTGACAGTAGACATTTGTGTCGCTGGAGCATTGATGGTAGGCAGATAGCCTATATTGTCGGGGATGACCGTCATCTCTCCTCGAGTCAGGATGTTGAAGCCTGTCCAGCTGCTGACTGACTGTTCTTCTTGTTGTGACATGCGTGCTAGGACCCAAAGAAGGTTTTTCTCTCTGGCAAGCTTAGTATTGGCTGCAGTATCGGCATCTGACTTTTTGCTTTGTGGTGGCCCTACCCGTTGTCCAGCATTGTAAGTTGGTAACATTGGTGGGGGTCCATCAATGCTTCTCTTCTTTGTTTTGGGAACAGTGGGCATGGGTTGGACAGGAAGTGGGTTGACTGGCTTTGCTTGCACAGCAATCCCATTGACTCTGTGAGATGTTCCCTCACCACTGACAGTTTCTTCAAGACGGTCGATATTGTCCCAGGCTAAAGTTGTGAATATGCCAGGATGGATGTTAGCTGGAAGGGCAATGCCACTCCCTGATGATGAGAGTTTCTGGAGACACAGGGCAGTGTTGATCTCTTCCATCTGTGAATAGGACACACTGTGACCAAGTCGGTTGAGGATGTTTATCAACTCTACATTTCCTGTCAACGATTTGACACTGAATGGCAGAACAATGTGCTTGGAAGGCTTGGTATTTCCACATGTCACTGCATATACTATGTCATGGCCAAATGACTGCAGAAGGCACTGCACTCTCTGGGATGCATGATCAGGATAATTTGAGCCTGTGAGTACAGAGTACAGGAATATAATGAGCGACTCTGGAATGGTAGGACATTCTGCTTCTGGTTTGACTTCAGGCGGCCAGGTTTGAGGAACATCTTGACTTTTAATGTCTGCTCTCAATTTGATGGCTGCTTTGGCTATAACATATTGTGCACTGACACTTTTCAGGGTCTGCAGCTCCCTTTTGAGAGACTGATTTTCTTTGGCAAGTTCCCTCATGGACAAATTATCGGGATAGAGGAGGAATTTTCCTTTCTCATCAGGGAATATCTGCAAGGCTCCAGCAAACTCACTCTCCAGGTTTCGCCTTATGTGCTTCTTGGTTGATTCCTTGACTTGGGCAATGCCTTGGGAGTTCATTGAAGCTACCAGTCTAGAAGAGAGATCAGTCATTGTCATCACTTGAGGATTGCCAAAAAGCTCCATCCTGATGAAGAGGAACAGCTCATTGTATGCCTTATTCACAGCAGCTTCATACTGGGCTGCAGCATCATCATCTTCATTGCTGGCAACCTCTCCTTTGGAAACCTCTTCTTTGGTGTAAAGTCTATAGCATGACCTGTGGTAGTGCCCTTCAGCTGCTACAAGGTCTCTACTCACAATGGCAAGGATTCTGCTGTCCCTTTTCTTTGTGGCTGCACTCCTGATCTTTGCATCAGCTCGCAGTTCTCGACACTGCACCAGTACTTCTCTCGTATTCTGTCTCTTGGAATATTTGCTGTTTTTCTGACAAAATATGCACTCTGCATCATAAGTCCTAGATGTACTTGGAGCATGTCGAGCTACTCTCTTAGATTGTTTCTCTTCAGCAGAGACACAACTTTTCTTTTCTTTTGCAAGGAGGCCATCAAGAATTTGCTTCATAGTGAAGATACTGCGACACTTTCTGTGGTAGTAGATTGCTGGAATCTATCCCTCAGGAATGTCTTTTGCCAGTTTCAAAACTGGTGCATGATTTCGTATCTGAGCTACCCTGAGCAGAGTTCTCCATGAGTCGACACTTTGTAGTGAAACCAGCTTATCTGTATCATCAGAACAGTGGATAATGCACTCCACCCATGGGCGCTTTGGTATTGGGTAAAAACTTGCTTGTTAACCAGTGGCCATATTCAGTCAGTTTTCACCTGCCACATACAAACAAATACATGTAACTTAGGTGTATGAACACTACTAAAACAAAGTTTACTTTGCTTCACCAGCGTCATATTACCATTATTTATCTTACATAGCCACAAATAGATACATTACCTAGTTGCTATGCAACAGCTGTATTTTGTCCACATGAGGCCGCTAAAATCAACACAAGATGAAAGTTCCTCGTAGCCACTTTAACTAATCATATTAACATATACATTAAAAGAACATGCTAACATTATGGGAAATTAGCTTACAATCTTCTCCAGAGTGAGACAAGAAGATAGATACCAGTTTCCTCTATATGTGTTTAGTAGAAAGCTATCTGGCTGCACGTTAGCCTAGCTTAGCACAATGAATGGAAGTACACAGTACTGGTTATCCTTGGTTGTTGGCCAACTAAGAACTGTCCCAGAGTTTAAGCTAGGCTAATCAGTACCAGGGGTGTTGAAATGCTATATTTGTAAAAATCTGGGCAAATACACAATCGTGAGAGGCACAGAAACAGGTTTCCTGAAAGAAAAATGAAATAGCTGCTCATTTGGAAAGGTTATCATGTATTATTTTACTTCTGTTAGTGTACCAAATAAAATGGCACCAGTGAAGTTGTGTCACCTTGGGTGATATCGATATCTGGTCTGACCCATGGACTAACTGGCTTTGGTCTAGTTAGTTTCTTAGTAATAATGCCCTTCTAATTTAAGGTTCACAATCACCTCACACAATGAAATAGTATGGGTATATTATGCATTTCCTGAATCTTTACAGTCCTGTGAGTATTCCAGTTTTTGTGTTTTGTGTCCCTGATATTCCTAGATGCCACAGGGCTAAAAGAAAGTATATAGTTTAGGCGAACATTGCAGAAAGATGTGTGTTATTGACGGGTTGAAGAGCTCAAGTGACCTCTATATTTGTGAGAAATATCCACAACAGGGCTTGAATGAAAGCTAAGAAGGTCCCCTTTAAAATGATACCAAAGACAATATTATAGAACATTGAAAAATGTCCTGACCATGAGGCTAAACCAGGATATGCACCAGCGTCTAAAATGCAATTTACTTTAGGGGGTGGTTAACTTCATGAGCTGATAACTGTGATACAGCTGCCACTCAGGAATCATACCAAAATATCATCTACAGACATGGATCCTTTCAAAAATGATAAGTAAGTTTTGCCACCTTGAGTGTACCGAAATAGGAAATTTTGGGCTCTGGCCCATGGACTAACAAGCTCACCTACTTTTTTCCAGTGGGAAGGGTAGGCTCTGCTTTTTTCAGGATTGCCTTTATTTAAGGTTGTGAATGTCAGTTTGTGCATGCGTATTGCGTAGTTTAAGAAGGAATCAATGAACGAGAAAAGGCCCTGCTTATGGTGAGAGTGCGAGCCAATCAGATCCATCAAGGTCACGTCACGTCACGTCTCGGAGAGATTCGTGGAGGAAGACAGGTGAATGGACTTCATCTTCGAGTGAAGGTAAGCCATTGATTTTGCGCTTTTATGCTCGTGGCAGGGTAAATTAAAATAATCTGTAAATGTGTTTTTCATGTAGTGTGGCTGTGTGGGACAAGTTATCATATAAATATGATTTTTAATTTGATTTTATTCTGTAAATTTGGACTTTTTTTATAGAATGCTGTCCTGCATCAGACAACCATCGCTGAAATGTCTTCCTTATCAGCTGCACACACTCGTTACTCCACATCCTTATTATTAATAGCTCTTTATAAAGTTATTTTGTAGATACGTTTTAATTCAAGTTTCATTGTTCATTTCTACAAATCTATACAAAGTTTGCATGTTCATTTTTACAAATCGATACAAATGCAGAGTTCACAAAGGCATGCAACTGTTTGTGTAGCTGAACTGAAGAGTTTAGCAATGGATTTTACAAATCTATACAACATCTGAATTAATATTGATTGATCATTTTTAGACCTCTAGTTTGCATTGATATTTATTGTTAATTTTTACAAACCTATACAAATGTAGAGTCCACAAAAGGTATGCCACTGTTCTTACATTCATGCACTTTTACAATTGTGTAGCATGCTTTGCAGCCAGTATCATTTATTATGCTTTTGTTACTTTGTGTTTTCTAAGATACTGGCTAAATGTGAAATTGAGAACTGTGAATGACATGAGGACATGGGTCATATATGGCTTCTCAAATTACAATCTTTTTTATTTTTTCTTTAGGCTGGCTCAGGGCATTATGCCACATTTTCTTTTCATTGACTGACATTTCATCCCCCACCAATACATAAAAACAGCCCCGACAGCAATTTAGAAGTGTACAGATTCGTGCAAGTAATCTCAGTTTGTCTTCCATTTCTACAAATCAGTGCAACTACTCATAAACAATATTTACTATTCACTTTCACTATACAAATTTTGTGATTATGTTGATTTTTAAAAGGTTTACAAGTTGTTATATTGTATAGTTGAACTGGACTGGGATCTAACTGCACAGGAGAAGCATTAATGATGGGATACATGTTATTTTGCATATTTACCTTCTCACCATTTGTCACCCAATTTCCCTGTGGGGATGAATAAAGTATTCTGATTCTGCCGCTGACGTCACTTCATATCTTATAAGTCTGCTTCTAAATCGTTTCGGGTAAAAGCATGTCCTAAGTGACTAACTGCTCTTTTCACATGTATTGCCCAATAATAAGTGTTTTTAATTGATCTATATAGGTGAGCTCAATACATGTGATCTTAACCTTCTGTCACCTCAGCACCCAGTTTATTTGCATGAATTCACTCTCAGTTCTGCTACCAGCCATTTAATTATAAAGGATAAAACTGGAAATGAATTAATGAAATGGTACACAATGTAAATATAATACAATTTTAATAATTATATATATATATATATATATACACTACCGTTCAAAAGTTTGGGCTCACCCAAACAATTTCGTGTTTTCCATGAAAAGTCACACTTATTCACCACCATATGTTGTGAAATGAATAGAAAATAGAGTCAAGACATTGACAAGGTTAGAAATAATGATTTGTATTTGAAATAAGATTTTTTTTACATCAAACTTTGCTTTCGTCAAAGAATCCTCCATTTGCAGCAATTACAGCATTGCAGACCTTTGGCATTCTAGCTGTTAATTTGTTGAGGTAATCTGGAGAAATTGCGCCCCACGCTTCCAGAAGCAGCTCCCACAAGTTGGATTGGTTGGATGGGCACTTCTTTGAGCAGATTGAGTTTCTGGAGCATCACATTTGTGGGGTCAATTAAACGCTCAAAATGGCCAGAAAAAGAGAACTTTCATCTGAAACTCGACAGTCTATTCTTGTTCTTAGAAATGAAGGCTATTCCATGCGAGAAATTGCTAAGAAATTGAAGATTTCCTACACCGGTGTGTACTACTCCCTTCAGAGGACAGCACAAACAGGCTCTAACAGGTACTATTTAATGAAGATGCCAGTTGGGGACCTGTGAGGCGTCTGTTTCTCAAACTAGAGACTCTAATGTACTTATCTTCTTGCTCAGTTGTGCAACGCGGCCTCCCACTTCTTTTTCTACTCTGGTTAGAGCCTGTTTGTGCTGTCCTCTGAAGGGAGTAGTACACACCGGTGTAGGAAATCTTCAATTTCTTAGCAATTTCTCGCATGGAATAGCCTTCATTTCTAAGAACAAGAATAGACTGTCGAGTTTCAGATGAAAGTTCTCTTTTTCTGGCCATTTTGAGCGTTTAATTGACCCCACAAATGTGATGCTCCAGAAACTCAATCTGCTCAAAGAAGTGCCCATCCAACCAATCCAACTTGTGGGAGCTGCTTCTGGAAGCGTGGGGTGCAATTTCTCCAGATTACCTCAACAAATTAACAGCTAGAATGCCAAAGGTCTGCAATGCTGTAATTGCTGCAAATGGAGGATTCTTTGACGAAAGCAAAGTTTGATGTAAAAAAAATCTTATTTCAAATACAAATCATTATTTCTAACCTTGTCAATGTCTTGACTCTATTTTCTATTCATTTCACAACATATGGTGGTGAATAAGTGTGACTTTTCATGGAAAACACAAAATTGTTTGGGTGATCCCAAACTTTTGAACGGTAGTGTATATATATATATATATATATATATATATATATATATATATAAAATCCAGTGAGTCAAGTAAATTCTTTATGATACAGTACAAGCCTGTTTCATGCCATAAGCAATCATCAGCTGTCGATATTCAATAATAATAATAATTACTTCACTCACTGGATTATTTTGCTCTGTATTTGTTGAGCACTTTCCCTACCGTTGAGTGTTTCTTTTAACAAAGTTATATAAGCTATATAATTATAATGATTATAATATAATGGTACTTAATTTAAATACATGCATTTCTATATTTTACATATATTCAATCACATATTTTTACCACAGATGTCATTTCTTTGTGTTGTATTTGTGTTCTTCTTTTCAGGTAATGTTTCAACAATATTTACAAATAGTATCTCATAACTGCTGTTTGTCGTGACCACAACGAAGTCCACAATGGTTTGGGAGCTCTAAGCAAAGGCAACAGTGTTACTTAGTCATTTCACAGTTATCAAAAACCATATAAAAAAGTACTTATATATTTCGACAATATGTTTGTTTAGGTTTTCATTTGAAATGTAGTTCAGCCAGGCGGGCACAATATTCTGGAATTCTGTGGCAGCTGGAAGAATGAAGAAGGATCAGATTGTTATAAAACATTAGAGAGCACAAAAGGATGTAATTTGGATTCGTGGATACCCACTGCCTACCCAGCCACTGACCTTACCGCACATCACTGGAATACAACATTGAAAGAGGATAACATAATTACATGGCTTTATAAGATATATATATATATTCTTTTTTAAAATGGCCTTGAGGTCCAGTTTTTGGACCACTTTTCTCTCAATTGGGAGGGTAGTGAGTCCATTGAGCCTTTCCTGGTTCATCGCAGAGCACACAGTTTTTAATTAGTTTAATTTTGCTGAATGGGTGTTCACCTTCAGCCACAGTCACCGGCAATGTGAAGAAGATGCACACAAGTACAAATATTTCTTTCATTTTCTTTTTCTCTCTGTACCCTGGCTTTTCTTTTTTGGGCCCCTGGTTTTTGGTGAGACTGGTTTGACAGCTAGTCAGGCTGCAGTTCACTTTACATTAGCGGCACATGTGTGTTCTGCACATCTGATTGGCCAGTGTTTTCACTGCACGGTTTTCACAGTAACAGCGGGGGTGGGATACCAGATGACAAGCTGAATGTGTTTTAATGATAACAAATTACAATTAATTATCATGTCAATACATATAAATTGTATTGTCAGTGATATAAGTCAGTAAGTACATTTTTGTTTTTGTTCCAATTTAAGGGTCAACCACGGATTTTTGCATGGCCCCACCTTAGGCCATGGGCTGGGGTCATCTGTACCCTTTGACCCCCCCACCCCGACTGCGGGCCTGACCAAGGGTACACATGAAGCTAGGTAGGTAAAGCCTCATGTATTCTGATTCTGTAGGCTCTACCCTTTGGAACATAAGAGGAAAAAGTACAGACAGGAGTGCTTTTACACAACCCTACACTTGGTTAAGGGACCAACACAGTAATCTAACAGATGCTCAAAAGGTTTCTCAACCACTGGAATGGGATACAAGGGTGCAGGCTCAGTCTTGACTTGCAGGTCAACTGACATGTGTTACAAAGTCAAGCCTATTTTATTGGTATATAGGCTATCCTGTCCTATATACACAATGGACAAGGAACAATTCCCTAAAAAAAAAAAAAAACCTTTAAAAGGGAGAAAATATAGGAAGAAACCTCAGGGAGAGCAACAGAGGAGGGATCTCTCTCCCAATATGGAAAACGTGCAATGGATGTTGTGTTTACACAATTTACAGAATACAACATTGAACTTGGATAACATACATATAAAATACATGAAGAATGTGATGAGGAGGATGCCAAGAAGTGTCCAGATGCTCCAGAACATCCCAGGACCTGAGCCATGCGACCAGGATCACCATGTAAAAAAGAAAAAAAAGTGTGCAATACACTGCTACAGCCCTCTTCATATGAGTCCTACTGAAATTATTGTGCACATGGTCATGCGTTCTCTTTTTCTCTAAATGACCAGCAATTTCATCGTGTGAAATGCTCAACACAACCTGTTTTAAAGAACGACTGGGCTTTCACTCCTACCTAAAACAACCACAGGCGGTCGAGAGGAATACCCAATAGAGATATTAACGCATTGCATGTGTTAGTATGTCTGTTAGGAAACGACTGACACCAAAATTAACATTTTAACAACTGTAGTACTATTTTTAAACAATTTAAACTTCAGAGAGACATGGTCAAACTTGAATAGCAAAATTTAAAAAGTGAAAATATTACCTGAAAAAACAAAATGGAAAACACATATTGCTAATCGAACAAACATAAGAAGGCCTATAAAACATGAACTGTAAAAAAAAGAAGAAAAAAAAAGAACTTGAAAATAAATATGGAAACAGTCCCAAACAACGACCGGAGCTTAAAAACCACTAGAACGACCATGGGCGGTCATTTTGACCACCACGGTTTTTAAAATCTGTATTCTGTCAAGATAAATACCCAAATTGAGATATTAATGCATTACATATGTTATTATGTCTGTTAAGAAACTAACTGACTCCAAAATCAACATTTTAACAACTTTTAATACTATTTTTCAAACAATTTAAAATGACCGCTGTCCAACGCCTGTAAATACCGCAATGCATTGGTGGTAGTCATGGTGCGTCTGTAACCAGACATGTTGGCGATAATCAAAAATCAAATGTAGACTGTTTCTCTGCACTGGAGATCGCTCGTTTTTGTCTAGGACAGAGCAATGAACTTCGCAAAGGAAATGATGTGATAAAAATACGTCATAATGACATTACAAGTGATCGTTTTAGGCAGATCTTATCATAACTTTGTTTGTGCAATTGATCTAAAACTCCTTTTAAACGCAAATATATGCAATTTTAGGGGGAGAATTCAGTGAGTGGTAGTCTATATCATTTTTTGACAAACTTATTAAAATTTGAAAATCCAAAGTGGTCATAATGACCGTCTTGGTCGTGGGAGAACAATGTTAATGAAAATGATCTACCTGCACATTATATATTACCTGGGCCCACTTTTACAACTTCTCCTTTAGCAAATAACCAGATGGGACTCAAGGGAGTTCACTTTCAGGACAGACAAGTTTGGATAAGGGTCTCATTGTGGGATCTACAGGTTGTTCCTCACAGCACTGCTCTCTAGAGACTAATACCAAAGGAGCAGGGAACAATTTATTCTGATTCTTTTCCTCAGCAAAGAATCGGAATAATCAGAAAGAATCAGATTCTTTTCCTCTGATCGTTTTCCTCAGAAACCCCTCCACTTGAGAAACTGAGCACAAGGAAGACTGGAACTGAGAAGGTTCCTCTACATTCTGTATCTTAGCCTTATGCCTTGCTTGAGTCACAACACGGGTATAAAAAAAAATCTGGCTCTTCTGAGCCCAGCCCTCTCCCAAGCCAAGTCATTTGCTAGGATAGCGCACACACACAGGCATACACAGCCAGATATACCAGGTCAGAAGATAGGTTAAAACACTAAGGGCGCCCACAATGTGACCACCCCAAGGCCAACAATGAGAACTTTTCCTCCAGTAGCAGTGCTGGCTAAGAATGGCAAACTGCTCCTCTAAAGAAGCCCCTGTGCCTTGTAAATTCTCAATAGGTTTTCTTAAATTACCAGGCAAAAACACAAAGCCTTCTGCAAATAAATAAATAAATAAATAAATAAAGTGCATAACTCATCACCACTTGTATAGGATACCTTGTTGGAACAACCACTCACACAGGAACCTGTGATACAGGAAACAGTAAACCATCTGACTTCACATGTGCTGTAGTTGGCAGGTTTCTGACCTGCTTTACTGATTGAACATGCTACCTTCCAACAGCCCTTTTTTTAGCAACCCTGATTTTACATGAATGAAGCAGCGAGTCAAACTTCGCATCTGTCCGTGGAACGTTTCTCATACCCTCCTGAGTGGGATCCTGAACACTCGCAGGCTTTCAACAACAAAACTGAAAATTATCTCTGTATCCCATCCCTACTGTGACAGCCAACTGCCGAGTCAGTGGCACGTTAAAATTTACTCATCAGCCAAAACTGCAGCTCATCATCAATATAAATAGCAGTGTGGATGGGGACTAAAGTTTTGAACTGCTCTAGTATGATAGACTCACATAATTATTTATGACTGTCTATCTAAAAAGCATAACACCAGCATGTAAAAAGGTCTAAAGTATCCTGTGTAAACCCAGTAGGAGTTTGTATCCTTCTTTACAGCTCCAAATCTCTGCCTGTTTGCCTCAGGAACCAGTTCATAAACTTAGCACAGCAGCTTTAACCTTAGCATAATCACTACCTTCAACAGGGTTAAGAGCAGAATAAGTTCTGAGCTTTGCCTGTGAAACCACACTGCAGCGTTAAAGTTTTATGAGCAACAGGCTAGACTCTAGCCTCCGATACACAATTGAACAGTACAAAAAAATAGTATCAAGACATTTTTCATCAAACAAACTTTCAGCAACATCAAAACTAGTACAGGTCCCAACAGATTGACTCCGTGCACCAATGCACAGACTCATGTCAAGTCAAGTCAATCTTATTTGTATAGCCCATTATCACAAATTACAAATTTGCCACATAGACGGCACAAAAAAAAAATTGAAAACAAATACTCAGCAATTCCGTGCTGCTGAGAATCTACACTGCAGAAACTGACGATAGAGCCTATCAAGGGGAAACAACAGATGCTTCACCCAGATATCCAAAGGAATTGAATCAAGTGCAACTGGACTTGGTATATAGCCTTTAGTCGAGCGGTTAGCGATGTCGCTTGCGGTGCGGGCGATACGGGTTCGCCTCCCGGCCGCGGCGGCAGTTCCTGTGGTTGCGTTGTCCCCCGGAATTCGCTACGTTGGTGTCAGAAGTGGGATGGAGCGGCCGGAAGGCCATCGGAAGCGTATGCGCCCTGAGGCGTGAAGGAGCTGATATGCTTAAGCGCGGGGACGTGCTTCCCGAAGGAGGGGGGTAGTGTAACGTGCATGCGTAAGAAGATACGCTGACTGGCGGTTCTGACCCTTTAGTCGAGCGGTTAGCGATGTCGCTTGCGATGCGGGCGACACGGGTTCGCGTCCCGGCCGCGGCAGTTCCTGTGGTTGCCCCTCGAATTCGCTACAATATATTTCTATACATAAACAACTCAAATTGCATAATACCTTGTTCCCGCTCCAGCTAGGCGCTTGATTTTTTAATTAATGGGGTCATTTGCATGCAGAGTAATAACGAACAGGCGTCCGTTAGTCTGTCGCTCGCTCGTGCCTAAACAACAGCGTTTAGACGCGAGACTTTTTAGATCCGCCGAAAGAACTTCAAAATAAAACATTCAGAAGAGGACACTAACAAAATAAAAGCTTTCAGGAAGTGGTTATCATGTTAATACAACATTTTTAAGAGTCCTTTACGATAGCCCCTCACTTTACAAATTACTTTTAATAGATGAACAATAGAATTAGTTTTTTTTTTAGTTTTTTTATAGAATTTGTTGTTTTATCGAATAAAATTATACTGACTTTTCAGAAGCACTCAGGTGTTTGACATAAGTCCCGTGTCTCAGCTGTGGGAAACCCTAATAGTATTGAGGAACAGAATTAGAAAAAGAGTCTGATACCAATCATTGCTAAGTAAGATTTCACGTTATAAAAACAAAGCAATTGCACCTGTGTTTGTCAGGGTATCAGTCAAGCTCTACAGGTGCACATGGGTTGGGAAAGAAATCCTGTCATGGACTTGGAGCGCCTGTTCCTTTTTGTCAGTAGAACACTTTTCCAGTAATTTCTAGGTTACGTCTTCATATGACCAGGTATTTAACGTTGAGTATGAATACATAACAGTGAAGAAAAGAGGAGCTTGCTGTATTGCCATGTAGAAAATTGAGCCAGAGAGAGACAGTTCATCAGACACAGTGCTCAGATATAAGGATATTGTGGAGCAGATGCAACAAGGGAGGAGGTCACAGAGCTGGGTCTTGTCTCGCTCTGTAATGGCTGACCAACTCAATCAGATAAAGAAAACAAATGAATGTGACGCAAATAGATAGGGAGATGACAAGGTGTGTTAAAGCAGTCTCTCAGACAAAAGAGGATTTGAGATGAATTGAGAAATTTTAGACATTATTCTTGGGAGGTCGAGCATTGGGGTATGCACACCAAATTAAATTCATAACAGGTGTTACCTATGACATTCTCTCAACTTGTCAGAGTCCTTGTCAATTGTGTGATGAGGATGCTGCACAACAATTAAGTTCAGCTATACTGTCTTCCTGAAGGACAACAAATCTGGATACATAACCACATGTGGAGGTGTTTGGCACCAATAACTTAAAAGGCAGTTGAAAATCTATTGAAGAAAAAGGGAAAGAAAAAAAAGATGATATATGTGGGAGAGAAAAGCTTAACTATGTGAAAATCAAATGCCACAAAGTTAACATTAGCAGTGTTGTGAGAATTAGGTCCTCAGAATGGTGTAGAGATGGCAATAAAGGCTTTTTTCTGAGGGAGCAGTTCGAGTCTGAGAGCTTATGAATAGAGAGAAAGTATCATAATTGAGATTCAAATGGAGTCTTGCAAAGGTGAACACCATTTTTTGGATTTTTTGGGTTTTTTGAAGTTATGCACAGCTAAATCTGCTGTGGCGACCCCCGAAAAAACAGGGAAAATGCTGAAAAAAGAAGAAAAAGAAGAAGTTATGCATGGTAGTGCTAATATTACGTCATGATCATCTTCAGCAGTCATTCAGGGTCGATTATGACTGTCTTCCTTCTAGGTCCTTGTGAGTATCCTTGCGGGAAGACGCCTGTGTGTGACAGCTTTTTACATGGAGTGGCTGATGTGCCTGCAGCCACCACACGGTCCTTGGCAGGGGGTGGCCAGAGTCCAATGGCATGGAAAACCAAGACGATTGGGAACCACCCTTTGTTGCAGCCTTCATCCACCTTCACTGACATTGTGACCTGGGGATATATTCCAACAGTTCCGTCGTTGAGGTCTTTGTTGGATAATGCTTCATCTGGAACCTCCCCCTTAACCTATCTGCCATGGATGACCCTACCAGGAGCCAAGCTCCGGACGGTATAGCTCTTGAGATCATTAGTACATGCAAGTGTCTCCACCACGACAAGGTGGTGATCCAGGAGAAGTAATAGTAGGTAGGCAGTGTAGCTGGATATAATACTGTAGTTGGCATTTAGCTAACAATGGTCTTTGGGTTTGATGATAGGATTTTTACATATTTTAACTGTCCATTTTACCAATCGAATCGACTTGCTCCTGAACTTTGGTGATGACAGCATGTCATGTTAGGTTCATACAAGATGGCAAAGATTCAGCACACAGATGGGAGGTGAAGCAGGTTGTTCTCTGGCACAGCCAAAACAGCCTGGATCTCAGTGCTCTTAAAACAGTACAGATGACTGTTGGCTTCAGAGGAAGATAGCTCCTCTGCTGCTTTTGAAAAATCAACAGGTCAACAGCCTGCACTATGTGACCTTTCCAGTTGCTGGGAACCACAATGTCATGACGTCACTGCTTTTAGAAACACCCATCAGAATATGTACTTCCTGTTGATAGTACAGTTCTACACTGCTATCAAGTGAGTCTGTTGTATGTTCACTGTCCTCATAATGAAACATGCCAGCAGCCATAACCAGTATGCAGTATTAGTGTATATCAACTGATTTTATTTTTTTAAATTTTCAGTTGCCTGCTTATTGATATCTTAAACGGATGGTGTATTGAATATTGCTGGCTCTTTGTGCTTGCTTTGTATTAAATAAAGTTCCCTTTATTAATCTCCTTGGGGAAATTCAGTTGCTGCAAATTAACCCATCCTAGCTATGATCTGTGTAGCTAGGACAGTGGTCGGGAACCTATGGCTCGCGAGCCATATATGGCTCTTCCGGTGACGGCATGTGGCTCCCAGACAATTTTGAGTTGAAATTTTTTTTTTTTTAAATCAGTTTGGAACTGATTTTAAAATACTTGTGATATTTCTTAATAATACTGTGTCATTTTAAAGTAAGCAGAAATTAGTTTTGAAGATAAATTTCACGGGTCACCCGTGGGTCGGGTCGGGAACCAATGGCTCGCGAGCATGTCCGGGTCATTGTAAAGGTGAAGAAATCAATTTTATCAGATAGCCAACTAGTTTATCCGCTTCAACCCTTGTAACGGAAAAGATGGCGAAAAGAAAAAAAGACGATGATTACCGTGCATTCCAGGCTGCGTGGACAGAGGAATTTGCATTTGTGGAGAGAGCAGGATCTGCGGTATGTCTAATATGCAATGATAAAATTGCATCGATGAAACGGTCAAATATAAAGCGGCACTTCGATACGCACCATGCTTCATTTGTGTCGAAATCTCCAGCGGAGGACAGCAGGAAAAGGGCATGCGAGGAGCTACAGCGGAGAGTGCAGACGAGTCAGCAGCAACTACGTGTGTGGACCAAGCAAGGGGACGGGAATTCCGCTAGCTTTGCGGGGGCTTTGGCAATAGTAAGGAATGGAAAGTCATTCACAGATGGCGAGTACGCCAAAACATTCATGCTTGATGTGGCCAATGAACTGTTTGATGACTTCCCAAATAAAGACAAGATAATCAAACGAATAAAAGACATGCCCCTGTCAGCAAGAACTGTGCACGATCGTAGCATCATGATGGCAAATCATGTCGAGGAAACACAAATTAAGGACATAAACGCCGGGACATACTTTTCTCTCGCGTTAGATGAGTCAACAGACGTTAGCCATCTATCTCAGTGCAGTATAATTGCCAGGTATGCTGCAGGTGACACACTGCGTGAGGAAAGCTTGGCTGTTTTGCCAATGAAAGGGACAACAAGAGGAGAGGATTTATTCACGTCTTTCATGGAGTTTGCTAAAGAAAAAAAACTACCGATGGATAAACTTATTTCTGTCTGTACTGATGGCGCACCCTGTATGTTGGGGAAGAACAAAGGATTTGTAGCGCTTCTCCGTGAACATGAAAAGAGAGCCATCCTAAGTTTTCATTGCATCCTGCACCAGGAGGCGCTTTGCGCTCAGACGTGTGGCCAGGAGCTTGGTGAGGTGATGTCGCTGGTCATTCGAGTGGTCAACTTTATTGTTGCCCGAGCTTTAAATGATCGCCAGTTTAACGCTCTGTTAGAAGAAGTTGGGAATCATTATCCCGGTCTGCTTTTACACAGCATCGTGCGTTGGTTGTCAAGGGGGAAGGTGCTCAGCCGTTTTGCAGCTTGCCTTAGTGAAATCCGGACTTTTCTTGAAATGAAAGGCGTCAAGCATCCTGAGCTAGACAACACTGACTGGCTCCTGCAGTTTCACTATCTCGTGGACATAACTGGCCATCTGAACCAGCTCAATGTGAAAATGCAAGGTATTGGAAATACAATCTCATCCCTTCAACAAGCAGTGTTTGCATTTGAAAGCAAGCTGGAAGTCTTTCTCAGGGACATTGAAACAGGTCGTCTTCTGCACTTTGAAAGACTGCAACAATTTAGAGATGCATGCTTAGCAAGTGACTCCACTCAACATCTGGATCTCCAGCAGCTAGCTGGCTTTACGTCCAATCTCCTGCAGTCATTCAAAGCACGTTTTGGAGAATTTCTTGCGCACACTGGTCTTTTCAAGTTCATCACTCATCCACATGAGTGTGCAGTGGACAAAATCGACCTGACATGCATCCCCGGGGTCTCTTGGAAAGTCTTGGGCGACAGCGAACAGAGATGGCGAGGGAACACAAGTGGACAGAAATGAAAAATCTTCAACCTGAAGACCAGCTGATTCTTAAAACTTGGAACGAGCTTCCTGTGACATACCACACAATGCAGCGTGTGAGTATTGCCGTATTGACCATGTTTGGCTCTACATATGCATGTGAGCAGTCATTCTCGCATATGAGGAACATTAAGACCAACCTACGCTCACGTTTAACTGATGGAAGCCTCAACGCCTGCATGAAGCTCAACCTCACCACGTATGAACCAGACTACAAGGCCATCAGCAAAACCATGCAGCACCAGAAGTCGCATTAAAAGTAAGACATATTTAATTTATTATACGTTAAAAATACTATATGGCTCTCAATGAAATATATTTAGAAATATTTGGCTTTTATGGCTCTCCCAGTCAAAAAGGTTCCTGACCCCTGAGCTAGGAGCAGTGGGCTGCTGCCTTCATGCTGCGCCTGAGGACCAACTACAGTTCTTTTCCCATTGCCTTGCTCAGGGGTACAGACAGGAGTATTAACCCTAACATGTATGTTTCTTTTGATGGTGGGGGCAAACCGGAGCGCCCGGAGAAATCCCACCGCAGGCACGGAGAGAGCATGCAAATTCCACACAGAGGATGACCTAGGATGACCCCCAAGGCTGGACAACCCCGGGGTTCGAACCCAGGACCTTCTTGCTAATGTAGCACGACAACTCCATATATTGTCATCAACTTATTGTAAAACTCTCTTCTCTTTCTCTCTTTCTTGAGCTGAGGTCCTCTTGATAACATAGTCTTGCACACAGGGAGTTTGTATATTCACTTAAACCAGCTGAGAGAAACACATGTTTCACCACAATCTATTTTTTAAACTGTTCAAAAAGTGTGCCTAAGGTTCGTCCACATTTGGATGGAATTATAGCTTGTGTGAGCATGTGACATCTTTGTGTGTATGTGTGTGTGTATGCATGCACATGAAACTTGGTAGAGGGAGAGGTAGTTGTTTCCAATGGGCCGTTCTTGTCCATTAAATTGACATCTATAGCTATTCGCTAGTTCTCCAGGACTACATGTTTCAAGCTCTCTTTTATAGGAGGAGGCACAACGCAATGAAACAAAAAACACTTAAAGTACTCCTCCATTCAAAATTTGTTTTTGTTATGTCTGTGTCCCCTAAAATGTCTGGCCTTGAATATGACTTGTATCTGTGCAAAGTCTGTCACTAGAGGGGTGTTTTCACATTCCCCTGCTGGAGGAGGTGCTGTCTGTGCACTTGCCTAAAATCTGAGATTCAAATGTACCCCGAGCAAGCCAGATTTGGTACGCCAAAAATTCGAAAGCCAATTGCTGTGTAATATGCAAATGCAGGGTGGGCAAAGAAGCCTGAAACCTCCTGCGCAGAGCAGACTCGTCAGCACAGAGAGCGAGTCTGCATTAGCATGTTTGACATCAAACATGGTAGAGTGTGCAGTTTTTGGATGCAAACTGGACCTTGGAGCTTTCTTCAACTATCTACTAAAAAAATCCCACCGTACTAATGAAATGGTTGGAATTTATTTACTGAAATCTCGCTCACATGCTTACAAACCTGCAGGGACTGTATATCAGCAATGCTCATTTCAGTGAGGAGTGTTTCCATAACCTAATGCAAATGTCACTGGGTTTTCTCAAGAAATTAGTTTTGAAGTCTGATGCTGTGCCAACTGGCTGGGACTGCGACGATGAGCAGGAGTAACTACGTAAGTTATGTATTTATTTTACTCAACCAACAGTCAAATGAAAACTTTCTACATATAACTTATTTTCATCCATCCATCCATTATCCAAGCATCCATCCATCCATTATCCCAATCGGGGTCATGGGGAAGCTGGAGCCTATCCCAGCAGTCATCGGGCGGCAGGACACTCCGGACAGGCCGTCAGTCCATCACAGGGCTGAGACTTTTTTTTTGTAATTGTCGTTGCAGATCTCTGCTGGAATAGAGTTCCAAAGGGTGGGGGCCACCACACTAAAGGCTCTATCCCCAAAAGTTTGCAGGCTGGTTTGGGGGATAGAAAACAGACCCGTGTCTGCGGACCGCAGATTCCTGGGTGGAATATAGGGGTTGATGGGATATGGGCATACAGGGATTTATGGGTGAGGAGAAGGATTTTAGAAGAAATGCATGATTTGACCAGGAGCCAGTGAAGGTGGACAAGGGTGGGAGTGATGTGTTGCCAGGGCTTAGTGCGGGTAAGCACCCTGGCAGCTGAATTTTGGAAATACTGAAGCCTGTCTAGGGCTTTGCTTGATACCCCAGATGGGGCTCCATTGCAATAATCCAGAGAGGAGGTGATGAAGGCATGGATGACGGTCTCTGCCATGGAGTCGAATCATAATGGCTGGATTCTGGGGATGTTTTTAAGGGGAAAGAAAGCACATTTGGTGGCAGATTTAATGTGTAACTGGGATAAGAGGGTGGAGTCCAGAATAACACCAAAGTTTCAGGCTTCTGGGGATGGGCAGATGAAGCAGCCATCCATGCTGAGGAGAAGATCTTCAGCCTTCCAGAGCAGTGCTTTGAAAGCCACTACCATGAGCTCAGTCTTATTGGTATTTAACTTGAGTAGATTTGATAACATCCAGATTTTTATTTGGTGGAGGAGGCTAACAAGGGATGTTGGGGGCAGCTGAGACGATGGTCTAGTGCTGAGATAAGGCTGCATGTCATCAGCATAGCAATGGAAACTTAAATCATGATGGCAGTTGATCTGACCAAGGGGGAGCATGTAGATGGTAAAGAGGAGGGGTCCAAGCACAGAGCCTTGTGGCACGCCTTGGTTGACTGGTGCTAAAATGGACCTGGAGTCTCTGATGTTGACAGACTGTTTCCTGTTGGTGAGATATGACTGGAACCAGGAGAGAGCTACACCAGTGAGGCCTAGGTATTCAGATAAGCAGTTGAGGATAATGGTGTGGGAAACAGTGTCAAAGGCTGCAGAGAGAATACTGATGTGGCTGGAATCTGCAACAATGAGGGGGTCATTGGTGATTTTGATAAGGGCAGTCTCTGTGCTGTGGTGTGCTCTGAAGCCAGGTTGGAGGAGTTCATAAGGCTCATGGTTGGACGTGTGCTGATGGAGTTGGACAGCAACTATTCTTTCCAGGATTTTACTGAGAAATTGAAGGTTGGAGATCGGCCAGTAGTTAGTGATAATATCTGGGTCCAGACCTGGCTTTTTGAGGATGGGGGGGACTGCACCCATTTTGAAGCTGGAGGGTAATGTGACGGATTTCAAAGAGGAGTTGATAATGTCCACAATTATGGGGCACAGGGTAGGTAAGCATGCCTTGACCAGGACGGTGGGCATAGGGTCCAGGGAAAAGGTGAAAGCCTTGGTCTTGGTGACCAACTTAGCAACTTGAGGAGCTCCAGAGTGATGCATGGTGGTGCAGTGGTTAGTGCGGCTGCCTCACAGCTAGAAGGTCCTGGGTTTGAGCCCCGGGGTAGTCCTACCTTTGGGGTTGTCCCATGTCATATCTGTGTGGAGTTTACATGTTCTCCTCGTGTCTGTGTGGGTTTCATCTGGGTGCTCCGGTTTCCTCCCACAGTCCAAAGACATGTAGGTCAGGTGAATCAACCATACTAAATTGTCCCTAGGTGTGTGTGTGTGTGTGTGTGTGTGTGTGTGTGTGTGTGTGTGTGTGTGTGTGTGTGTGTGTGTGTGTCAGCCTGTCCTCCCACAGTCCAAAGACATGTAGGTCAGGTAAATCAACCATACTAAATTGTCCCTAGGTGTGTGTGTGTGTGTGTGTGTGTGTGTGTGTGTGTGTGTGTGTGTGTGTGTGTGTATGTGTGTGTGTCAGCCTGTGATGGTCTGGCAGCCTGTACAGGGTGTCGCCCCACCTGTCGTCCAATGACTGTTGGGATAGGCTCCAGCATCCCCACGACCCTGAGTAAGGATAAGCGGTTTGGAAAATGGATGGATGGATATATATATATATATATATATATATATATATATATATATATATATATATATATATATATATATATATATATATACATATATATGATAGAGTAGTGGTGTATATAATCCATTACACACGTTATTCTTGGTTCTTTTTTTTTTTACAGAAACACACTTATCACTCTCAAATCCATTACTCATTTTCAAATAAGAAACTGAGATATTTTACTGGTCCAACTATGAAAGCAGACACTTTATCAATTTGTTACTTTTTTCCATTTTAAAATGTTTTGTTCATGTCCTTGTGTCTTTATGTTGCGCATCCCACCTAGACAAATTCCTGTCAGGCACAATCTTAATTGACTGTAAATTAATTTGAACTTTATTGATTTGTAGCAACACAGCTCCCAGGATCACGCAACCTCCAGCACACACTGTGGTGGTTTGCAGCTGAGTGTGAAATGGCCGGGATGAGAGTCAGCACCTCCAAGTCTGAGGCCATGGTTTTCTACTGGAATATGGGTATTGCTCCCTCCGGTTTGGGGATGAGTTGTTCCCTCAAGTGAAGGAGTTCAAGTATCTTGGGGTCTTGTTCACGTGTGAGTGTAGGATGGAGCGGGAGATTGACAGGTGAATTGGTGCAGCATCAGCAGTAATGCGGACATTGTACCAGACTGCTGTGGTGAAGAGGGAGCTGAGCCGGAAGGCAAAGCTCTCAATTTACCAGTCAATCTTTGTTCCAACCCTCACCTGTGGTCATGAGCTTTGGGTAGTGACCGAAAAGCTGAGATTGCGGATACAAGCGGCTGAAATGAGTTTCCTCCGTAGGGTGTCTGGGCTCAGCCTTAGAGATAGGGTGAGGAGCTTGGACATCCGGAGGGAGCTCGGAGTAGAGCTGCTGCTCCTTTGTGTCGAAAGGAGCCAGGTGAGGTGGTTCTGGAATCTGATTAGGATGCCTCCTGGGCACCTTCCTTTGGATGTTTTCCGGGCACGTCCAACTGAAAGGAGACCCCAGGGTAGACCCAGAACTTGCTGAAGGGATGACATGTCCAATCTGGCCTGGGAATGCCTTGGGATCCCCCAGAAGGAGCTGGAGGGCATTGTTGGGGAGATGGATGTCTGGAGTGCCCTACCTAACTTGCTGCCACCGTGACGCGACCCTGGAGAAACGGCTGATGATGAGATGAAAGATGAGATGGATTTGCAGCATGTTAGTTGCTGCACACACAAAAGATGGGATGTGCAATTATCCCTTAACCTTGCCAGCATTGAGCCCGATCCAAACCGGTTATATCCCACCCAATGGTATCCCATCATACCACCACCCATCAGCACACCCTGCATACTAAGCCCCATCCACTCCTCTCTCTCTCTCTCTCTCTCTCTCTCTCTCTCTCTCTCTCTCTCTCTCTCTCTCAGGGGGGCTAGCTTCTGTTTCCAGTTCCTACAAAGGTTTCTTTATGGTCCAACTGAGTTAGATGTGAGGTCACTGGTTTGCACCATTCTGAGTCAGGAGATGGACTGGGACTGAACAGATCTTTGGTTTGGATGGACTTAAAGCAGTTTAACATCAAGGAACTACCCGATTTCTTCTGTGGGCTGTTCAAGGTGTCGAACTTTTTAAACAAAGAGAGACTGAGACAACACAGCTCTTTGTTTTGGCTGCTCCAAGAACCAATCATACATGGCACATGTTTCAGTGCAGTCTGTCAAGTGGGGCCAACTCTGCTCAGGCAGTTCTGTGTGTCTAATGTGGTGACTCTGGGACATATAGTTCAGCTTGCAGACCCAGCCACTGACAATCCAGATCCTCTTGCCTCTTGCTTAGAGCTGAGATCGACTCGCGTTATCACTCCGCTGCTTAACAAATGGAGGGAAGCTCTCACAAGTGGTGAGCGAACACTGTTGGTCCAGTATTATAATGGCTCTGTTAGACCTGATGAGAATAATGTTTTCCCTTCAATGAACATTTCCCCAGATTTTAAGGACTGTACAGGACCTCTTTTACAAAGTGAGAATCCCTCTGTGTTTTGTTTTAAGGATCCAAATGGAAGGTCAGTGTATAACATGTTTGTTAAAGTTCTGCACAGGGACAAATTAAATGGAAAACCTGACACCCCATGGAGGGCTCACCTAGGTCTGAGGGACAGTGCTGGTCCTGAGTGGAGGGCGCTGTACAAACCGCCATTGATCAAAAGATCTGCAGACCTGCAGTGGAGGGTTTTACATGGTATCGTGGCTGTTAATGCTTTTGTCTCTGTCATTAATTCTGATGTAAGCCATGATTGCCCATTTTGGCACTAATCATGAAACTATCTTTCATTGTTTCATGGAATGTTGTCGACTGCTGCCGCTTTTTACAATGCTGGAAAATGTTTTTGGATCATTTTCGGATAGACTTTTCTAAACCCATGTTCATTCTGGACTACAGGTACTCTCAGAATATCAAGGTCAAATGCCAGCTTTTTAACTTCATTCTAGGGAGTAGAAAAGATGGCCATGTACCTGAGCAGAAGAAACAGAATGGAGAAAGCTGGACATGATGATGCTGTTTTTGTGTTTATAAAAATGTGAAAAACACGTTTAAAAATAGATTTTTATTATTTCAAAATGATGGAAAATCTGGAAAGTTCTCACAGTTTGTGGTGTTACAAAAACGTGCTTTGCTGTGTTGTGGATGATGAGCTGATCTTTGGGAGTGTACTGAGATAACTTAGATTCTGTGACTCTTGTTTTACTGACCATGTTGTACATTTTTTGCAATTTTTTTTTATTAAAGTATTGAAAATCTCTCTCTATCTCCCCCCCCCCCTTTACCTCCCTCCTTTGCCAATGTAGGCATGTTGTGGCACCATGCATGTGGTGTTGGGTAAGGCTCCGGAGGTGCTATCTAGATCTTAGAGAGATGTTATTTAAATGAGCCTGAGCGAGCTCTGGTGCAGCGGTGCTGATTCTGCCGAGAGCGTGTTAAGTAGGGGTTGATTGAAGGGTGCTGGAATGGACTTTGAGCCTTCTTGAGATATTTGGGTCTAATTCAACCCAGTATCCACGAAGAAAGGTGCCCACTTGATGATGCTAATGGCAAACCTTCACTTACACACTCGACACTGTAACGGTTAGATTAGAGCGTGTAGTCCCTACACGGCGCTGCCTGTGAGATGTGGCCGGCAGATTTACAATAGCACACCCTGACGTCCTCTATGGTTACCCTTTATCAGTTTTAATGGGCTAGAACTACACTTTCCTCCCCCCACAATTTTGTTCTCCAATCTAGCCATCTGTGTGAGCTCATGCCTCAGCGTTCGGCACAAATAATATTACATCATTGTGTACTGTATATGTGGCCTCTCTTCACTGGTCAATAAGGGATTACAAAGGAATACGTCTGAAACACTATACAATAAAGAAGTGTGGAGCTAACAGCGGAAGAGGTCTTGACATGACCTAGTAGTCAAGGTGAGAGGGGAAAAGAGCAGAACTAAGGGGACGGTAGATGGAAAGAGAAGAGGTGTGAGGAGAGGGTACCAGGGGGATGGGGGGGGGGTGTATGCTGTCTGTGGCCAGTTAAATCAGGCTCTAGTGTTTCTGTCAGGGCTCCCAGAAGCTATTGTACCTGTAAGCACGAGAGATATACGTATAGTCTCTCCTCATATCTCATGGAAAGAGAGCAGGCCAGCGATCCAGAGTGCACGAACAAAACAAAGAAAGAAAGACGTGTGCGTGCACGAGTGTGTGCGCACACACACCCACCCACACACACACACACACACACACACACACACACACACACACACACTTGCTTTAGGTTGTCCGTCGTGTCCGATGATGACAATCCTGCCTCTGTCACTTGTGAGTCTTCTTATGGCTGTAAAGCCCTATCCGCGATCCACAATGTCTGCCACAGACAGAACAGGTGAAATCACTGACTGGGGGTGTAGGTGTGGTACTGGCTTCATGGCTCTTCAGACGTCTTCTGGTCCGTCGATCGCCGCGGTCCTTCTCGAGGTTTTGCACCCCTTGTTGACAGAGCTGCCGCCAGATGGAGCGTTGGGCGGCAGTGTCTTCCAGCTGGCTCGGGTTCAGGCCGCACTTCTTTATGATGGTCTTCAGCTGGTCTTTGTACCGTTTTTTCTGGCCCCCTGCCAAGCGGCGGCCAAGATGTAGCTGGCCATACAGCACTTTACGCGGTAAGCGCTCCTTTGGCATCCTGATGACGTGACCGAGCCATCAAAGTTGGTGCTGGGTGACGGTAGCCTCCATGCTGATGCAGTTGGTCTTGTGGAGTATTTCAGTATGGGGCACTCGGTCACGCCAGGTTATCCTCAGGATGCATTGTAGGCATCTGATGTGGAAGGCCTCAAGCATCCTGAGGTGGTGGCTGTACAGGGTCCATGCCTCACAGCTGTAGAGGAGAGTCGTGATGACAACTGCCAAGTAGACAGATATTTTGGTGTGGAGGTTGAGGTCTTTGTTTTGAAAGACCCTTCTCCTAAGTCTGCCAAAAGAGGATGACGCTTGTTTAATCCGGTTTTGCATCTCCCTGTCGATGCTGCAGTCGTCAGAGAGGAAGCTGCCCAGGTATTTGAAGGATTCCACTGTTGCAAGTGGTTTGTCGGAGATGTTGAAGGTTGGTGAATGAGATGGAGGAGTAGATGCCCACTGGCATACTACTTCAGTCTTTGTCACATTTATAGAGAGCCCCAGCCTACCATACGCCCTTGCAGCAGCTGCAAGGGTAGCTTGTAGTGCCTCGGGTGTGTGGGCCACAACTGCACAGCCATCTGCGTACTGTAACTCAATGATGTGCTCCGATGTCATTTTTGTGACCGCTTGGAGCCTACGGATGTTAAATAGGTTTCCATCTAGTCTGAAGTCCACAGTAACCCCACTGTCCTTCCTGATTTCCTTGTGGAGCAGCAATGTCACACACAGGAGGAAGATGTTAAAAAGAACTGGAGCAAGGATGCACCCCTGACGTACCCCGGTGCACACCCTGAAGGGCTCAGATTCCTGGCCTCCAATGGTCACACGTGCCATCATCCCCACGTGAAATCTTTGAAGGATGTTGACAAACTTTCGTGGACAGCCAAACTTCAGGAGGATGTTCCATAGGATGTCCCTGCTGACTGTGTCGAAAGCCTTTGACAGGTCGATGAAGGCTATGAAGAGGTTCTGATGTTGCTCCCTGCACTTCTCTTGGAGTTGCCGTGCTGTGAACACCATGTCCACAGTACTCCTATTCTTCCTAAACCCACACTGTGACTCAGGCAACAGCTCCTCTGAGATGTGTTTTACCAGCCTGTGTAACATGAGTTTGACCAGGACTTTTCCAGCAACAGCCAGTAGTGAAATGCCACGGCTGTTGCCACAGAGGGACTTGTCTCCTTTGCCTTTATATATGGAGATGATGTTAGCATCCCTCCACTGCTGAGGGACAGTTTCGTTCTTCCATACATGTGAGATGAACAGGAAAAGTGCACGGGTGCAGAGGTAGCCTCCCTGTTTAAAAATCTCTGCAGGGATACTGTCAGGGCCAGGGGTCTTGTTATTTTTCAGCGACCTAACTGCACAATGAACCTCTTCAAAGGTTGGTGGAAGGTCAAGGTCTTGGATGGTGGGGCGGACAGGTAGTTCATCCAAGATCGAGGGATCTGTTGGGGAGGGCTGGTTCAAAAGAGTCTCAAAATGTTCTGCCCATCTTTTTGTGGTGAGTTTCTGGTCCTTTATGAGGGTGGTACCATCATCAGACTTCAGGGGGGAGACAGAGCAGTTTCTTGGGCCGTAGATGGTTTTCACTGCATCATAAAAATTGTGCATATCATTTCTATTGGCATGGGATTGTATTTCATTTGCCTTCGATATCCACCACTCATTCTGCAGGGCACGCAATTTTGACTGCACCTCTCTCCTGGATGCTTGCCATTGTTGCCGGAGTGTAGCTGATGTGGGATTGTTGAGGACAGCACTGTGTGCTTTATGCATGCCTTTGAGTATGGAAGTTATTGTGCCTGTGTTGTCATTGAACCAGTCCTGGTGTTTTCTGCTCTTGTAACCGATGGATTGGGATGCTGCCTTGTAGAGTCTGGAGCTCACGGAAGACCATTTCCTGTCAATGGAATCATCCGTGCTCAATGTCTTCCAGGTTTTCAGCCAGAGAGAGGCGGAGATTGTTCTGGACCTCAGCCTTTTCTAGCCGGGTACAGTCAAGCCTCTTCTTTCCTGACCTTTGGAGACGAACAGCAGGGCGTACCTCCACCTGGAGCCTGGTCATGATGAGCCGGTGATCTGTCCAGCACTCAGCACCTCTCATTGCACGAGTGAGTAAGACGTCTTTTGTATCAGCACGTCTCACAATGATGTAGTCCAATAGGTGCCAATGTTTGGAGCGTGGGTGCATCCAGGATGTTTTGTGCTTATTTTTTAATTGGAAGAGGGTGTTTGTGATGGTCAAGCCATGCTCAGCACAGAGGCTTAGGAGGCGCAGTCCATTTGCATTGACTTTCCCAATGCCATGCCCACCAATGACACCACTCCACACCTTGTTGTCTTTCCCCACTCTGGCATTGAAATCGCCCAGCAAAAAGATCTTGTCCTCCTTGGGTATATGACGGAGAGCCTCATCTAGTGACTGATAGAAGCGGTCCTTTACGTCATCCTCTGATGGCAGTGTTGGTGCATAGGCACCTAGGAGGGTGGCATAACGTTTCTTGGCCAGAGGGATCCTGAGCGACATGAGCCTTTCACTTATGCCAATCGGTGTTTCAGTGAGTCTTGGTAGGAGGCTGTTTTTTATTGCAAATCCCACACCATGCTGATGTTGTCCTCCTGCAGGGTATCCCTTCCAGAAGAAGGTGTAGGTGTCCTCCTTCAGGGAGCCTTCATCCAGGAACCTGGTTTCACTGAGTGCAGCAATGTCAATATTGTAGCGATTGAGTTCCGCTGCAATTAGTGCAGTCCTTCGCTGAGGTCTTTCGGCATTAACGTCCAGCAGAGTTCTTATGTTCCATGTTGCCAGTTTAAAGGGAATTATTTTCTTTTTTTTATTTCGACCGCAGAGTGGAATGTCCCGATAGGTGCGGTAGCCTATCCAGGATGTTTTGAGTGGGCAATGTTTAGGCCACCTTTTCTAGGCCCCTCCCCAGTTGGGGTGAGCAGTGTGGCTCCTAAATAGGGCTGCTCAGATACACAGGGGTCTGCCGAGAGCAGCTGCCACTCAAGCCCAGCTGCTGGCGACCATGAATAGCCCTGTGCCGCTGGCGTGCAGGGGTCTGATTAGGAGCTTCCAGTGCATTCATACCTGCTCCCGTCACCAGACACCCCATCACCGCCAGACTTTGATCCATATTCCGGTTGCTGGTCTCACCGAGGCAGAGGTGGATACCTGCGCAAAGAGATTATTTACAGTGCCGCTGGGGGTGCGCATGTCCCAGCAGCACTTCTTCACTGTGAGAGGGTGGGATCTGGTGGCAAGGGGGGCCCAAGACGACCAGCACTCTTCCACAGCTGCAGGAGGCTGCCGGAGCTCCAGTCTGTCAGAGGACCGCCTATCGTGCGCCGCCATGCACATTGCTTTTCTCTCAGGGTGTGCTCCCCTAGCCTTTGTCGTCCTACACTTACCCACAAGGCAGTGGGACAGTGGTTGGTCAATGCCAGGGCGTATCCACTTCACATGGGCCTGCGCATTAGACCTCTGGGGACCACTGTAGCTCCGAGATCCCCTACAGTTTAGCCAGGGACCGCAAGGTACCCAGTTACCGTGTGTGGCCACGAGGAGGCACTGCAGGAGTCTTGGCGGTAGAGAGGCTATGTACCGGCAGGGGAGACTTACGCACTCGGCTCCTCTTTTCACCCCCACAAAGAGGGCTAGCCGGCGGCAGTAGCTGAGAGCAGAGAGTAGCAAGCAGAAGCAGCATGCAGCATGCACTAACTACAAGCACTACTACCCCAGTATTACTGCACTGACGCATCACACACGCCCTGTGCATCACACACACACACACACACACACACACGCAGAGCAGCCCTGTGTCTCATTCTCTTCACTGGCTATAACTATGATGGATGGGGAGGGCAGCGTGACCAGAGTGCTTACCCAGACATGAAGGGTGAAAAGGTGAATAAAAAAGGCTGCTTTTCTCTTTCTCTCCTCCCCCCCCATTCTTTGCCGCTGACAGCTACCATTATTTTAAGCCCATGCAACTTTTTCCACTCTTTTTCTTTCTTTATTTATTTTTTATCTTTTATTTCCCCATACTTATTCTTTTTATTCCATATTTTTCTTCTTCTTTTCATTTGCTGCCCTCTGCTCCACGCTGAACTGTAATTCACTCCTTTTCAGTCACTCTAACAATGGCCGGTACAAGTCTCCCGGGTTCACATGCAATATAACCAAATCAATGCTTATGACGGGAGACAATCCTCGTGGGTTTCTTATTGCCATGGCATGTCTGCAAGCAGAGCGTTAGCGGTATTATAATGACTAAATAATACCCTTTATTAGTTTAACAGTCTGGGAAAGAAAGAGAAGCCGAGTTTTCCACTGATGGTCAGTATTGTTTAAGTAGATAGAAAATGAGAGGGGGGGGCGGTTAAACCTAATGGAGATGTCTTACTGAAATAACTCCAATATAAGGGGGCTATTGGATTGACTGCAGCGTGTGAAGAAGCAGTGTAAGGCTTTAGGTGTCGATGAAAAGAAAGGCGCTAGCTTAACAGATCTGTGGATGCTAACTACTGACTTGCTGGTTGTCTAGTGCAGTGGTTCTCAACCTTTTTGGGGTCCTGGACCCCCTGCATATTTTTGATCTACCCTGAGGACCCCTCCACCTGATCTTGGGGGAGGGGGGTTGCAATTTGATAGAAACAGTAGAAACTGCATTTTAAATTGCATTATAGCATTTATTCACTCTTTGGGGCAAAAATAAGAGCTTTCAGTTGTAACTTAGATATAGTTAACAAAACAGAATTCTTATGCAGTAACTTTCAGATATATGTAACAAAACAGAATATGTATTCAGTAACTTTCAGATATAGTGACAAAATAATTTTTACGCAGTAACTTTTAACAATGCAAACGGGAGCGAGATCTCTTATTAAAATACAATAAATTACACTTGTGAAACAGATGTAATTAGAGAAAAAAGTCATGTTACCCTTTATAGTTTAGGTAGATAAAGGTCTCAGTCACATTTGAGTAAAATAATCCTATTTCTATAAATGTCATAGGATCTTTTTTTTAAAGATATTTTATTTTCACTGACCCCTTGCAATTACACCACGGACCACTAGGGGTCCGCGGACCCCCGGTTGAGAAACACTGGTCTAGTGTTCCTAACCAGCAGCCTGTCGGCCAGTTAGTCAACCAGCTTAGTCGACTGCACAGTGAAGAAGAAGAAGAGAAGAAAAAAAGCAACTTTAATTTTTCACAGTATTCTTACAATGAATGGGTTCTCTGCATTGAACCCATCCTATTGTATAGGAACAGTGGACAGCTGCAGCACCCGGGGACCAACTCCAGGTCTTTTCATGCCCTTGCTCAGGGGCACAGACAGGAGTATTAACCCTAATATGCATGTCTTTTTGATGGTGGGAGGAAACCGGAGCACCCGGAGGAGCGAACCCAGGACCTTCTTGCTGCGAGGCAACAGTGCTAACCGCTGGGCCGCCATAGTGAGCTAGCTAGTGAAGCCTACTGGATAGCCAGACAAAATTAATTGCTCATCAACTGACCTGGCAGCCAGCCTTGACCACGCAGGCGGCAAAACAGCTATCCAGCCATTCACCTCATTCCCACACGCCATGAATAATTTCAGCACACCAAAGTCATCCTTTCCAGTTTACCACAGATGGGAATGCTATGGTTATAATTTGTTTATTTCATCACTGGCATAAATATTTTGCTTATTTAGGAGCCAAAGACAGTAGTCCTGTCAACCACATTCATCGCCAAAAGTTACAGGATTTTAGGGTATTTTGTTGAGTACTGTTGTATTTTTTTATCATAACATTTGACAGGATTGTAATTTCTTTGCAATCACATGTATATGCTGTTTTGGAGGTTAAAATGATGACATTGAGCCACATATTAGGTGATAATGTCACGACAATATTAAATATATGAGCAGGCAGGTAACTCTTTGTGTTGCACCAGCAAGACAGAAATGGGGGGGGGGGCACAGAAAAAAAAGGAAAGGAAGAGGATACGAGGCGGGAATGAAAGAAGCAGTAGAGTAAAAGAAGTGTGGAAGAAAGGTCGAAGAGGCAGCACGTGGAGGGGAGGAGAAAGCGGGTTTCAAGGCTGCGGCGGTACCTCAGAGATACACCGAGTTCATGAACGGTACAAATGTTAGATTTGCTGAGCGTGAAGCCGGGCAGTGGAGGGATCGATAGAGGCCAGTCTGTTGCAGATGAGCGGCTCGCTGTCTGCCGAAGGTGAAGCTCCGAGGGCCCCCTGAGCGCAGTCATGATCCAGGTGAAAACACCGGACTCTTGAGGGAGCCCCCCCCCCCCCACCCGAGCAAATTAACGGAGGAGAGGGAAAAATACAAGATGAGAGGAGCAACGAGGTGAGGAAATATGGAGGAGTGGTAAGGAAGAGGGAGAGAAAAACGAAATGGGGACGGTTGATGGAGAAGGGGGTGGGGAAGATGTGAAGAGGTGAGAAGGAGAAAAAAAAAGCATGAAAGCAAGAAAGATCAGGGAGGAGAGAAGCGAACGCAGCGAGCGAGGGGCAAAGCAAAGATGGAGGAGATGAGAGGAGCAGGGAGGTGGGCGGGAGTGAGCAGACCAAAAAGGGCCTCTCTGCTGAGATTTTAAGGCTATTTGGTCAGATTGGTGTGGAAAGTATTGCTGTGGGGATAACCCACATGTACACACGCACGCACGCGCACATGCTCACGGATGCTCACGTGCACAAACATTTCAGCCACTCACACATGAATGTGATTTTTTTTTTCCACACATGAATGGACGTGGAGGAATTTGAAATATTTTAGGTTGTTCAGTGGCAGACATTGATGTGCCAATATAACACACACACACACGCACAGGCACACACACACACACACACACACACACACACACACACACACACACACACACACAACATACACACACACACACACACACACACACACACACACACACACACACGTCATGTCTCAAGGACTGTATTAGTGTGTCAGCAGTGAGCAGTGACCCTGGTGAGGCGGCAAGCGATTCCAGTGCTGATCAGAGCATTTCCAAGCATATCCACACATATTTCTTTCCCCCATCTGTAGATTCTCTGCTGTCTGACAAATTGGCATTTGGTCACACTCAAAGGGGAAAAAAAGCATGCTGGAAGCTACCAGGTCTGCTGTATATGATGGTAATGGCAGGTCAGCACCTAATTGGGATCTCAACGCTATTTGAAATCGTTTTAAAAATTTCTGACCAAACTTTGAATAGGGAAGGGCAGGACCCAAACATGTGACTATGTGTGGCCAGAGCCTGATGGCATCTGGGGTCAATGTTATCCTTTTGATTGTAAAATTTCATGAAAAAAAAAAGCTGTGAAAAAAAAAATATAGACTTATGCAAAAATAATCGCTCTCAGTCATCATTTATGAATGGCTATACGTGTGGGGCGGTGTCTGTATCTGCAGAGACCCTGTCTTATGTTGCTGTGTACGGGACGTTTCTGGGCGTTAACCTTTGGGCAGCGGGTCTCCATGGAAACCTAGCGACTAGGCAGACAGATCGTAGCAGGCGTCGAAGAGGAAGCTACGACAATGGTGGACACAGCGGCGAAAAGACGCAAATACAGCGAGGGGAAACGCCAAGCGGACAAAGCTGGTCCCACAACGAGAGTGAATCTCTGGGGCTGGCTTTCCCCCGCTGGTCAGCGCTGAGGGAGAGGATGAGGATGGAGAGCGAGACGTAGTTGGCCTGTACACCTTTTTTTTCCCACCCGCATTCCGGGAACTCTGCCTCTGATTGGCTAGTACCCGTTGCCTCCGTTGGTTAGGTTGGTTAAGGTTAGGGTTAGGGTGGGGTTGGGGATAGGGTTAGCCAATCAGAGATAGAGTAGGGGCGGGTCTTCCCGGAATCCAGGCGGGAAAAATAATAACGCGGCCTGTACACTGCGGTAGGGGCGTGTCCTTCCGATGACGTTAGCCGGGGGGAGGGGCCAAATTCGAATGCCGTGTTTACAAACCGCAACCAACAAATCCTACTCTATCTATCCATCCATCCGTTATCCGAACCACTTATCCTGCTCTCAGGGTCGCGGGGATGCTGGAGCCTATCCCAGCAGTTACTGGGCGGCAGGCGGGGAGACACCCTGGACAGGCTGCCAGACTATCACACAGGGCCGACTGACATACATACACACACACACACACACACACACACACACACACACACACACACACACACAGACACACACACACACACACACACACACATTCATATAGGGACAATTTAGTATGGCCGAACCGGAGCACCCGGAGGAAACCCATGCAGACACGGGGAGAACATGCAAACTCCACACAGAGGATGACCCAGGACGACCCCCCGGGCTCGAACCCAGGACCTTCTTGATGTGAGGCGACCGTGCTAATCACTGCGCCACTGTGCTGCCCCTACTCTAGCTAGTCATTGATTTTGTTTTGTTCATTCCAACAGCTGTGTATGTAATTAAGTAGATCTGAAGTATCGTAAAATCATCTTCATTCAATTTATTGAACTCAGACTCACAATCAAATCATGTAATTAGGATGTTAAAGGGTATTGATATACAGACCGCTGCAATGTGACTGTGGAAATGGCCTCAGCGTGTGGTGGGATGTCTCATATTTCATCTTCTCTTGCAGGTGCTCTCTTATCGTAAGTGTGATCAATAGCTAAGCTAATAACAGATAATGCCTACACTGTTGTCTCCTTGGTGTTTTGTTTTTTTCTCCTCTTCCAGTAATATGGATTGTGTTATTGTAACTTTGAAAGTCTTTGACATTCAAAGACGCCATATAACACCAACTCATTAACAAGTCAGCGGCCTGTAAGTGATCAGCAAATGTGAAAACTAAGAAACTGGAAATAACCCACCACACGCAGATCCCATTAGCACATCTTTGCACCAGTCTGTATGTGAGGCACCGACTGCTGGAAGCTTCTAGCTTTTTATACCTCTTGTTTCACCAATGACTTTACATGCATGCAACATCTATTTCACACCTCAGAAACTGACATGAATCTCAGGGATACAGTACAGTGTTGTTGTGTGCAGACGCTCACACCGAATTTCCCAACAGCATGATGTCTACTCCTGTTCTGTATGAAAACAAGAAAAACAAGTTGTGCAGCTGGATTCGTCTGCAGAATTATTATTGTCCTCACCGTGTGAAGTCTGTTGTTGTCTCGGTTTGACTTGTGCTACAATGCCTTTTTGTAGCTGCAACTGTTAGTGTTCAGCGTACCTCTATTAAGGGATGAACCATTAACAGCCAAAAGCCTGTAGGAACATCTTATCCATCCACCGCTGGGATTTTGCCATCCCGTCCCTCTCTACCTCTAACTCTTTGTACATTTATCCTTCCGTCTCTCTCTTTCTGTCCCTCTTGCATGTTCTGCGGAGCAGCTGGCGAGCCATGGGAAACCTGTGTGTCGGTAATTAACAGGTGCCTGAAGACATCTACCCACCGTGGAGTGCAGGGACCCAGAGTTCGGACATATACCAGGAGAGCTGGGGCTGGAGGCCAGGAAAGACAGAAAAAGAGGGATGGAGAACTGGGGGAACCAAGGGAGAGCGAAGGAGAGAGTAAAGCCAAGTTACCATCAGAGCACTAAGCAAGTTTCATTCAATGTTTGAAGAGTCGGGGAACATTTTTTTTGTAAGAAAACAGCATTTCCATTAGCTGGTTTAAGGCAAAGTAACAATCTCCCTTTGTGCAGCACGTGACAAGAACACGCCATCGAGAACATTCAAATCTAACCAAGTAAGAAGATTTGCCATAATTGCTGGCAAATTGTGAAATTCAAAATTTGTCTTTAAAAACAGAGTCTGTAACATTGAGAATCAACAAACGTTGTGGTATTTTTTTTTAGATTTGCTGTGTTATTTTATTCTTCATTTTCTTTTTTCTTTTTTTGTGGGGAGTAGCCACAGGGTGTAGCTAAACACCTCCTATCCCGATTCACCACCTATGGATCCCTGCAATAGCACACCTTCTGGGAATTACAAAAGGTCATTCACTTGTGTAGAAGAACAAATGCAAGGATGACATCACTTCTGAATCCTGAAAGAGCTCTCCGTCTTTCCAAAGCATAAAATGCATTCGATGGTGGCTGCGGTCATGGACTCGCTTGGCCCAAACTTAGCACAGCGTGAACCAATGAAAAGTCAATAGAAAGAGGCGATGAGGGTCAGCAAGTCACTGTTTTGATATGGAAAATGGGGAAAAAGGGATAAGGAGGAAATGGTCACTTGCTGCTCTCTCTCGGAGTCTTTTGGGGACTGAGGGACTCAGTTGGAGTTGCAGTTTCAGTTTCTGTTGACTTGTGGTTAGTGGGCTAAACCGAAATTGACCTTTCGCAAAGTACCGCCCCTGAACGGTGCTTGTCCAATCCTACCTTAGCAACGGTCTGTCAAGCTTTCAAACACACAACAAAATGCTGAAACGGTGTGCCTATGGGATCTGCAAATGGGATACTAGATATCTGAAAAGTTTGGAAGGGGTGTAATTTTCTTTCCCTTCCCAAAACCCAGAACGCAAGAAGCGCAATGTGGGCAATAGATTTGGCAGTATAGCAGACCCCATGGCCAGCTTAATCCATCCAACATCAACAAAAATACCCGTCTTCTCCAAGCTAAGCTTGCTACTAGCTATTATTGATAGCTAATACAGCTAACGTATTATTACTGTTACTTTTACCCACACAATGCGCTGATTTCTTCCTTCATGTTTTGGTGTTTTCCGGCTACTTCCCGGATAGTTCTGAAATGCTTGACAGGCATAGCAACAGTAACTAAGGGGGGCGGGACTTTGTGAAAGGTCAATTACTTCCAAATTTAGTCCAACTTTGCATTCTCATAAAAACCCATTTATGGCAGTTTGATGAAGAAAATTTGCTATTATTTATTATTGTTGTTATTATTATTATTATTATTATTATTATTATTATGTAACACCTGTGCCATGTAGCTCTATACAAATCTGCTATGTGTAGTAGTACTGTGGACAGCGCCTGGGTAGGGTTTCAAAATAAATGGCGCTATTACCTGTATGCTCTTAAACTATTTTAATAGTACTCTCTTTTAAACTAAAATAACTGGTGGTGCCTCAAAATAAAGCTATGATATAATAAAGATATATCACTTAGATTTGGTTTTGTCTCTTGTCCTACTTTTTATCTGTCCTTTTAACAGTTACTAAACATGAATTATCTATGAGCTATGACACAACAAGTCTTCTTTAAATGTAATTATGGTTGGCTATTTATTCATATAAAACAGAACTTCTCAACATCACATTCATGAATAAAGACAAATAGGACTAAATCCCAAATATGAATAAACACAAAATGATATCAAATAACATCAATCATAGGCCCACACACACACACACACACACACACACACACACACACACACACACACACACACACACACACACACGGTTGCAGGCCTGAGTCGTGACTTGGGAGCGTAGAGGTCTAGAAACTGCAGTGGCCGCTTCACCTGGTCACACAAGCAAAATAAAAAAGCGGGTGCTCAGTACTCACAGATCCAGGGAACATTTAGAGGGGGGAAGACGAGGGAAAACTGGGTGATGGATGCTCGGCATAGCGCAGAAGAAATAGCAGCAACAGTCAAACGCGGTTTCTTGGCCTTGTTGGCTATCACCGTAGCTTTTGTAAGATTTTTCCGTTAACTGACTCACTTAAAAGTACAGCAAAATTTGTGTGGTCCCCCAAGTGTCAAAGTGTATTTGAGAATGCTGAAATCTTGTTGTGTTAAGCCCCTGATCTGGCTGCACCACGGCTGGATAACCCTTTCAAACTCCAGGTGGATGGGTGACGGTAACATGGGTGCTGGCGTAGTTTTGCTGCAGGAAGGCGAGGATGGCATTGACATATCTATTTGCTACTTCTGAAGCAAATTCAGTTCCTATCAGCTTAACTATCTGGTGAGTGAAAAGGAGGCTTTGGCTCTGGTTTGAGCCTTACAGTACTTCGAGGTTTACATCGGGACAGGGGGTAGGCCAGTGGTTGTGTTTACTGACCGCAACCTGTTGACCTTCTTGAACTCGGTGAGCTGTCCTAACCAGAGGCTGGGCTAATATCTGTTGCTCCATGCCTACTACTACTACTACTACTACTACTACTACTTTCGGCTGCTCCACTTAGGTGTCGCCACATGGATCATCCGTTTCCATCTCTTCTCTTCCTTTGTCACACTAGCCACCTGCATATCCTCCCTCACCACATCCACAAACCTCCTCAAGAATCAATATTCTTTTTTTTTGTTACATCTCATTACAAAAGTATAAGAGGGTAAAATTCTTGAGTTTCAAGAACTCAGCTTCTCTTTGACCTTCCTCTTTCCTCTTCCCTGGCAGCTCGATATTCAGCATCCTTCCCCCAATATACCAAGCATCTCTCCTCCACACATGTCCAACCCATCTCAATATCGCCTCTCTTGCTTTGTCTCCAAAACCGTCCAACCTGAGCTGTCCCTCTAATACACTCGTTCCTAGTCCTGTCCTTCTTCGTCAGTCCTAATGAAAATCTTAACATCTTCAACTCTGCCACCTCCAGCTCCACGACCTGTCTTTTCGTCAGTGCCACTGTCTCCAAACCATACAACATAGCTGTTCTCACTACCATCTTGTAGACCTTCCCTTTAACTCTTGCTGGGACCCTTCTGTCGCAAATCACTCCTGACACACTTCTCCACCCACTCCACCCTGCCTGCACTCGCTTCTTCACCTCTCTTCTGCACTCCCCATTACTTTGAACAGTTGACCCCAAGTAATTAAACTCATGCATCTTTGTCACCTCTACTCCTCACCATTCTGCTGTCCTGCCTCTTGTTCACCCATATGTATTCCATCTTACTCCTACTGACTTTCATTCCTCTTCTCTCCAGTGCATACCTCCACCTCTCCAGGCCCTCCTCAACCTGCATCCTACTTTACGACAGACCTATAGTTTGCATATTAGATGTATGAAGGGCACAGATAATGTTATGGTGGACGCTTTGTCCCGGGCCCCAGCGGGTTAGATAATTATGTTACTTTTGGGGTTTCCTGCAAAGCCCGTCTGTATTTTGCGCCCTCTTTCACTCCCTCTTAATTTGCTTTCAGGATCCGGGTGCCGAGGAGTGAGGAGCATGCTGGGACAGTGTGGGTATTGTGGGACTTCCTTTTTTTGAGTATAGGTAACTAAGATTAAAGATTAATTTTATTGTATCCTTTTTTTGTATATTATAGGAAAATTGTATACTTGTATACTAATTACATTGTTGTTGTATTGTGGTGATCCGTTTGCTACCTGTTGTGCATTTCCATTTGAATGGGAAACGGCATTTCGTTTCATTTCATGTGACGTTCGATGCACTGTTTGCGACTTCTTTGTACGTAGTGGAGACTGTGTTAAAAAAAAAATTTAGTTGGTCCCCCCACATTTGTTGTCTGCCTCCCGTCCCTTGTCACGGCTTGTCGAGCCGGGCTATGATATGCTCTATATAGGAACAAACAACATTTAAAGTGACCACACAGGATGGCAAGGCAACAATAGAGTTTGACAAGGGCGAGCCAAAAAAATTCTTGCTGTGCTTAGTTTTAAACACACCTCACATATACAGTCTTGGCATTTAGAGTTGATTCTCACCCAGAGTAAATCAGGACACATTCGACAGACTTTATAAAGCCGTCGCTGGAAAAACAACACGTCTGCCTGCCAATTGCTGGCTGACATTGACTGAAGATAATAAATGAATATAATCAGATGATCAGTCAAATGAGCGACCTGACAGAATAAGAGCGTGAACTAAACAGCCTCTGCGCACCGTGAGAGACTGCAGACAGAAACCATGTTTTTGTCTTTTTCCTTTCGAAACATCTTAATTTACACACAAACTGAAGCCTTTAGGTGAAGAAAACAAAAGACCACAATGCATTACCTAATGAAAAAAACCATCAAGTTGCAAGAGGGGGGGGGGTAAAAAAAAAAGGTGTTTGTAGTGAGGAGAGAGGTATGTGTGGGCTCTACTAATGAAGGTGCATTTATCACCATTAAGGGTTGTGATGTATGCTAGCGCAACTATCCCTCCCCGTGGAGGAAAGACTGTCATACCCAGCCTTCAGCTAAGGGAGGAGTGAGAGGGAGGGGATGGGAGGGAAAATGGATGGAGAAAAAAGATGGAGAATAAGACAGTGAGAGAATATTTTGCCATCATGCAGTCTTGAGTAATGATTCCTCTTGCATAATTGGAGAAGCACTTCATAGATGGAATGAGAGAGCGACATGGATAGTCAGTGGGAAGAGAGACGGAGAGAGCTGGGGTGAGTGGGACAGCTGTAACCCTGCAGTCATCATTGAGACATCATTAGACGTGTGCTTGTTAAAAAGGCAGGCTGTTTAGATGTAAAATGCATGGGGAGGAAAGGTACTAAGGGGGACTGCAAGAAAAGAAGACTAGGTCAAAACCTAGTATATGGATGGGACCATGTGAGGTCAATGTTTGAAATTGTGGCCAATTTGTTACAGGGATGTAACACGGCACAGTGTTGATGGCACGGTGGTGCAGTGGTTAGTACAGTCGCCTCACAACAAGAAGGTCATGGGTTCGAACCCCGGGGTTATCCAACCTTGGGAGTTGTCCCAGGTTGTCCTCTGTGTGGAGTTTGCATGTTCTCCCCGTGTCTGTGTGGGTTTCCTCCGGGTGCTCCGGTTTCCTCCCAAAGTCATGTAGGTCAGGTGAATCAGCCATACTAAATTGTCCCTAGGTGTGAATGTGGCGGCCCTGTGATGGACTGGTGGCCTGTCCAGGGTGTCTCCCCGCCTGCCGCCCAATGACTGCTGGGATAGGCTCCAGCATCCCTGTGACCCTGAGGAGGATACGCGGCTTGGATAATGGATAGATGGGTGGATTGTTACAGGGATAGTTAGTGGTAGTGTCTATAATGTGAATTCCTGGAAATTAAATGTTCAGCGCATGGATAGCTCTTTTCTCTATGCTGGACTATTACAGTGTGTAACCAGATGTGGAAAGAGCCACAAAATATTCCATTCTTAGTGTCTCAGTAGTATCCATGAGCAGCAATGATATTCCCTCCATTAGCATGTGATAAATGTGGAATGAGTTGGCACCGCTGTGTCGATTCATTTTGAAAAGCAAGAGCCAGACAGGGAAACTCCCACTTCAGTGTTTACCGGCTACATCACTGGTCGGCTGACCAATCTTGTAACATAAGCGACATCATTGGTCACCTGATCTAGTGGCCCAATCATGTAAACATGATCAGTCAGTCACTCTAACATGGTCGTTCAAGGACATTCACGTTTGTGGGGCTGACCCCACTGGTTTGGTCCAGCCAAAAATGGAGGAAGCCTGTGGGCCCAAATTCATTGGACAATTGGATCCCTGTCAACTGGAAACCTTCTCTCAGCACACCACCTCTCTGCACAGACACTTATAGCTGTCTATACATATGCATTTCCATAGAGAAGTCAAAGTGAAAGGTCATCTGACATGTTCTATCTAGTTCTGCAACAGTGCCCGGCTCATGGCCGGAATACACGCTCCAATTGCTGCTGGACAGAAACCAACAACCATGTGTCTATCATTCAGCCAACCTGCCCCATCCCCAGAAGTGGGACAGATGAAGGAATATGGGGAAGGGATTAAAGTTGTGATATGCCTTCTCAGGCTTTTGAACAGGGTAAGTCAATGTGTACTTTACTGTTAATAAGTATTTTATTTTCATTCATAGTAACCTGTACTAGCCAAGACAAAAAAACCACAGTGTGGGCTCCAAATGCAGTATACTGAAATACAACCAAAGGCACGATGCATTAGAGTATCGTTGTAGCAGAAGCACACTGGAGCCACTCTCAGACAGGTTTGTCAAATTGACCTTATTGGCCAGAACTAAAATACCATTCATACTCATCTACATTCCCCCTACACACTCTCCCGACAAAGCCAAGCCAACATTCTTCACAATTCCCTTTTTCCAATATCTGTCTCTCTGTCACAAACCTTTAATATTATTCAGGGGGGATACGCTGGCCCAGAAGAAAGACCACCAAGGCAATAGATATCTTAAGAATTAGAATTGAGATGCATTATTCTCAGGTTTTCCTATAAATGTAAAGACATTGCAGTCCATCTTGATATACCCTTACTTCACCTTAATGACATTACCAATTTCAAGATGTGATTTCCTTTGGCGTCTTGAGTGAACAGATTTTTCTCGTTGAGCACTATGGAGGAATGCAGTCCCTTTCGCCCGGTCTGGGTTTCAGTTTTCAGCGGTGCATCTTCGTCTAAGGCTCCCTGGGAGATCTCAGTATGCATACACGTGGTACAAAATATTCATGAAAATCTTTATTTTGAAAGTATCGTGACCCTCATGGTCTATTTGACCATCAGACAGAGTTGGGCTTTAAGAATGAATACTTCAAGATATCGATATTAGGGCTCAGTTTTGAGGCTATGTTAATCTTGCACTCACCAGATGTTAAAAAGCTAACCCACACACCTGGCTCTTTACCAGGCAGGCCCTATTACAAAGCCTTGCATCGTATTGTAAATTTAATAAAAGCCGTGTCTTCCATCTTATTTAAGTATCTCAGCCAAGGTTGTTGTACAATTTAAGTGAGGCAATGGTCTATGGGGGAGCAATCTTATGTCTGGAAGGCTCATGTGGCAAGCAGGGCATGGTCTGAACATTAGTCAGGGGGACGGGGAATACAGTGTCTAAACATCTCTATTTAATGAACCTTGCTATGTTAATTTGTATGTTAGCATATACACATGGGAACACCTACGGTTGTTTTATATACCACTGTTTATCACCTAAAGGGGGAATTCTGCCCAAGTAATGAGCTTTGCAGTTTATTTGGTTAACACACACCAACTTTCCCCTCACTGGAGTGCCTAAAACCTTTCTATGGTTGTCGATTCAAATTCGTGGATTGACTCGGAGAAACTGCGCGGAGGACTGAGCTCTTTTCAACTCATGCATGACAGCTTCTGAGCAAGGCACCGTCCCCCCCTTTTTTCCCTCCCCAATCGTATCTGGCCAATTACCCCACTCTTCCGAGCCCTTCCGGACACTGCTCCACCCCCTCCATCGATCCAGGGAGGGCCGCAGACTACCACGTCTCCTCAGATACATGTGGAATTGCCAGCCGCTTCTTTTCACCTGACAGTCAGGAGTTTCACCTGGGGGTCGTAGCACGTGGGAGGATCACTCTATTCTCTCCAGTGCAGCGACCAGGACACATACTCACACCCGGCTTCCTATCCGCAGACACAGCCAATTGTGTCTGTAGGGATGCCCAACCAAGCCGGAGGCAACATGAGGATTCGAGCCAGGATCCCCATGTTGGTAGGCAACAGAATAGACCGCCATGCTACCCGGACGCCCGAGGCACTAGTTTTAATGGGTACCCAGATCTGAATGTAGGTAAATGATCATTCACCATAAAAATACTGCCCCTGGCTTCTTCAGTGACGAGGATATCATAGTATATGTAAATCAACACACAAATGGCCAAAAAAAAATGTCTTGATGCATGCTCAATAATCCAGGTAAGGAAATCCCAGGAAGTTGAATCAGTTCATCTGGACACAAACTTTAGTCCATGTAGTCATCACTCATCTAAGTGACTTCATCAGTCTCTGACAGGGTCACTTAGCTGAGTGATGAAACAATTCTCCCACTAAACTCTGTGTCCAGATGAACTCATTCAACTTTCCGGGGTCACAAAAAAAAAAAGAAGAAGTTAAAATCCTTATTTTCTCACTCTGACAACTCACACACTTAATGCTGGCTTGTCTTTCTGTCAGTAATTATAGCTGTTTTGGTGGGGGGATTGCAATTAATATGTGCATATAAATAAGTGAAGCAGAAATAAAGCGTGCAATTGAACTGCAGAGTTAACTGTAAGTATTAATTTTGTTCCCCCTTTTTATCGTATCCAATGGGGGTGTTACTTTTCATTTGAATTTGACAGGTGTATTGAGTTAGAAATAAAACAAAGAATAATGAAAGAGAAATATTTAAACAATATATTTTTCAAACTACATTATTTTTGAGTCAGCGGCAATATTTGATCTATCCATAAACTTTTGCAAAAGAGAAAATAATCCTTAAACTAAACAGCACATGTTTTTCCTCGAAAGTAATCATAATATGCAAACAATCAGTTTGTCAAGCTCCTAGTTGAGCACCTGTAGTGGTCAAAGAAAGAAGTTGTTCCAGGGACATTTTTCTCTGGGGAACTGCTTGGTTTGACAAAGACAGACATTCAGTTTCTTGCTCAACACAATGAGAAACCTAAGCACTGCTTGATCGTAGCCCTAATCTTGACCACTACCACACCTTAAACCAAAACTCATCAACAATTAAACAAAACCACTACCAACCCTTATTCATGAACATAACCACCGTGTAAACTCAAAGCTGCAATCAATAACAATTTCTTCATCAATAACTAATTTTATCTATATGGACAATGAAGTAAAATTTCATAATGCTAACTTTAGCATGACTGGAAACACCCTACTGTTGCTCTGTGATGGTCTGGTGGCCTGTCCAGGGTGTCCAGCAACCCCGCGACCCTGAGAGCAGGATAAGCGGTTCAGATAATGGATGGATGGATGGATGAAAGATTGACACTGATGCAGTGTCAAACACATACATGTTGGAGACAACTCCAGCAAGAAAGCAATATTGAAACGCGACGCTAATGTGGCCATTCTTCTGTCTGCAGCTCTGTTCCACTGTAATGTTGACTGATTGAAATGGATGACAAAAATGTTGCTTCCTGAACACTTTTAGATGTATTTTACGGATTTTGGGCTGTTGATCACGAAAATCACCTTACAATTTTCCTGTCACATACCTTTTTGTAGATATAATCTATTGCTGTGATTTCCCATCATATTTTAAGTCTACTAGGACATTGCCCACACAGCAAGCTGTTTTGGGCAGTCCAAGCATGCCTGGACACACCCTTAGTGTAGGTGCTATGCAGATGTGGTCTTAGGCCTGCCTGATGCTTAGTCAGGTTAGATGCTGGCAGACAGGCTATAAAAGCTGCTCACATTTACACATGCTGTTTGCACGCATGTTGATGCTCATCGTGTTCACATTTCAAGTAGATATTTTAATACAGAATCTTAAGGATGGCAGTTTTAACCACTTGAATTGCAGTTGCCTTCGCCACTACTGTGTATTCACCATGACGTTTTACAAGGGGAAGACCGTCCCCTTCATGGTGTGGCCGCTGAGCATTGTAGTCATTTTTTTTGTGGATGTTAAAACCATAATTTATCTATATGTTTGACTATATGTGCTGTTATGAACCTTGCTGCATGTTTTTTTATTTACTGACGCCTTTGTATGTTTTCATGTATGAATTGTTTGCTTTGGCTGCAGCATGGGTGGAAGCCCAAGCCACATTTTCCACTTGGGGGGTGGGGGGTGGGGCAGTAAAGATCATCTTGAATCTTGAGGCAGAACAACACACTTATGCTGTGCTAACAAAGTTCAGCCACATGCTGACATCATGTAAAGTGCCACTATGGAGCATCGCCATCTCATCTGCAGCTGCAGCTGGACATGAGGGCGTGCCATAAGCTCAATTTATGGCACAAGTTATGTTGATCCCTGGCACACCGTTGCATGAGACCTGAATTCACCAAATTCATTTATCTCAAATGAGGAAACCTGTGAGCCAACCGAGGTGTAGTGTATTTAGAAAGAGGCCAGGGTTGTGTAGTAATTAGCTGCAGGCGCTCTTGCGTCCCTGTTCGGGAGCGATGATTCCAGAGGATGGTGTGTTGTGTGTGCGGCGGCGGCGGCTGCCTCTGATAAGGTCATCAATGACAGCATTCTAAAAGCTACTCTCTAATTAGGAGAGAGCTTGATAAGGAGAGATCTGTCGACCGCCATGAGAAAGAAATGAATCTTGACTTTAATTGGGTTCTGCAAACCATGAATTTAAAATTCCACCGAGAGGGCATCCGACGCTGGCCTGTCTCATGTATGCCAATTTTGTCAGTGTCTTTGTTTTATGTTTGGTCAGAGCCCCTTTTTCTGTTCAGGTTGCAGCACATATGACTTTGATTGGTCAGTTAAAGGAAATTATAAAACCACGCACAGCATATGTGTCTTACATATTTTTGGTCATTAAGTTAGTTTTTAGTCAATCTTTTCATTTCTTAAAAAACTTCTAGAAGACTTTTTGCAGGTTGTTGTGAAGAGAGAATGTGATGAATTATAAAAACAATTATGTGTGTGTGTGTGTGTGTGTGTGTGTGTGTGGCCAGCTGTATTGCCAGCAGGTTGTTGTGATGCATCTAGCACAGTCTGCTAAATGAGCCATTGCGTGTAGGGATGCCTGTAATCTCCCTCCTTAGGCTTCTGCCACTGGCCACCCCAGCCGGGGTCCAGGAAGCAATGTGTAAACTTCTGTCGTCAGTACACAGCCTCTTCCTCACCAAGACCCCTACTATGCCTCCCTGTGGCAGCCCACAGTAACTAGGGTTTTGGGACCCCTGACTGAATCAGTAAGGGATCTTGGAGCTACAGTGGTCCCTAGAGGTGTTTTCACCAACTACTGCCCCACTGCCACGTGGGTAAACCTTGGAAGGTACAATGGCTAGGGGACTAAACCCTGAACTCAAATCTACAGCTGGGGATAGGCGCAGACAGAGTCCAGCAGACCAGACTACTGGCAACCCCCTGCAGTTCCAGCCAGACAAAGGTCTAACATGAGGTCCCCATGTCAGTGTAAGTCTGGCGGAGCGAAGATGGTGGGACTGAGGACTGTGCACCCACAACCTCACCCTAATCCTTTTCCTGCACAAGCCCCTTGCTCTAACCCCCCCCCCATAAATAAATAAATAAATAAATAGAAATTAAAAAGCTCTGTGTCGATATGGAATGGCGGCAGGTACAGGCCAAAGATGTGGCTGGGAGTGCCTAGCCAAACCATGCACGCAGATGTCAATGGAGTGACGGTCACTGAGATTACTTGATGGAGCAGCGTGTCTCCTCAGCAGCTTCCAATGCATCTGAGCAGCCCCACACTGCTCACCCCTGATGGGGATGGATCTGGAAAAGGTGTCTACTTCCCCAGCTCCATCAGAGCATCCTTCTCTGTGGTTGAAGAACCAAACTTTACTTGCATATTAATTAATGGGATGTACGCACACCCCGAGATATGACTGAAACACCTTACAGGCCCCACCGCAGGACAGCACTTGTAGCCCTTGAACTTGGGAAGTATAACATTGACATCCCAGTGACACCAGGCTACACAGCGAGGATTCCCTTGCAGAAGTCGGTGCAGGGTACACTTTCTTCTGGAAAGGCATATGCAAAAGGCACACATTGCCGCCAAGGAGTAGGCTTCGCTGTGAAGACCCAACTGCTGCAGCACATCCCAGAATCCCCCACAAAAGGCATGGTGCATGGTGCACTTCCTCAAACTCAACAGTGATAAAACTGAGGTCCTCCTAGTAGGCAATTAATCTACTTTGGCCAAAAATGATAGTTTATTTTTTTTCCTGCCAATTGATAATTCTATAGTTTCCCCCATTGCCTAAGGTTAAGAGTCTGGTTACATCCCGTACTGACTACTGTAATTCTATCCTCTTTGGTCTTCCTCTCAAGTGTCTTCATAAACTTCAATTGGTCCAGAATTCAGCTGCTCATGTCATTACCAGAACTCCTTCCATATATATCACTCCTGTTCTTCAGCAACTCCATTGGCTCCCTGTTAAATACCGTATTGACTTCAAGGTCCTGCTCCTCACCTTTAAGGCCGTTAATAACCTAGCTCCTTCATATCTTTCTGAACTCCTTCATATCTACATGCCCTACCGCACTCTCAGATCCTCTTCTGTTCTCCAACTCACTACACCATTGGCCCGCTTGACTACGATGGGGAATAGAGCCTTCAGTCATTCTGCCCCCCACCTATGGAACTCTCTCCCACTAGAAAGTCACAACATTGACTATCTTTCAACCTTCAAATCCCATCTCAAAATGTACCTTTTCAAACTGGCATATTCAGTCTGATCCATGCTTCACTGAGTTTTGTGCTGATGTTGATTTTATACTTATCTGTTGTATTAACTTTTTATTATCTACCCTGCTTTGTTTTGATTATATGCTCTCTGATACAGTGCTGCTTGTTTTTTATTGTGTTCTGTAAGGTGTCCTTGAGTACTCTGAAAGGTGCCCACAAATAAAATTTATTATTATTATTATTAGTAGTATTATTATTACCCTCACAATGGGATGCTTTTCCATCCCCATCAGCACTGATGCACCAACCCTGGGTGCAGAACATAAAGTCAAAGAGGACTTTTACAGGGGTCTTGACTCCATCATCCAGAAATACCAGTTACAGACAAACTCATACTCAAGGGAGACTTCATTGCTAGAGTGGGCACAGAGCATCCCATATGGAGTAAAGTCCTTGGCCAGCATGGAGTGAGGAAAATGAACAACAATGGGCTCCAGCCCCTCTCCCTCTGATGAATATCATCTTCTAAATGAAGAACGAGTTCAAAACCACCTGGCAATAACCCCAATCAAAACACAGTTACCTCCTGGATTACTTCATTAGCTGTCAAAAGGACAGGCCTGCTGTTTTTACCACCTGAGTCCCTCTCAGGGCTGAGTGTTGGACTGATCACCTTACTATCAGATCCAAACTTGAACTGATCACCTTACTATCAGATCCAAACTCCTCATGGGTATTCAACCCCATCACCCAAGGACAGCCCCAAACAGAAAACTCAACTGCACAGCACTTAACAACCCCACCACCACGGACAACCTCTGATGGGTCGTTGCAATAAACCTTGATCAAATTCCAGAGGACTCCACTGACTGGTCAGCTCTGCACACAGATATCCTCAATACAGCCTCAGAAGCATCTGGTCTGTCAACAAACCGTCACCAGGACTGGTTTGATAACATCTCTCCAGAGATCGAATTGCTTCTGCAAACAAAACATGAAGCCTACAAAGCTCTCCTATCCAAACCTGGATCCGCCACCCTGAAAGCCTCTTTTTGCTTTTGACACCAGAGGGCTGCCAGCATTACCCAAACATCTGGGCTCCCTTGCCCCACCTGTGGACGAGTGTGTGGCTCATGCAGTGGCCTCCACAGCAAAATGAATTGGCACTCTCTTTCTCTCTCTCTCTCTCTCTCTCTCTCTCTGTTTTCTTTTGTCAACATTTTTGGAATTTTGACAAAAGAAAAATATGAATCTGTGTGCATTTCCATCAACAAATGTAATGTGAAAAAAAAGCTCCCTGTACGCAGGATGCAAAGAGACAACGTCATTGAAAAAGCACAGGTGATTAGGAACAACAGCTGGTACAACAGCCAATAAGTGTTAACTCTTAGGAGGGTCAAATGGAAAGTTTTTCAACCCTCTATGCCATTTGAGGGGTTATTATCAGTTTCTGTCTGCCTTGCCTGGTCACATTCCATGCTGTCTTAATATGACAAAGGAGAAAATTCATTCATTCATCTTCAGCCGCATCTCCAGGGTCGGGTCGCGGTGGCAGCAAGCTAAGTAGAGCGCTCCAGACATCCCTCTCCCCAGCAACGCCCTCCAACTCCACCTGGGGGATCTCAAGGCATTCCCAGGCCAGATTGGACATGTAGTCCCTGCAGCGAGTTCTGGGTCTACCCTGGGGTCTCTTGCCAGTTGGCCGTGCCCGGTAAACCTCCAAAGGAAGGTGCCCAGGATGCATCCTAATCACATGCCAGAACCACCTCAACTGGCTTCTTTCGATGTGAAGAAGCAACAGCTCTACTCCGAGCTCCCTCTGGATGTCCGAGCTCCTCACCCTATCTGTGTGTCACATTATCCGTAGGGTGTCTGGGCTGATTTCAGCCACTTGTATCCGTGAGCTCACCCTTTCAGTCACTACCCAAAGCTCATGACCATAGTGAGGGTTGGAATGAAGATTGACTGGTAAATTGAGAGCTTTGCCATCCGGCTCAGCTCCCTCTTCACCACAACGGTCCATTAACATTGTGGTGAAGAGGGAAATGAGGAAGATGAAAATTATGATGAGAAGATGGGGGAAATGTATTTGGGAAATGTATTATAACAGTTGAAACAATGGCTATATGGCTATTGACTTTGTCCCCTACATCACATAATATTTTATTCAAGAATCATATTTACCACATCTTTTATTTATTGCCACACTAATTTGTCCACCTCAAGCCAGTGTTAAAACTTTTCTGTTCATAATATTTAGGATTTATTTTTTGTAAAGGAAATTTGACAATTCATTTCAGCTTTTCTTTTTTGCAACTTACACCACCACATAAAAACGTGGTGGGTGGTGTAAGCATAGCTTCCCTCTATTGCTTTCCTTTATGTACTCTCTCTAACACACACCCACACACAATAACATAGATACAATCTGACATACATGCAAGCAAACAAATACACTCATGCAAAAATGCATACACGTATACAGATACCTGTTTGAAAACATATATATATACGCAAACCTGCACAGTGAATTTACAGACAAATGCACGCCCAATGACATTTAAGATCCTACTTCCTAATCATCTTTACTGCAGTCAAAGTGGAATGGAGATCGATATAAAGCTAATGGCTAATGCTCTGCCAGCACATCAGACACAAGACTCATTCAACATGCATAATAACACATCAACTCAACAGTTAAGTACCCTGGTAAAGAGGCTTTTGGCATTCATTGTTGAGTGGAGAAAACACTTTCTGCGACTGTTCACAGGCTCTCTTTTCAGGTTATTACCATGTGCTGGTCCAACTGTGGTTCTTTGTTGCAGAAACATGAAAGTTCCATTTTATTGTGTTGTTTAATATTACAACAATTGTAAGAATATCAGGGTTTACGTGTAATCAAACTCCTCAGGGTAGACAATGTTGATCACAATGTTGGTCCATATAACCAACCATGCAACCCTACATGCTGCCATGCAATCAATTATTTTTTCCAAGGAAAACATGCATACTTTTATTCTCTTTGTTTCTTTTGCCACAATTAAATATTAAAAAAAAAAGTTTTTTTTTTACATATAATCAATACTCTCTTCATGCACATCAGGATAAAAAAATACATATATATTTTAACTTTGAAGTAAATTACAGCTGCACGGGCAGCTACACAGGTGCCTCACAACAGACTTTTAAGTCCAATGCCAATTAGCTTTAAAACAAGTCTGGCCGAGGGTGGTAAGAAACATAGGCTATAGAGGTAACCGCCTAAGGCACCTTCTAATCAGGTGCAACATGGAATATTTTTTTGCCTCAACTTAACATTTTTTGGCGAGCTCAGATGGTCCATCCTCTGCCTTTGCACAGCCACAGGAGCACTCAATTATTCAGCATGGAAAAAGGGGCCGTAGTACATGTCATAGCTGACAGTTCAGCGCAACCAAAACCACACAGTCACAAATACAAATTGCACCCGGGATCAAATATGATAGGTGATACAGCTGCAATGTGGCTAGTCACATGCAATATGAATGATTAACCATCTAATCAGCTTAGTTTCAGGACGTGGCCCTTGATGAGTGACACTGAAGGCTAACACATACCAGTGCTGATGTAAGTCTAAAAGGATGCTCCTGTTCATTTCAATATAACCTCTAAACTGGCGGTATCTAGCTTCGACTCAACATACATTTACTTGAACTCATAAAACTCTTTTATTCCCAGGGGTCGGCCCTCTGAAAGACTTGCGTTTTCAGTTGGAAAATGGTGCTTGCTAAGCTTGCAGAGCAGCGCTGAACATAACACCTTTCATATCTCATAGATGTCAGCTGACGCTTCCTGTTTGTGCTATAGCTGGTACTTGAATTACATCATCTGAGTCCCTGCTCTTTTTATACAGCAGTGCACTCAGTTTAAGAGGGAGATGGTTTGTTAATGTGAATTAAACCACATTACACAGTGAAATTAATTTTTAACTGAAACGCCACGGCATGATGACAAGGTCAATGCCATCAGGCGACTAGATAAGAAAAAAGTGAAACAGAGGGGCAAGCAAGACAGATGCATGGGTCATTGTGAATTTTCCTGTATGAATGAGAGGTACATCAATAGGTGTAATCTATTTTTGAATGAATGTTTGATTAATAATATGAAGGCTGTTGCACTGATCCTCAAATGGTTCATATTTATTGTCATTGTCAGTTAAGAAAATAATCTCCGCTAGAGCTGCATCTCAAGTGTCGTTCCGACCATGGGCATAAACCTAAAATTAAAATGTAGAAAGGCTCTTACCTCGGGCAATGGTAAGTCAGCTGACTCAACCGAGACTTCGCCTGCACATACGACCATGCTCAGCTGCAGAAGCATCAAGGGCAAACTGTGCCAGATGGCCTAAACCTTTACAAAATATAAGATTCTTATAGTGAGAGTAAGATATTATCTATGATAGTAACAGCAAAATATTATCTACCATCACCAAGACAACTTGGAGACATACCTCCACATTTCTGAGGTTGTGGCTGTATCATACAGATAGCCAGAAGAGGAATGGGCCCCGTGCCTGCTCTCTCTCACTCCCTGGGTAACCGAAAAGGGATAACAAGCACATTAAAAATCCTCTTGGACTGTCTACTAACTGATGGAGAAGGTGATCCTTGATCATGTTGCCCTGATCTCAGCTTTGGGCCTTTACATATTAAGGTGTAGGCCATTCCCACAGCACTTTCCTGACTACTGAAGATGCTGGCTGCAGCAAAAATTTATAAATTGCTGGTGCTGTTGGGTTGGCTTTGCCCCTGTGCTAGTAGCTGCTATCCAAGGATATGACCCCACCATTCCCTACAGAGCTTTCCTTCTGGATGGCGATCCCATGGGCCCTGGTCCCGGTCTTCCCTCCCTCCATTCCTCCAAAGCTGCTCAGGGTTCCTCAAAAAGCTGGGCCAAGGGTTTTAACGATATTTACAGACTGGCTACTTGTCTATGCATGCCCAATCCAGGTAAGAAAATCTAAGAAAGTTGAATCAGTTCATCTGGACACAACGTTGCATCCAGATGAACTGATTCAACTTTCTTTGATTGGCTACTTCTGCAACCACATTGAGCTCATTCAGTCAGGCCATGCTGGGGCTCCAGGTAATTTTTAGAGTCTGCATTAATATATACATAAATATGCATGCTCATATCCCCCGCCCCCCCTTTTTTTTTTCTCCAATTGTACTTCGTCAATTACCCCACTCTTCTGAGCTGTCCCGGTCACTGCCCCCCCCATGCCAATTCGGGGGGGGGGGCTGCAAACTACCACATGTTCTCCGATACATGTGGAGTCGCCAGTCACTTCTTTTCACCTGACAGTGAGGAGTTTTGCCAGGGGGGCGTAGTGTGTGGTAGGATAATGCTATTCCCCCCCAGTTCCCCCTCCCCTCCAACCAGGTGCCCCAACCGACCAGAGGACTCACTAGTGCAGCGACCAGGACACATACCCACATCTGGCTTCCCACCCACAGACATGGCCAATTGTGTCTGTAGGGACGCCCAACCAAGCCGGAGGTAACACAGGTATTTGAATCAGCGATCCCTGTGGTGGTAGGCAATGGAATAGAAAACTATGCTACCTGGACACCTCTACTCATGTTCATATTCTTATTACCAACGCTTCCATATGATTGTGAAGCCTGGGCAGTCTGAAAATGGCCATGGAAGGAAACTGAACCACCTCCATCTGAGCTGTTTGAGAAAATTGCTGAGGTTTAAGTAGCAAGAAAGAATCCCTAACACGAAGGTCCTCGGTCAGGCTCTCTAGCATTCACATCCTGCTTATGAAGGTGCTGATGGACCAGCCATGTAATCAAAATATGGATAGCTGCACTGGCACATCTACTTTAATCACTTGCAAGGTGCATGGTAAAGACACAATTTAGAAATGATAAGATCACCACTAGTCTTGCAGTTCTGAGAAAACAATGTAACATAAAACAAATAAAATGTAACAGTGTGTTTCACCTTGTGGCCTTTGTTAGTGTAATAACAATAATTTTAAAAAAGCAAACAACTATGGGCATTGAAATGGACACAACAATCACATAAAAAAACAAATATACAACAGCTAAATGAATATCACCACATAGATGATATAGCCAAGAAAAGCAGCATATTAAGGTCATGTGACTGTTTTAACCAGCTGCACCAATGCATGCAGGTAAGAAGTGGCATCCAAGGAGATTATGCTGATTATAAAGACGGAAGTGTTGCTACTATATACAACAGAATGGGAGGATACATCTATTTGCATGGTCACTATAAAAACTATAAAACAATTCAAATTTTCTCAGTTGTCTATGCAAAGACTATGTGATCCATCCATCCATCTTGTCCTGATGTTAATGTCAATGTCAAAAACACAAAGACTGAATTTGTTTGTTGATATGATGAGCGCTGAAAATACTCATTGTTTTGGTGTTTTGGTAATAGAGTACTTGAATATTTTGAATAAAGTATAAATCAGACTGAGAAATCCTTTAATGGCGTAAAAATACCAGGTATAGACTCGTTGATTTTTTGAATTAATTCAGTGGAATCACAATTTGATTCAGTCTTAAGTATTGTATCGGTTAATTGTTATAAAACCCTTAAAAAAATCTTGCTGATGCATTTTTTTAATGTCAAGAATGAACACACACACACACACACACACACACACACACACACACACACACACACACACACACACACACACACACACACACTCTTTTGGATCGATAGTGCCACTTACCCATGCTCGTGCAGAGCTATTGGGGAGGCACATTGGGACTTGGAGTCTGACTTCTCTGTGACCATTCTTGCAACTCGCACTTCTCTGTTCAGCGTGGTGAACTAGAACGCTTAACCAGACGAAGATCCTTCCTGATGAACACAATGTTTGTTTGGTAACCTTCCATAAAGGTGTGTTGGGGTGGATAGCTGTGTAGACTTTTTTCTTCTTCTGCAAACCTGGATTCTTATAAAGGATGTTTGGGGCTCTGCAGAAGGCCACTTCGAGGGAGAAGCTAATTTTACAGTCCGATATCTTAAAACAGAGAGCCAAAAAAAGGCCATGATATTAAATCATGTGGGGAGAGAAATGGACAGAGTTTCACCACTGACTGGACCAGTGTTTTATCCTCTTCCAGGTGACTAGATGTGCTCTCTGGGAAGATATTTCCAGATGCATTAGAAAAAAAAATGAATTAGCAATGCATTAGGAGTTTTTTTTTAAATTTCTTTTAGACAAACTGAAAAACGTTCTCATTTGTTTGAGCGTCATTAACATGTCGATCCCAAACCAGTACACTCGGCCACAGATGGGTGGACAGGCTGGTATCAGTGTCAGTTAGCCAACCTTTCATGCACCCCAAAATCACCTTTTTAGCAACGCTTCTGATTGACGGCCTTTTCCTAAGATTTGAATAGACCTCACTGGGCCATTAAGTTATAGCATTTGGGGATATGGTTTTATGTTGGTCATAGTTGAATATGCAGCAGGATGTCTTGGCACCAGGTTATAATTTATCAGTCAACAGTGCTGCACTGACTCCTTTCCACATTATCGCTCAGGTCTGAAAGAACTAGACATAAAATTTAATATGTCCAGTGGTTAGCGCTGTCGCCTCACAGCAAGAAGGTCCTGGGTTTGAACCCTGGGGTTGTCCAACCTTGGGGGGGGGTCATCCCAGGTCGTCCTCTGTGTGGAGTTTGCATGTTTTCCCCGTGACTGCAGTGGGTTTTCTCCGGGTTCTCCAGTTTCCCCCACCATCAAAAAGACATGCACGTTAGGGTTAATACTCCTGTCTGCGCCCCTGAGCAAGGCATTGGAAAGAAGAATTGGAGTTGGGCCGCGGGCGCTGCACGGCGGCTGCCCACTGCCCCCAGCTACACGGCTAGGATGCGTCAAATGTGGAGGAAGAATCGCCCCACGGGGATTAATAAAATAGTAAAAAAAGCAAAAGGGGGGGAAATGCTTGTGACAGGGGCGTGCGGCAGTACCTCAGGAAGTAGAGCAGGTCGTCTGGAAACTGGAGGGCTGCCAGTTTGATCCTCGGCACCTCCTGGCAACAATGTGGAGGTGTGCCTGAGCAAGACGGCTAACCACTAACTGCTCCCTGGGAGCTGGTTGTTACCTTGCATGGCTGACACCACCGCTGTTGTGTGTTTGCATGGACATAAAGCGTTAATTGTTAAGCGTTTTGAGTGGCTGCTGCAGCTAGGAAAAGCGCCATATAAAATGCCGTCCATTTACCGGTTATTTTGCAAAGTGTGTGCATTATTGAGCTTTAAAATCAATTTGCACCCACATGTAGCACATACTGAGTAACAGGCTGATGGAGTACTTCAATAAAACACTCAAGGCAGTGATCCAAGGCTCATGTACATGGATAGTCAGGAAGGGAATACATGTCTGAACCTTAATACCTACTTTAGTACCTCAGAACTCCATTTGCTTTTTTGCCTCTTTGAACTGTTGTATGGCTGAAGACTGTGCAGTGGATGAACAAGTGTGGTGGTCAGAGTGAACCAGTAAATTACACTCGAATTAATCATTTTTGAGTTCAATATGTATAGAGTCTCAAGTGTAATCCACTGACTTGACCCGTTATGCTATTAAATAAGGTGATGTGTAAAAGTGCAAAAGATGGTGTCTAGATTTTAGCAGAGAATGAATGGTAAGTACTGAATGTATTGAATACCATATTGTATACAAGGGTCGCTGCTCGAGTTGTATCAGACACCGGTACACGTGTGATGTACTGATCAGGACTTGAATTTGCTCACATGCTGAATAAGGGATATCTAAACTCGTATTCAACCATACACCAACCACATGGGCCAACTGGTTTAATTCGGGGAACAGTGCATTTATATTAAATGGTGACTATGATGTTATCTTTCTTTATCAGATTTTTATCATTCCCATTTCTGACTGACCCAGTATGAGAAAAAAAAGGCAAATATAAACAGTAAAATACTTGCTGTCAAGAAATGTATGGCTGCCAAGTAGTATACAATAATAGTCATAGTGCAAATAATGTTTTACGATTAAGATGTACTTCATTAATCCCCGTGGGAAAATTCATCCTCTGCATTTAACCCATCCTATTGTATCGGAGCAGTGGGCAGCTGCAGCGCCCGGGGACCAACTCCGGTCCCTCTTTCCATTGCCTTGCTCAGGGGCACAGGCAGGAGTATCAACCCTACCACGCATGTCTTTTTGATGGTGGGAGGAAACCGGAGCACCCAGCGGAAACCCACGCAGACACGGGGAGCATATGCAAGCTCCACACAGAAAGGACCTGGGGTGGCCTGGGGTTCGAACCCAGGACTTTCTTGCTGTGAGGCAACAGTGCTAACCACTGGGACACCGTACTGTCTTATATCCTACCCTGACAATGGTTTGTTTTTACAATTACTAAGTACTATTGTGAGCTCCTTACTGAATGACTGAATGTACTACAGGAGTCAGATGGATTGAGGACTCGTGAATGAGACATGCAACTTACAAACTATGAAAACCTGAGCAAGGTTGACTGGCTTTACAATGGTTTCATACTGATGAATTTTCATAAACGTTTTAAAAACTGATTATTATTTTTTTAACTTCTATGTATAATTGAGTTGGACAGTCAATGCAGGTGGAATATGGACTATTCCAGACACAGAATACTCCCGCTGAGCCTAATCGTGTTGGTTGAGTTTATAACTCAGCAGGAACAAAGTCTCAAACACATGTAGCACTATACAAAGGCTGACTCGGTTAAATACACTACACAGTTAAGTAGATGAATGGAGTCAACAGAAGCACTCATTACTTTAACTTGTTCTTCTGTTTGATAAAATGGACTCTTGTCATTGCTGCTCAGACTGGTTGTGCTGTCCAGGATAGTTAGTTGCAAGTGCTTTGTGTAAGGGGAACAGGGCTGGTATAATGCAAACAATGAGCCGACTGACAGCCCCTGTGAGATCGTGACTCAAACTTGGCCGTGTCTGCAGGTAGGAAGCCGGATGTGCGTATGTGTCCTGGTCGCTGCACTAGCGCCTCCTCTGGTCAGTCAGGGTGTCTGTTCGAGGAGAAAGGGGAACTGGGGGGAATACCATAACCCTCCCATGCACTAAGTCCCCCTGGTGAACTCCTCACTGTCAGGTGAAAAGAAGCGGCTGGCGACTCCACATGTATCGGAGGAGACATATGGTAGTGTGCAGCCCTCACCAGATTGACAGAGGGGGTGGAGCAGCGACCAGGGGTGGCTCGGAAGAGTGGGGTAATTGGGCGGATTCAATTGGGGGGGGGGGTGCTGTTATCAGGATAGTGTTGAATGATGGAGTTCAGCGTTTGGTTTCTAAATACAGATCGCCTGAAATATATATATTTCACAATTATTCACCAAGTTCAATCAATAATCACTTTATACAATTTTTTTTAAATTCCCAATTATCCAGCAGGTATCTTACGGTCATAGATTCTCTCTTGATATTCCTAGAAATATAAAACACGGATTTGGTTTGGTTTCACAGTTATTAACAGACAACAGCTGTAATGAGGTGGTGCTAAATGTTGCTTAGCTTCAAGAGGATTTCGAGTGTCCTGTCTGCGTAGTGTTAAAGGAAGCTGGGGAAAGGGTCCACACACCCACGAGAATTAAATTCAGTATGTCCTGGACCCGAGAGCAAGGCTTCATTCATCGGTTCAGCTCACATAAAAGAATTTGGTCCAGGGGCAGGAGCATCAACAGCGCCTGTACCCAGCTGAGACATTTTCCATCAAGGGAAAAAGTGCTTGAAATGCTTTCCATTTCCAGCCCCAAATTACTTATTACGTTGCAATGGCCCTTCATGGTCACAGAACGAGTGTTGATTATGAGGTTGCATGATATGTTAGTGGCATTAGGCTACGCCGCAGACATGCAATCTCAGCCCTCTGAAAGCTTAGAGCGAGGTGGTCGCTTTTTCTCTGACTGCCTCTGGATGGAGATTGAAAAAGATGAGGTAGGACAGGAGGCTCTACAATCCACCAATTCAGAGTCTGCCCTTTGTGCTGACCCTTTTTTTTTTTTAACAGGCCAGAGACCAGGGGTAACTGCACAGCAGAAAAGCTTTGCTGACATGTCTTCACTTCTGCCAGGACCAGGTGTAGTGGCCTCATGGCTCATATACTTCCGCCCATTTAGATGGAATCAATATATATTGCTGGAGCTGGCAACAGTATATATACAACCCAGAAGAGCTATCCTAGAGCCACCGGGTCAGCACACTGCCGACTTAAAGAAGTGTGAAAATGCAAAGGAGGTAGGAATGACATCTGGTGTACCACTTGGGCCGGTAACAGATCCACCATCTGATAAAAACACATATTCATCCCTTGGCATCATATTTGGACTCGATTGGCCAAATATTGATATATTACATGGAAGGTATCCTTTGGTGACTGTATAGAGATGTGGCGGATGTTCCGTAGACTTAATTGTTAAACGTCCACTCTGAATTTGGAGTATTAATTACGTACATGTTAGGTAGTGATTGGGGGCAGGGTTTGGTTGTGGCAGATGGATACTCTCTGCATAACATATCAACACTTGGTCAATTCTCCTCTCATGGCCTCAGTACACCGAGAGATGAGAATAGCTTCCTGACAGACATAAAACATTTAAAAAAAAAAAACAACAACAGGCATTACAGTTTGCCATCTACGGTAGATTTTGGTTTGGGTACTTCAGGTGCTTCACCCTAAAGTATTTTTTAGAACGTAATCACCTGATGTAATGTTTTATTAGAATGAACAACTCATACTCTTTGCCCCCTACAGCACATGGTTCAGAGCAAGTGGCAATATGCTGGGATGCAAAGTATGGAGTATATTTTTATCTCCTTCACCACACAAAGAATTTGAGACTCTCGGGGCATCCGAGCAGCATAGCGGTCTATTCTGTTGCCTACCAACACGGATATCGCCGGTTCGAATCCCCGTGTTACCTACGGCTTGGTCAGGCATCCCTACAGACACAAGTGGGAGGCCGGATGTGGGTATGTGTCCTGGTTGCTTCACTAGCGCCTCATCTGGTTGGTCGGGGCACTTGTTCGGTGGGGAGGGGACTGGGGGGGAATAGTGTGATCCTCCCACGTGCTATGTACCCCTGGACTCCTCACTGTCAGGTGAAAAGAAGCAGCTGGCAACTCCACATGTATCGGAGGAGACATGTGGTAGTCTGCAGGCCTCCTTGGATCGGCAGAGGGGGTGGAGCAGTGACTGGGACGGCTCGGAAATGTGGGGTAATTGGCCGGATACAATTGGGAAGGGGAGGGGTAAAAAATTTTTAGACTCACGTTCTTGTGTTGTAGTGTTATTAGTCAAATATCCAAATACACAGTTCATGACCTGGATGACAGCATCCCAAGGAGGACTGAAGCTGCCCTGAAAATGAATGGTGAGCTTCCTTGGTTCCTGATGTTAGTCTATTAAGTGTTATCTTGTCTGTCCTGTATAAATGCACTTGCTTGTCCCTTAACATTAAGACGGAATGGGTGGAGGGCACATTTATCAACAACTGAGCTTACAATAAGTCTTTGCAATGGCACATTTCTCCAGCCAAGAAGTGGAAAAAAAAATCTTGCAAGAGGGTCCTGGCTGGAAGGAAGAGGATCTGGAGACTGTTGTGAGGGATCTACAAGCTAGCTACTGTTTTGTTTCCTACACCATGCTGTGCTGTAAATACTGTTGAACAGACCACTCACACTGGCAAGCCCCCACAGTTTGATTTCCATGTGTGTTTCCAGGCGTCTTGCTGACTGCCTCCCTCTGCTCCAATCTACTTCTATCATTATTTCTAGTGTAACAATGTCCTCACTCTTAGGAACACATGAATGGCTGGATGATCAAATGAGGAAAATGTTGGCATTGAATTGTGGGCATTTTAAGATGTTATTTATTAATAACATACATGATTTGATCATGTCAACAATCTCACACAAGCATTTACCTACATGTAAACTATTTATTTCTGAATTTGGAATATTCATTGTGAAATATTTCAGCAGTCCAAAACTAAAAATTATTATTCATGTGGGAAAAAAATGGGTGGCAGTTACGCAGTGGTTGGCTTGGTTGCCTCACAGCAAGGAGGTCCTGGGTTTGAGCCCCGGGGTAGTCGTCCTCTGTGTGGAGTTTGCATGTTCTCCCCATGTCTGCGTGGGTTTCCTCCGGGGGCTCCGGTTTCCTCCCACAGTCCAAAGACATACATGTATGTCAGGTGAATTGGCCATACTAAATTGTCTCTAGGTGTGAATGTGTGTGTGTGTATGTGTGTGTGTGTGTGGGGGGGGGCTGTGATGGACTGGCGGGGGGCCCTGTGATGGACTGGCGGCCTGTCCAGGGTGTCTCCCTGCCTGCTGCTCAGTGACTACTGGGATAGGCTCCAGCATCCCTGCGACTCTGCGAGCAGGATAAGCGGTTTGGATAATGGATGGATGTGGAAAAAATGCTAATGGGATACCACTTTCATTATTTTGTGAGTTTAGTTAAGACAGTTTTGCCCTTTTAGACATAACAGAGTTGAGTGATGGGATGGAGGAAGGAATGACATGGTCATCAGCTAGATTTGAACCCATTGCAGTATGGGGCTTTACCATGCAGATTTATCAAGACACCAGTGATTTGACTAAGCCGTAGGTAGACATTTAGTCAGGGACTGTTGAGAAATGTCCTACCCACCTTTTGGGGTCAGCTTTACTGTCTCTACCAATATTTTGCCATTAGATATTCGATATTTCAGTGTGTTTGTATGGAGCCTATGAATGTAAGACACTCAAACCGTTTTCCATTCCCCTAAAATGGCCTTTGAGTCATTGTCAAGTTTTGCCTCTCACATAACACACCAAATGTCTTTAAGCTTGAGTTAAGAATTAATGTGGTATGCATAAGCAAGGTGAAAGAAAAGGTAAACATGTGCATGCAATATCAGCAAATGATTTAAATTGTTGTCTTGATGCACGCTCAATAATCCAGGTAGGAAAATCAAAAAAGGTTGAATCAGTTCATCTGGATACAATGTTTATCGACAGATACATATCATCATGTTGCTGATTGGCAAAATTACTGAAAACTAAGGCACAACCGTGGTTCCTAAATAGAAAGTAATGTCCTGTAATTCCTCTGCTCCACCGTATCCTCCTTTGTTGCAGTCACCATCATGCAGAAAAAACTGTCTCCGTGTCTAGCTGAGCACCAGCCACAGCAGATGCATTTCAGTGGTCCAGGCAGATGTCCAAAGTCTGTCCCTCCCGCAGAGCAGCCATGGCCAGCTTCAGATGCTTCTTCAGCCTCTGGATCTCTCGTTGGCTGCGGCTCTTAATCCCACTGTACTCCCCTTGCACCTTCTTGTATCGCTCATGGGCCAGGCGCTTCTCCGTTTGGAGAAACTGTAATTCATTTTTGCACAGCTGATTTCCTTGTGCAAATAATCCACCTCACTTTCTTTCACCCTGAGAAGAGCCTCCAGTTCACTGGATGTTCTTCTTGAGCTGGATGTTCTTCTTGAACTCCTTGAGCTGGATGTTCTTCTTGAACTCCTTGAGCTGGATGTTCTTCTTGAACTCCTTGAGCTGGATGTTCTTCTTGAGCTGGATGTTCTGCTTGAGCTGGATGTTCTTCTTGAACTGGATGTTCTACTTGAGCTGGATGTTCTTCTTGAGCTGGATGTTCTACTTGAGCTGGATGTTCTGCTTGAGCTGGATGTTCTTCTTGAACTCCTTGAGCTGGATGTTCTTCTTGAGCTGGATGTTCTGCTTGAGCTGGATGTTCTTCTTGAGCTGGATGTTCTACTTGAGCTGGATGTTCTTCTTGAGCTGGATGTTCTACTTGAGCTGGATGTTCTTCTTGAGCTGGATGTTCTACTTGAGCTTCTTAAACTGGATGTTCCGTCAAACAAGCTTGTAGATCCTGGTTCTCCTTCCTCAGCTGCTCCGTGTCTCTCTCCTTGCAGCTGATCTCCCGCTCCTCCTCAGCGTTGTTCTGCTCGGCCCTGTTCAGCTCCAGACACTTCTGAAAGTGCCGCTGTGGCAGACCAGCCAGCTGTCTCTGCAGGGCCTGAAAGTGTCTGTCAATAAACGTCGTATCCGCATGAACAGATTCGACCTTCTTTGATGTAAATTGTTAGGAAAAAAATGGCCTCCCCAACTTCCCAAATTAACGTAACTTACACCCACTGAGCAAAAGTGACCTCCACAATGCGGTGTGCTTTAAACACTCTAAATTGAGATTAAGCCGACTTGTGAATCTTGTCTGAGCCACCTGTATCCCGAAAAAAACACCAATGTCTTTACTGTATCCAGATTCTATCGGGCAAGACATTATCCAAGTTACTTTCTTTCACCTAATCTCTTGCCTTCCCTGACCCCACCAGCCCCCCTCCCCATCCCCTTTTCCCCTCCTCACCACCCCGTCAGAATATTTTATCGCTGAGTGATTTTTAGAGACAGTCTCGTTCATCACTACCATATCAGGCCCTAATCAACATTTGGTTTACAAATTAGAGTAGTTGGACGGAAGATGGCAACATTTACATAGCCGAGACCTCTGTGTGTGTGTGTGTGTGTGTGTGTGTGTGTGTGTGTGTGTGTGTGTGTGTGTGCGTGCGTGTGTGTGGAGAATGCGTTGTCAACAGGATGTCCAACTGTTTACCATAGACAGAATGCTGCTGAATGGATCACCTGAGTTTGCATCTATCCTTAGTGCTAAATGACATGATAGTCAATAGATTTGGACAATGACACCATGCACTGACTGACATACCTGCATGCACAACCTGCACGCACATGATTGTTTGTCAGGAAAAGCAGTCTTATACTGAGGTTTGTCGAGAGAAGTCCATTTTACTGCAAATATAGCCCTGGGAAAAGCACAAGGTGTCAGATGTACCTCTGTGATAACTGTGCCTGGTATTTGACACAAACGATCATCACCATTAAAAAGATGCCTCTATTCAGTGTTTGCCATCTTAAATTAAAGTAGATGAGTAAATGATTATCCCCGCCAGGCGGATAGCCCGGGGGGCATGATGCATGTGTGTGTGTGTGTGTGTGTGTGTGTGTGTGTGTGTGTGTGTGTGTGTGTGTGTGTGTGTGTGTGTGTGCATCTAATATCGCAGACTACTGGATCTGCACTGCTCTTTGTCGCTGCCCAATCTGAGTTAACCCTGCACAAAGTATGTGCATGACTCATATCTGTAGTTGACTCAGATTGGGTAGGGACATGATCAAAAGCTATTATTTATTTATGTTTTAATCCAAAAAATGTGAGAGTTATAAAGGAACAACTTCTTCTAGGTTGCAGTCAAAAAAAATTTTTTTTTTGCATATTCTTGTTGCTACCCGATCTGAGTCAGCTGTAGTTGTGAGACACACATGTGCAAGTGTAAATAGTTCACCCAGCTTTATTATCCATCCATTATCCAAACTGCTTATCCTTACTCAGGGTCGCGGGGATGCTATCCCACCAGTCATTGGGCAGTAGGCGGGGAGACACCCTGGACAGGCTGTCAGGCCATCACAGGGCCGAAGGTTGGTCCGAAGGTAGTGGACATTGCTAATGACTGCAACAGTCAGTTTCAGCTTTATTATGTTATGAAAATATATTCAGGGATCGAGTCAGACCGAAATGGTTGCACAGCAAACCTTTTCTTTTTGGAAATTGCAAATTTATATTAGACTTGGTTGCACTCATGTGAGCGTCTGCCTAAGAAGCTGCACATCCACAGACTGACGGGCAAAACATTTTTATTACGGAGATATTTTCGCTTGAGCGCTGCATATTAATTTTTTTTCTTCCATATTTCCCCTTTCAATCGACTTGAGCACTGTGCAAAAATCTTATTATGGCAGGAAAAACACTGGTTTTTCTGTCTGTGCGCGTGTGCCTGTCTCTGTCAGCTGCTAATCTCCCATACTAGCGGGCCTGTCAGCCTAATCATTTTTGTGCACCATTATGAATGTATGATGAAGGACCTCTCATGGTTGCGGTGATTCAAAACCTTTGAAAAACCTGTTTTACACCGCAACTGAGTGCCAATTCCTCGGCTGGTTTTTTTTCGGTCCGAGCACCGGAGAAGGGGAGATACGCAGGCAGTGCCTCCATATTTTTCTCTTCTCCCAGTAGGCGAAAAAAGGGGTGGTTTGTCATCAAGTTCGAGCACCGGAGAAGGGGAGACACGCCTGGCGGGGATCTGCACTCTACTGAGTATACTCTTCTAGTTTAAAAATGTGTGTGTGTGTGTGTGTGTGTGTGTGTGTGTGTGTGTGTGTGTGTGTGTGTGTGTGTGTGTGTGTGTGTGTGTGTGTGTGTGTGTGTGTGTGTGTGTGTGTGTGTGTCTTGATGTCCTCTGTGTAAAAGTAGAACACATTAGGTCAGTGGAAGCTGATTCTTTATTCTTTCACTGAATTCTTAAATAGACTCAAGCATGGAAGAAAGTTAATAATGCTGCACAGGCCTGGCTGACAACTAATTACAGTTGAGTGGGGGTGCGCGAGTGTGTATGTAAGTGTATGCGTTAATGCAAGTTGTATTGGAAGTATATGAGGAGGAATGTGTGAGAGTGCTATGTGTAGATTTGATTGCATCTGTGTGCATGAAAGTGTATGTAAACCTCTAAGGAGCATGTATGTAAGTAAGAGTTTTCATGTGTTCGTGTGTGTGTGTCTGTGTGTGTTTCTGTCATTTTTTGTGTGTGTGTTTTGTCAGGCAATAACTGCTGTGCCATCAAGGCTTGGTTATTCACAGTGGCACACAGCTTTGAATAGAAGACAGAATAGCCTCAACAATAGCCCATACAGTAGAGAGACCAGATCAAAGTAACACAGAGAGATATTCATTTTGAACAGATCTCAGAGACTGAATAGAAAAAAAAGAGGCGGTGCGGGGTTGAGGGGGTTGGGGGGGGTAGAATCAAAGTGCTCCCTGATTGAAATGTAGACAATTGCGGTTGTGCAGGAAACAGGGCCAGATAATCCATTTGCAAATTTCTGCCATCGTTAAAAAAAAAGGGGGGGGGTTCAAAGGTCAAAAGCGCTATTGTAGTTGGACATAAATCAGTATAAGGTGAATTAATGAGAGTGTATGCCAAGCTATTGAATATATCACAGAAACAGTCAGTGTGGTCGGCACAAATCATCGCAGGTAGTCATAATTCAATCTCTCTTAACGCCAGCGATTGACACACCCTTCACCGTTTTCATCTGTGATATGTTTCCATACACAAAGGCATATATGGGCTGTATATAGAAGATTGATTATAACAATAGATACACACACACACACACACTATATATATATATATATATATATATATATATATATATATATACATAGATATAGATAGACAGATAGATAGATAGATGGATACATAGATAAAAAGATAGGTAGATGAGGAAAATGAAAAGTGGGAAATGTGAATGAGTTAATCACTGCTGATAATACAATAATACGTTCTCTTTTTCGCGTTCCCTCTCGAGCTCTCTCTCCCTCCCTCTCTCTCTCTCACGTCCTCGCTCTTTATGACTCTCAAGGTCTCACATTTTGTTTACCTCTGTTTTTGTCGGCACCGCTCCATTCTCCCTTTTCATTGACTCACCTCTTTCCCGTCACCACTTTCCCCGCTTTCCCTTCCTCTCCCCTTCAGCTGTTCTGCCGTGGTAGTGTCTTCCCTACAAGCTTTGGAGCTGTGCTCATTTGCATAATGTCATTTTTTGTTTCCTTTTTGTGGTTAATTCTGAGAGCGGAAGCACCTGGCAGTGTGAATGGCTGGTTGTGGCGTGGCAGTGTGACAGAGAGACAGGAGAGCTGTTTAACACATCATTACTGAGCTGGCAGCGGGAGAATGCTCTTCATCGGGAGAGCAAACCACAAACTAGCCTTTTAAGAGCACACATTAACAAGCCGCCGCAAGGGCTGGAGAGCATTGAATTAAATACTACGGGGCAATCTGCTGCAGCTAGAACTGGAGATAAAAAGGAGGAGGGGGGGGGGGTTGAAAGACAGAACAGAGAATATTTCGAACAAAAGCGGGGATTATTTTGGGGGTCACTTTTTTTTGTGAGATTATAGGTGTTTAAATTGTGAGATTAAGAAATGTATATGAGCACAGATTGTGAAGTAATTGCTCTGCCTCCAAATGATCTTGAAAGGGTATTTCGTGCGTTTATTACCTCTCGTCTAGATTATTGTAAATCTTTGTATGTTGGCATAGCTCAGTCGTCGCTTCGTCACCTGCAGCTTGTACAAAATGCAGCTGCTCGCCTGCCGACAGGAAAGAAGCGACGTGATCACATAACGCCTGTACCGGCCTCCCCTTCATTGGCTTCCCATCTGTTTTAGGATCCAGTTTAAGATTTTATTTCTTGTTTTCAAGTCGTTAAACGGGCTGGCACCGTCTTATTTATCTGAGCTAATATATTATCATACACCAGTCAGAGAACTCAGGTCAGCAAACCAGATGCTCTTACATGTTCCCAGATCCAGGCTTAAGAATAGGGGCGACAGAGCCTTTCCAGTTGCTGCCCCTGATCTCTGGAACAACTTCCCAGTACACATAAGATCTGCTCAGACCCTAGAGATTTTTACATCTTGGTTAAAGACCTACCTCTTCTCGCTGGCATTCAATTCAAGTTGAGCTAGACACCGTGATTTTATTGTGGAAATATACTTTTACTCTTGTGTTTTATTGTTTACATTTTAATTCCTTTATTTTTACTTTTACATGTATTTTTATATTCATATGCGTGACTTATTTTATATTGTATTTTAAGCTTGTGCAGCCCTTTGGTTCAACTGTGGCTGTTTTAAATGTGCTATATAAATAAACTTGACTTGACTTGACAAAATCAAATAGCAGCAGGCAAACTGCAAAAATTTGATGCTAATGCAACATGTATGCAAAGGAATTATGGGGCAAACAAAGAATGCAATCCTGAATTTGACGAATCCACTGAAATTAGGTTAAAGACCGGATACAATTGAAAGCTAATGAAATTTGGATATGTATTATTGTGACAATGTTGGAGAATGTGTTCATGATGTATTGTCATGCTACATGGACGTGTATGATAGGCAACACAGTGTAACGAAGTCTGGGCACATGTTATGAGAGTATGGACCCCTTTTCTCTAATTCAGTGTTACTCTTTACGCGGCTCGTGAGACTTTGTTTTGCGCCTCATATAGATCCACTGATAACAATAAGAACATAGCTATAACCTACTTCTATAGGTTCCGTTTGTGTCCTGTTTTAGCCCATTGAAATGAATTATCCAGCAGATGGCAGCATACCGAAGATACGTCAAAGAATGTAGGCTACGTAGCAGCGTGGGATCACGGGTAGACGCATAGCCTGTGTGTGTAGCTTTGTATTTGCGAAATGTTTTGCGAGTTTAGCACGTAAGGTTACATTAAAGATTGTCTCGACCGCCACCCCTCTCAAAATGGACAGATTTATTATTAGAAAAAAGCAGAACGAGAAAAGTGATTCTTCATTAGCTGATGGCGACTAAATGAGAATAAAAAGAAATGTAAGTATAACTGGTTATTTTCCTGCCCGGTGCGGGAATCAATACGGGGTGTACTGCACCACAAGGCGACGTCACTAACCGCTCGGCTAAAGGGTCAGACTCATTAGCTAGGGGCTAACGTGTCTTATTAGTAGTTTACATAAGGATGGAAAGCATAGTACTATATATTTTTTTAACATACACAAAGATGGTAAATATCTTGAGAGTGATGATCAAGGAAAAAACACCCGAGTTATATCTGCAATCTCTGTGGCTCTTTGAGGAACGGTCTTACTCATAAGTGGCTCTCCTACAAAAATGAGTGAGTACCGCGTACGCGTTATGACGTGTTATTAGTGGGCGGAGCCTGTGGGGGGGGGCAAACGAATTCCCCGAACACCGTTAGCCAGCGTGGCGAGCAAGTTTCGTCGTCTTGTTTTTTCAACAGTGGCTGAAGAAAGTAGGACATTCTCTGAATATGTCCGGTCACTCACCCTCCGGGACCGCAAGTGTTACTTGAAAAAGTTAACATTAACCAATGGGACCAGATTGGTCGACCCCTGCACGACCACTCAAATCGATGGACGATCTGACAGGATTACCTACTGCGGAATGGCCAGGCATGGAGTAACCAAGCGTGTATAGTAAAGAGAAACTGATGCCTTATAAATCTTTCGACGCCTATGTGTCCTGAATGGCCCTTTACAAGACTTGAAATACAAAGATTTAACAGATAAGTTTCGCGATCTGAAGTTCTGGCTTAGCCAGCAGCGAGGCCAGAAGACAACCGTGTATCAGGGTTGGGTTTTTGTAAATAGAAGCAACTTGATCTTGAAGGGGAACTGGGTAAGTAAGCTACAAGAGACAATACTGTAACGTGCATGGATAAGAAGACACGCTGGCCGCTGGCTCGCGGGTCTGACCCTTTAGTCTAGCGGTTAGCGATGTCTCCTGCGGTGCGGGCGATACAGGTTCGCTTCCCGGCCGCGGCAGTTCCTGTGGTTGCCCCCCGAATTCGCTACATTGGTGTCAGAAGTGGGATGGAGCGACCGTAAGGCCATCGGAAGCGCATGCGCCCTGAGGCGTGAAGGAGCTGATATGCTTAAGCGCGGGGACGCGCTTCCCGAAGGAGGGGGGTGTAGTAGACCAACAGCGCTACCTAGTGGTGGTTAAGCTAGGCTCTCATATATCCCGGATGTTGACTGCTGCGACAGTCGGAGAGCTACAATAAAGAGGACAAGACGTTGGGAATTGGTCTTAGGCTCAAATCACTGTTATGGATATATTAGCAGTATAGGGTACATCCAGATAATATAGCGAATATATTACAGTGGCGACGACGGATGGGATACCTTTAATGTGAGGAGGTAATCCGGGTAGTTAATAAAAGCGGACGAAGCAACGTGACGCTACAAGCTAGCTTCCAGCCAGCTAGCAAGAAAAGACTAGCTAGCCAAGCCAAGCACAAGCATGGCGCATTTCATCGGCAATATTGCTGAATACAAGGAAGGTAAAGAGGACTTCGAGTCGTACCTTGAAAGATTGGAGCAATGGATGATCGTTAATGAAGTGGAGGATGGTAAGCAGGCCAATGTTTTCCTGTCTGTGATAGGCGCAGAAGCCTATGGCCTACTAAAGAACCTCTGCATACCAGAAAAACCGAGTAGCCTCACGTATGCAGTACTGAGCGGGAAACTAGCATCCCATTATAAACCCAAGCCACTAATCATAGCTGAACGTTTTAGATTTCAGAAAAGAAACCAACTAGAAAATGAGTCAGTGTCTGATTATGTGGTTGCTTTAAAGCACTTGTCCACACATTGTGAATTCGGTCAGCATTTAAATGAAGCACTGAGAGACCGATTTGTTAGTGGTTTAAAGGTGGAGGCTATTCAGAGAAAGTTGCTCGCAGAACACAATCTGACTTTTGCAAAAGCATGTGAGCTGGCCTTATCTATGGAAATGGCGTCAAAGAATACGCTGGAGTTTGCCAGCAAACCAAGCGGAGCTGCAACTGTGAATAAGATAGACAAGAAGAGAACAAGCAAGGGTGTGTGGAGAAGCAAGTTGTCCACCAGCAAGTGGAAAAGCAAGCAACCTACCAGTGACAACTCTAGACCACAGAGAACAGAAACGCACCAACCCTGTTACCGATGTGGAGGTAACAACCATGCAGCTCAAGTATGTAGGTATAAAACCGAGACATGCCACAAGTGTTCCAAGGTAGGGCACATAGCAAGAATGTGTAAAACTAAAAATAGACAGGGACATACACAGTATGTGGCTGAAGACCACAGTCCAAGTGAGAGAGGAGATGGAAATGAGGATGAACTGTTTGGTGCGTATCCGATGAATACAGTGTACTCCACGAATACAGTTGGTAATGGAAAAAGGACATTAAGGTCAGTATTAAGTTAGAAGGAAACCCTGTAGACATGCAGCTTGACACAGGAGCTGCCGTAACCCTGGTATCTGAGATAGTGTACAAGGAACATCTCTCACACCTGCCACTGAAAGAAAGTAAAGTGCGTCTGTCAACCTTTTCCGGTGAGAACATTCCCTTGATGGGCCAAGTGACTGTCAATGCGAAATATGACAACCAGAGTGGAGATTTACCTCTTGTGATTGTGAAAGGTGACAGACCAGCCCTCTTTGGCCGTAACTGGCTGGCCAATTTTAAACTAGACTGGGCAAGCATATTCTCAGTTACACCAGCAGGGGGCAGTGATAACACAGATGTAGAGGCAGTGTTACAGAGACACAAAGCAGTATTTGCTGAGGAGCCTGGCACTATTCGTGAATTTAAGGCAAATATCAAAGTGAAGCCAGATACAAAACCTGTCTTCAGAAAGGCAAGACCAGTGCCATACGCACTAAAAGACACAGTTGAAAAAGAGCTAGATAGGCTGAAAAAAGCTGGTATTATCTCAAAGATAGACCATAGTCAGTGGGCTGCCCCGATAGTAGTTGTACCCAAATCAGACAAGTCAATTCGTATCTGTGGAGACTATAAAGTCACGGTTAATCAGAGTGTGGAAGAGGAGACCTATCCACTACCGAACGCCGAGGATCTCTTCGCCACACTGGCCGGGGGCACTCTCTTTAGCAAATTAGATCTCTCACATGCCTACCAACAGCTTGAGTTAGAGAAGGACTCAGAGAAGTATTTAACAATAAATACCCACAAAGGACTGTATGTTTATCACAGACTTTCATATGGAGTGTCGAGTGCACCTTCTATGTTCCAGAATGTGATGGACCAGATACTACAAGGCTTAGAGAATGTGACCTGCTTCCTCGATGACATACTAGTCACAGGCAGAACAAGAGAGGAGCGCCTGAGGAACCTAGATGAGGTTTTGAGCCGACTGGAGAGCTACGGGGTAAGAGTGAAAAGAGCAAAATGTGACTTCATGCAGGAGAAAGTAGAGTACATGGGGCATCTGATAGATAAAGAGGGACTTCACCCCACTGAGACAAAGGTTGCCGCCATCGTAAATGCACCCCAGCCCACAAACGTCACAGAGTTATGGTCATTCCTAGGACTGTTAAACTATTATGGCCGTTTCATGAAAGATCTGTCGACCGTATTGCAGCCACTACACCAACTCCTGAAGAAGGAAGTCGAATGGAAATGGACACCAGAGTGTGCAGCAGCATTCAAGGCTGCCAAAGAACAGTTAGTGAAAAGCTCAGTAGTAGTACACTACGACACGCAGAAAACACTGAGATTAGCTTGTGACGCATCCCCTTATGGGATAGGTGCGGTAATGTCACACATAATGGAAAATGGGGACGAGAAACCAATCGCCTTTGCGTCACGTACGTTGACAGAGGCAGAGAGTAAATATAGTCAGATAGAGAAGGAGGCGTTGGCCATAATATTTGGTGTGACCAAATTTCATAAATATCTCTATGGCCGCAAATTCAGTTTAATAACTGACCACAAACCCCTCCTTGCCATCTTAGGACCCAAGTCAGAAATCCCTACACTAGCCGCTTTGCGTATGCAGAGATGGGCACTGAGGCTTATGGCTTATGACTACAGTATAGAGTACAGAACGTCAGCGGACAATGCAAATGCGGATGCGTTATCTAGACTGCTGGGGAAAGAAAAGGACAAAACAGCGGAGGAGAACAGCATTTTTTATTTCTCATTAGTAGATGAGCTACCCGTGCAGGCTACAGAGATTGCACAGAGCACTCTCAAGGACCCAGTCCTATGCAAGGTACTGGAACTGACCCGGTCTGGATGGCCGAGTTACATCAACGATGACACACTGAAACCGTACTTCAACCGAAGGAATGAACTGTCTGTGGAACAAGGATGCATTCTGTGGGGAATTCGAATTATCATCCCACCAGCACACAGAGAACGACTACTGTACGACCTACACCAAGGGCACCCCGGAGGGTGCAGGATGAAAAGTTTGGCGAGGGGCTATTTATGGTGGCCTCAGTTGGACAGTGATATCGAACGTGCAGTGCAGCAATGTGATGCTTGTCAGAGTGTGAGGAAACTACCAGCAGTAGCACCACTACACTGCTGGCAGTGGCCTGCGAGAGTGTGGCAGAGGCTACATATTGACTTTGCAGAGAAGGATCAGCAACATTTCCTAGTGTTAGTAGACAGTCATTCAAAATGGCTTGAGGTGATCCCCATGGCAACAACTACCGTCGCCAAAACGATCGAAGTGCTACGGAGCATCTTTTCGTCCTACGGTCTTCCTGAGGAGATTGTCTCGGACAACGGTCCACAATTCACCTCGCTGGAATACAAAACATTCCTGAAAAGCAACGGCATTAAGCAGACCTTGGTGCCAGCTTACCATCCTGCTTCTAATGGTGCCGCAGAGAGAGCAGTCCAGACGGTGAAAGCTTCACTTCTGAAACAGCTGCTCGATGAGAAGAAACAAAACGTCACTATTACAGTGAAACACAGGCTCGCCAACTTCCTGTTGTCATACAGGACCACACCACACAGCGTTACAGGTTGCACACCAGCAGAACTGTTCCTCAAACGTCAGCTTAGGACCAGGTTCAGCCTGCTGAAGCCAGACCTCGCTCGAGTGGTGGGGGACAAACAGCAAAAGCAGAAGGACTATCATGACCAACCTGCCTCGAAGCTGAGACATCTGTCAGAGGGGGACTCAGTACTGATCCGAAACTTCCGTGGAGGAAAGGAGAGGTGGACGAAAGGGACAGTGGAAAAGAGACTCGGACCAGTCATCTACCTGGTGTGGAATGGAGTGAACCGACGTTCAGTCCACATTGACCATCTGCTGTTCGACCGACCCTCCAGTCCTCCTGAGGCATTTCAGTTTCAGGATGACCAGATGGGTATCAGCAACACCTACCCTGCAGTTGCGGATTTGGGGGGGAAAGGCACACCTGGAGCCATAGGTGCTAGCCCGTACTCACCTGAAGATACACCCGTTCCAAGGATGCAGGCTCCGGAGAAGCTTGCAACACCCTTACGAGGTTCGGTGGGCAAGGCCGTGTCGCCTCCTCACCGAGCATCCACTTCCCCTGAGGTGGTTGAGCGCCGATACCCTCAGAGAGAGAGGGCACCTCCAAAACGACTGTCTTTGTAAGATCAGCCGAGTTCCTGAATAAAAGAGTTCCTGAGAGACTAAATTGTTCAACTCCTGTTCAGAAAAAAATGTGAAAAAGAGTTCCTGAGACTGATATGTAAATGGGCAAATGTGGGTCGAAGTGGGTTGTGTAACCAGTAATGACCAAGTAAAAGATGCTGAAAGTAATTTGCCATATCAGCATGTTTTAGAGTGATAATATTTTATTAGGGGAACTTCATAGTTTAAGGGGGAGGAGTGTAGTAGACCAACAGCGCTACCTAGTGGTGGTTAAGCTAGGCTCTCATATACCCCGGATGTTGACTGCTGCGACAGTCGGAGAGCTACAATAAAGAGGACAAGACGTTGGGAATTGGTCTTCGGCTCAAATCACTGTTATGGATATATTAGCAGTATAGGATACATCCAGATAATATAGCGAATATTATTACAGGGGGGTAGTGTAACGTGCATGGATAAGAAGACACGCTGGCCGCTGGCTCGCGGGTCTAACCTTTTAGTTGAGCGGTTAGCGATGTCTCCTGCGGTGCGGGCGATACGGGTTCGCTTCCCGGCCGCGGCAGTCCCTGTGGTTGCGTTGTCCCCCGAATTCGCTACAATACTTTATATTCAGCCTTACCTGATATGAAGTGTGCGCTACAAACACGAACTATTTTTGATGATCGCCTCGGTCCAATCCTTTCGTCTTATCGCTGTTACCCATAGTTGTCCTCGATCTTTTTGACCGGCCGTGGCAGCTGGTCTGCAGTTGGGGCCATTACTCGTTCGGCACCCAACAAAACGGCAAGACGACAGTGTCGGTAGGTGGCGTAGCCCACTGCCAAGGAACTTTGCTACTACTCTGAGGTGATTTGTACGTGTAAACTTTTAATAAGACACGTTAGTCCCTAGCTAACGGGTACGACCCTTTAGCCGAGCGGTTATTGATGTCGCCTTGTGGTGCAGTACACCTCGTATCGAATCCCGCACCGGGCAAGAAAATAACCGGTTACATACGGAAGCCCTAAGCGGCCATGCATTCATACATTTTATTTCCTCCGTTTTCCCGTGATAACGACTTAATTTCCTCTGTTTTCTCGAGATCTCGAGTTATTTATCTCATTATCTCGGGAAAACAAGCTTCGTTTTCCCGAGATAAAGAGATAACTAACTGCATGGCCGCTTAGGGCTTCCGTAGAATTTGTGTTTGCCTCTAACTTCTCCTTTTTGTTGCCTCCGGATAACGCCGTGACGTCATCACGACGTACACGCCAAAGGGGTCTTATATAATTAAGGATGGACTAAAATCACTAGAAAAACCAAGTGTTTGGTCATTTTTTTGTTGAATGATTGTTGTCCAATCAGTAGTTAGCTGCATGTAGGCTGTTTCAGAGACTTTGTGAAGGTATGTTTTGCATGTGACAAGATAAGAAAGTACTTAAGTCCTTGTTGGGAAATTTTATCATGCCCAATCAAATCGTTCAATACTGCAGACTTGAAAAATAAAAAAAGCACAACCCCCCCCCCAAAAAAAACAATATGATATTACAAGTGTACATGCTATATGATATATAGTGTTTGAAAGGACATCAATAACAACAGTATTCATCCTATTTAAGCGATAAGTAGACAAGGAAATTATTAGGTGTAGGATAGATTAAATTGTGCAGAGTACGAGTACTCAGACAATGAAATGTGGTTTGGCATCTAACCAGAAAGAGCAAAATAGTGCAGTAAATATGATGTATTCTCTCTATAGCTATCAATTAGACATCCTTTTTATAAATAAGGATTAGTTTTTTTTTGCTATGTTTCAACAATCCAACTGTCTGTACTCCACTTTCCACTCAACAATCCTTGCATTCTCCTGTCCATTCATTTCGGTACATCCATCTGTGCCACCCTCCATGTCGCCACATTCCTAGACCCTGAGAGATAAAAGATTTACAAAGGGCACACTTCACTTTGTCCAACACAGACAAAGGCTACAGATAAGAGGATGGCTGCCGTGACTATGGCTTTCAATCTGTATCTCTGAATTATATTCGCTCTTCATCGCCTACACACACACACGCGTGCACACACACACACGCGTGCACACACACACACACACACACACACACACACACACACACACACACACACACACAAAGCTTTATTCTTTTTCTCTCCCTTTGCTGAGGTTCGGCGTAATTCATGGCAATCAAGCCAGGAGGCAGAAGAACAGATCCCCGCACACATGACCACACACAAGAAGCAATTTGAAGTCTTCATTGACGGACACTTTAAAAATGCATTGGCTCTTTGTTCTCCCATGCTAAAAAGTGAAGCGGCCTCGGGGATGAAGTGGCTCTGCTGGTGGAGAGAGTTTTGTTCTGTTTTCTGCTGTTCTCCCCAGAGGTGGAGGCAAAGGGAGACCGATAGGGAAGCGGAGAAGGATGGAAAGGGTTGACAGTGGAGGAGAAAAGGTTTCAGCACATGATGTGTTATGAGCTGGCTGGAAAGAAATTAAAAACAGTTGGGAGGGGAGATTGGCTCTGTCATTCATTGTCTCTCTCCGTCTCCGCCCCCCCTCCGTCTTTGTCTCTCTTTCGCTCTCTCATTGTGTTGTGAGAGTTCCCCATGTGGACATTTCTCAGTTTTTCACAGTGTCTAATTTGCCAGTTGTCACAGTTCAGCGGGGTCCGAGGCCTTGAATTAGGCTGCACGACGATCTTCAAGGATACCACACTGACAGCAATGAAAAGACTGGCTTGAAAAAGATGGACGAACAATATAAAAAAGAAAAAACTCTCAGACATGAATGATTTAAGTAAAAAGGATATGCATTTTGCTACATTGAGTGTGGCTGTGGTTCTTTAAGACTGTATGAACGTTCAACTACCGAGTATGTTGACTCTGCAGGTCCGTGATACCCACTAGTACTTCAGAAGAAGACCGATCTAACATTACTCGCTTTCATTTACTACTGTGCGCCGTTTGCATTTATCATTTTCAGATCTAAGGAAAAATCTTGAACTTTGGTGATGACAGCACATCCTCTGGGCAGTGAGGTTTGGATGTTAATAGCTTCTGAATTCATATATACGTATATACACACAGTACGTTATGAAAGGTAAAAATATAAATCCAAACCTTTCCATTTTTCGCAGAATGATGACACTCTTAAACTGCTTCTACAAGACTCCACCTTTGGAACGACATCACCGCAAGACCTCTGTGTTTGTAGGTAACCCACCATCTATATCAATGACTGTCTAACCCCAGAACAGGAAGCTGAACTTCAGAGCACATTGCATGAAAGAAGCTATTATAGTAAGGTGATCAATAAAGGTCAAGTGCCAGATATGTCACCTCTTCCTTTCTTAACTTTATTCTACTTCTCTGTTTTTCTGTCTCTTCTCTTCTCTCTATAGGCTGCAGAGAAAAGACAGGAGAACTTTGGTTCAATTTTTTCTCCCCAATTGTATCCGGCCAATTACCCCACTCTTCTGAGCTGTCACGGTCGCTGCTCCACCTCCTCTGGCGAGCCGGGGAGGGCTGCAGACTACCACATGCCTCCTCCGATATGTGTGGAGTCGCCAGCCGCTTCTTTTCACCTGACAGTGAGGAGTTTTGCCAGGGGGATATAGCGTGCAGGAGGATCACGCTATTCCCCCCCGGTTCCCCCTCCCCCCCGAACAGGCACCCCGACCAACCAGAGGAGGCGCTAGTGCAGCAACAAGGACACATACCCACATTCGGCTTCCCACCCGCAGACACGGCCAATTGTGTCTGTAGGGGACGCCAGACCAAGCCGGAGGTAACACGGAGATTCGAACCGTGTTATCCCTGTGTTGGTAGTCAACGGAACAGAGCGCTACGCTATACCCGGGTGCTCTGGTTCAATGTTTGAAGCAAGGGGGGAAAAAAGAAAAGAAACAGATAACAGAATGTCCAGCGTGGTGATTAGGACAAGTTAACTTGACTCATTTTCTCTCCGTCTCTCACCGACACCCAGTCTTCCACCTCCCATTACTTAATCAACTCTCTGAGAGGTAGGAGGATATGAATTACAGATGTCTTTGCCAAGCCGCCAAGTAAATATTGACTTCCACCCATACTGCCAAGCAAATTGGCTCGTGGACTTGAGAAGATTCAATTAGATATTTTGTGTTAATGAATTCGGTTTCTCCACTGAATTTCTAAAGCTATCTGACATAAATTGAACGTGCCAAGGTTATGACAACCTAGCCATCCAGAAGAAATAATGGAGGCGGGGGCGAAAAAAATAAATAAATAAAGGGACTCAATTGTTGAGCGATCTCAGGGATATTGAAATATATTTCTCTGTTCCTTTCGCATTCCCTCTTGGAAGAATGGGAGTATTTTCATGGTGACCATGAAAGTGTGGCATTTGTTCCTTTTATTGTCCCTGAAAGCACTTCAAACTCAATACGTAGTTCAATACATCAATGTGGGGGGAGGGAAATGCCCCCTTTACAAATTTTATGGAAATTTAATTTTGTCTGCATAGCGTTTGGCCACATGTGAATACACCACGCAGATTGGACGCCAGGGACATCCTTGTATTAATGGATAATATCCAATCAAAGTATTGAGCGTTGGGTAAGTAGAGTGATCCCACATTAAGGCGGCAGCCATTTGATGAATTGTGTGCCTCCCAAATCCACCTGGCAACCTTCCACCCAGCCGCGTAAAAAAACCCGCTGCTACTGTATGTGAACATAGTCAGGGACTTAAAGCAAACGGTGACAACTTTGTCTCGCTTGGCGTTTTTTTCAGTCATATAAGTGTTGATTTATGCAGCACTTGTGTGTGTGTGAATGTGCATACGAGTGATTGTGTGGCCAAGTATTCTGCATGCTGCTATGGCTGTCAGGGTTTAAGATTGAAGGATTTGACTGTTAGGGTGATCAGTGTGGAGGGTGGCGTCTGTCAACAGACAAGAGATGACAAATGAGCACATGCACCAACGTAAGCGTTCACACGCCCGCCGCACCGAGCCGTGTGCGTCACGCTGAAGCCCGCCACGCCGAAGCCCGCACGGACTCGGCACTTGCAGAACTCTGCAGAATTACAATGCAAAACCACCACTTCTCACTTGAATTTAATGTTTTCACGTCTCCTCTGGGAACGATGAGGCAGCATATGTGCGACACACACACACACACACACACACACACACACACACACACACACAGGAGGGAGATGGATGATTGGTTACAGAACCATCATATGAAGGGTGTAGACGGAGCCACCATCGCCATAGGCAGATTTCATTTTCACCTAGAGACACGTAGGGAAATAATCTGATTGGAGAAAAGTACAAGAGAGAAAACACAGAAAGTAATCTGGCTGCATAATAATGCAATACGACAACGGCACGCACACACTCTGGAAATTGTATTTCTCAAGCAGCTTAAATGAAACAAATGTTTGCCTTGTTTATTTCCTGTTTGCACTCGAGACGATTTATTTACCGACGCTGGTTTTAGTACAGCCAATTTAAAGTGCTGATAGTAATGCTGATTGTATTTACACTTTAATGAGATTTATTTTTTCATATTATAATAAAATATGTAAACGTCATAGCATTTGTGCTTTCCCTCTCAACTTTCACAAATACTGAAGTACAGCCATCTTGATCTGACAAATTTCAAGTGGCCAGCATTGCTAGAATACACTTTGTTATGCTACTAAATGGCTGTTATATAACTAAGAAACAAAACGATGGGCATCCGGGTGGTTTGGCGGTGTATTCCTTTGCCTACCAACACGGGGATCGCCGGTTCGAATCCCCGTGTTACCTCTGGCTTGGTCAGGCGTCCCTACAGACACAACTGGCCGTGTCTACGGGCAGGGCCAGATTAAATGGATAGATTACACTAGGCAGAGCATTTTTCTTGGGCCCCCCTCCCCTCCCCACCCCACCCCAAAACAAGCACATTTTGATACTTTGTAAACAAACAATATTAATTTTAACTGCCACATGGTTATTATGGTTAATTAGTTAGGTATATATTTTTGTTTATTATTATCTATTTATAGTTTAATATTGTTTATGTTAAATATTTTTAATTTAGACCAAAAGTTGATGTTTTTATCCGTCTGTCTGGGCCCCCCTGGGGCAATTAGACCCCGGGCAGCTGCCTAGTTTGCCTATGTCTAGATCCAGCCCTCTCTACGGGTGGGGAGCCGGATGTGGGTTTGTGTCCTGGTCGCTGCACTAGTGCGTCCTCTGGTCAGTCGAGGCACTTGTACGGGGGGAGGGGGGACTGGGGGGAATAGTGTGACCCTCCCACGTGCTACATCCCCCCCCGGCGAAACTCCTCACTGTCAGGTGAAAAGAAGCGGCTGGCGACTCCACATGTATCAGAGGAGGCATGTGGTAGACTGCAGCCCTTCCCGGATCGGCAGAGGGGGTGGGGAAGAGCCGGGGCGGCTCGGAAGAGTGGGGCAGTTGGCCAGGTACAGTTGGGGAGAAAAAGGGGGTAAAAAAAACAAAACAAAACAAAAAAACAGAAGAATTCAAAAATGTCAGATTTTAACCAAGTGGCACAGAAAATACAACAAAAAAAAAAGGAGAAGAAAGTGCTGCTGACTCCATTTAGCATTAGTTGTGGGTCACAGCAGGTTATGTTGAACTCTTTCAAAAGTGAAAAACCTCAGCAGAGTCTAGCCAGCATTAGAGTCTGTGTCCTTAGATATTGTTGGAGATTTGGGTTTTTGGGTCAGTTGCAACAATAGAAAGACTGTATGGAAGAGAGAAGAGGGGTAGAAACAGCAGGACACAGAACAACAGAGAGAGAGAGAGATGAGAATGACTGGATGACTACAGCAGGACAGCAAAGTTATACATCCCTTGCATTCTGACCAAGTGGCTTACACCTCTTTCACGTTTAATATTGCTGCAATCCATCAAAGCCACCATCTGTTCTCTGTCACCCCGCCATCCATCTGTCAGACCATCCCCACCTCCCATTCAGGCAGCTGCGGGCCACCAGCAGTTGTGTGCCGTTCTCCACCTAGCACCCTGTACTGCTGCATCCCGGGACCCTAACTGTGACCAAAACCGACCCCAAACCCCCACCACCAAAAAAAAAAAAAAAAAAACCGTTAGGGCAAGGCCTATATTCCCCATATATGCCTGTATTCACTCAACCGCCACCTCTTTTCCTGTCTTTCTTGTCTCCACCTCTCTTTTCACCTGTTTTGTTTCTCTACCCCCCCCCCCACACACACACACACATACCTTATGTCAAACCCTACATTTTAGATGGAGGGCACTTCATGAACCTGGCTTTTGCTTCACTCACTCACAGATGACAGATGACAAAGTGGATGATCTATAGCCGTGTCGCAAATTGCTCCCCATTTGACACAGTGCACAATATTCACCTTCATCCATTTTGTTTGTGTCCAAATTCTAACTGCAAAATATACTCACTCAAAAATGCCCACAATGCAACTGAAAATGAGTTCAACAGATGTACACTACTTTGTGCAAAAAAAAAAAATACCACCATCCTACGATTTGCCTCTTCTCCGCTCTGTTTGTGCACTATATTCACTGTCGAATACTGCATGACGGGATGAGAAAGACGCAAAATGATGATTCAGTGATGGGACTCTTATCTATACGCTATTCCAGCTGGATGACGACAACCATTTCCAAACTTATAGTTTTGTTTTTTTGTTAAACCTTAACCACCATCCTAACCTTGGCCCTTACCCTAACCCTTAACTGTAACCGTTATCTTAACCTAAATGGTGAACAAATTGTGTGTGTCATTAAGTAGTTCCAAACTCTATGTATTACTCGCTATAGAGCATCTTATTGAGCGTTTCCTATAAAGGGAATGACGGAGCAGTTGGCTCATGCAGACAGGAAATCCTGCCGCTGTCAGTCACGACGGCCACGTGCACGAGACAAAGTTCTGTCAAACGCTGCAGCCACGTAGAGCGGAGGAACAAACCGGATGTTGATTTAGTGAGTCAACATGGACACTGGGCAGCAGACCAATTTAGCAGAGGAGCCCCCACTTTAGTAGAGAGCAAAGAGTACCTTGACATTTACAAGAGACATGACGCTTGGAGAGCCATCAGCTCCCTGCGTTTTCCTTCTCTTCTCATCACAAGTATATAGATGAGCCTGCCATATCTGTCCTTTGATCGTCATCCATGTTTTGTTTTGTTTTTTTGTTCTTTTTTGGCCGACTCCAAAGACGAGGCTATCACCCTGGCAAATGTTACATCGGCGCATGCCGTGATATGTCGTGTACCATACCTTTGACACCAATTCCGCAATGATACACGGTACGATGGCTTTTGAATGCCAACATTGGTCTCACATTCAGCTGTACCATCTGCCTCGATTGCCATTCATACGAGCAGACTCCGCCGTTTTCCTTCCTTCCCCTCTTCAGGCCAAACGTCACGCAGTAGCCAGTCACGCGCGCGGGAGACAGCTCTCCATTTTACATCCTGGCCGCCAAATGTAGTGTTGTCATTTCGAGTAACACTAAAAACGTTACACTGCTCAAGCTGCTAACGCGCCGCCTTGTTCCGTACTCCAATATGCCACGAGCGTCCTTCCTACGCCACATAATGTACGTAACTTCCGTGAACAAGCGCACGTGACCTCTTAACGTCACATACAACTTCAAACGACACAGAAACTCACAATGAACAAAACAGACTCCCCGTTTGAAATATAGCAGTGTTCTATATGATGGAAAAATACATCAACTGAATAGAAAATAATAACGTTAAGTAAAAAGGAAATTGTGACCTCTTAACCCTTTACCTCCCGGAGGTGACGTACACTACAGTCCCCATGGCGAAACTCCTCACCGTCAGGTGAGAAGAAGCGGCTGGCGACTCCACATGTATGGGCGGAGACATGTGGTAGTCTGCAGCCTTCCTCGGATCAGCGGGGGGGTAATTGGCTAGATACAATTGGGAGGGGGAAAAAGGGGGGGGACATTTCTTCCATTTCAAACTCCCCACCTGTCACGGGAGCAGGCCGTGGTCGGCGGAGGCCGGCCGTTTGACTCCAGAACCCCCCCCCCCCCATCCCCGCCTCACCGGGTAAGTGGGGTGGGGGCGTTAAGAGCGTTTCACCTCTCTGAACGCTTTATTATTTCCACTTTCGTTTCAGTCGTGACCCTTTTCCTTTTCTTCGATACATCACCATCAGATTTACACCTTGAAGCCATGATTACGAGGGTAAACACACGAAAAATGTAAGTCACAACGATCCGACTTAAAACGGTGACGACAGCGTGGTGGCGTTCTCCTTCCGGGCCGACGAACCGCCTAAAACGCGCAGTGTTTTGAGCATTGCGCGAAGTAGTCCGTCCGTTCATGAGTACGAACTATTGTGTGTAACTCGATTTTTTTTTTTAAATAATGGGCTTTACGCAGGTCGGTTCGTAGGTACGGACGTTCGTAATTCGGGAGTCCGTAACCTGTACTCCACATAACCATGGCAGTGCACACTATTGATGTACCTTTAAGCGATTCATATTGTCAACTAGTAATAAGACACGTTAGCCCCTAGCTAACGGGTCTGACCCTTTAGCCGAGCGGTTAGTGATGTCGCCTTGTGGTGCAGTACAGCCGGTATCGAATCCCACACCGGGCAAGAAAATAACCGGTTACAATATCAAGATCAAGCAGAACACGTTTGGTAGGCGCCAGCTCGCGTAGTGTTAGCATGCCTGTGCTGTGGTTACAGAGCGACTTTGTGACGGAATACAGGACGACAGTTTTTCAAACGCTGTTCGATCAAGTGGCCTTGATTCAGTCAGAGCGCCTTCCTTTAGAGCAGGCTAATGAAAACGGCGAGGGTCCAATGCATTCTCTGAGATAACGCATGCCACTTAATTTGATTTTTTTTCTTTTTCTGGAAAAGTAAACGTGTCAAAAACCCCCAAAAAGATAATAGATGTCGATTTGGCCTGTTGTGTCTCATTCTCACGACTGAATCTTCGTCATTTTCATTCCTGTTGAAACAACTCGTTGGTCAAAAGAAATGTCACACACAACACCGGTGACAATGGGGTTATCGCATGTTTACAGATCCGAGGGGGAGTCTTTAGTTGCAGACCTAAACTATTTGCTTAACTTGGGCCCAATGATGTTGTTTTGTTTTTTTTGTTTTTTTTTCCACAAGGCGCCTTGCATTCAAGCGTAATATTAAGTATTTATCTTGAAGTGGCGTGTAACCTCATTTTCCTAGCCATTTTCCAAGGCATGTTCTAGCTGATGTGATGCAGAGAGGGAAGATTTCAAGAGTGACAAGCAATTTCATGTGTGATGCATGGAGGGGCCCCGAAACACAACCAGCCAGCAACAACAAAAGAAAACTCATCAACCAAAGGGCCATACTGTGTGTGTGTGTGTGTGTGTGTGTGTGTGTGTGTGTGTGTGTGTGTGTGTGTGTGTGTGTGTGTGTGTGATCTAAATAATGTTTGTTAAAAAAAATAATCTTCATTATATAACATTTGCATGTTTGCAGACGTGCATTAATATGAAGTCTTGAACGTGCGTCTTTAGTACGTCCGTCTTAATTAAAGATATGGATGCGTGTGCTCCCCCCCCCCCACATTGCTCATGACTGCATCTGTGTGCGTGCGTGCATGCGCATTAGCGTGTGAATATGCCCTTTCTCAAAGCAAGAAATAATTTGTAATCAACATCAAAGTGAGTCTTTATTTTTTTTCTTATCTTTCCCCTACAGGCCTCTAATTATACATTCAGGCCTTCCTCCGCCAAACACCAAAGTTGGGAATTTAATTTTCTCGCTGCATAGCAACATGCGGTCTCAGATGAGTCGAAGGGAATGTTTGCGAAATAAAACGGACTATGTGAAGCACTCTGTGGACGTCGGCGTGAAACTGTAGGGCTGTGAAGAAAGGCCTTCCTCCGACGTCGCTGGATGCCACGCGAGAGGCTGAAGGACAGCGACAGAAATGAAAATAAAAAGACGCCAACGGTACCGTCAAGCTTGACAGCAACCTGAGGATAAGCAGGTATAGCACCGGGCAGGTTCAGATGCATAGGATCAAGGGAATACGAAGATAGTGGACTGTGAAGCGTGCATGATATTATTGCTCCTCGCAGGTCTGCAGCCCCGGTTTGAACCTGCATGTACCGGAAGAGCAAGAAAAGGCAGGAATGGCCGGAGATTAAGGACGACTTTATCAAGACAGACAAAATGCAATGTCACATGGCTATCGTAAATCTAATCGTAAATGATATCTAACCACGATGCACACACGAACAGTGTTTCAATAGAATAGAATACTCTTTATTAAATCAAATCCATTTTATTTGTATAGCCCAATATCACAAATTGCAAATGTGCCTCAGTGAGCTTAACAGCAATACAACATCCTGTCATTAGACCCTCACATTGGATAAGGAACAACTCCCTAAAAAAAAAAAAAAAAATCCTTTAACAGGGGGCAAAAACAGGAAGAAACCTCAGGGAGAGCAAGAGGAGGGATATCCCTCCCAAGATGGACAGCGTGCAGTAGATGTTGTGTTTACGCAATTTACACAATACAACACTGAAAGAGGATAACAGAATTATAATGGATTGAAATAATTTCTGAAGAATAGGATGGGCAGGATGCCAGGCAGTGTCCAGACGCCATCGGAACAGTCCAGGACCCAAGCCACGCGACCATCATCATCATGTAAGAAAAAAAAAATATATATGGCTTTATAAAAATAAAATGTGATGAGGGGAATGGCATGTTATTTTCTACATACATACAAATTAAATGTGTCCTCCACATTTACCCACCCTATTGTATAGGAGCAGTGGGCCGCTGCAGCGCCCGGGGACCAACTCCGGTTCTTCTTTCTACTGCCTTGCTCAGGGGCCCAGGCAGGAGTATTAACCCTGACACGCATGTCTTTTCGATGGTGGGAGGAAACCGGAGCACCCGGAGGAAACCCACGCAGACACGGGGAGAACATGCAAACTCCACGCAGAAAGGGCCTGGGACGGCCTGGGGTTCGAACCCAGGACCTTCTTGCTGTGAGGCAACAGCGCTGACCACTGGACCGCCCACATGCACGCCATATGCAATGCCACTCACATTCGTGCACGTGACTGTCAGATCATCTCCCCTCCAGCCAGATCCATTACTGACGTATCTCAGTTGTTGCTCAGATGGATCTGTTTGGAGTAATGTTTTTTTTCTATGTATCGCTGACAGATGAGTTTTGTTCATGACGATTATAATTATGTTCCAAAGTCCCCGTGAGATGTTGCCTGACAGCACGTGTTAGAATATCTTATCATGAGTCATTTCACAGCAATGCCTTCATTAAGAAACCTTGCAAAACACCCCTTAAGTAACCTCCCAAGGGAGCGCATGAAACTTGAGATTTCACATTTAAATCATGAACTTCCTCAATTGAGGTAAGTGAATCAGACACCTCTGACGTGCGAGCTAGCATTCAGATGGGTACAATTACATGTAGGTGATAGACAATAACTGTAATTGAAATATATATATATATATATTTTCCTCCCCCTTTTTCTCCCCAATTGTATCCGGCCAATTCCCCTACTCTTCCAAGCCGTCCCAGTTGCTGCTCCACCACCTCTGCCGATCCGGGGAGGCCTGCAGACTACCACGTCTCCTCCGATACATGTGGAGTCGCCAGCCGCTCCTTCTCACCTGACAGTGAGGAGTTTTGCCAGGGGGGTGTAGCACATGGGAGGATCACTCTATCTCCCCAGTTCCCCCTCCGCCGTGAACAGGCGCCCCGACCGACCAGAGGAGGCTCTAGTGCAGCTACTAGGACGCGTACCCACATCTAGCTCCTCTTCCGCAGACACGGCCAATTGTGTCTGTAGGGCGGCTGACCAAGCCAGATGTAACACGGGGATTCGAACCGGTGATCCCCATGTTGACAGGCAATGGACTAGACCACTACCTTACCCGGATGCCTGATTTATTTATTTATTTGAATCCGTTAATTGTAAGTCTTGGTGTATTGGCTTGTCACTGGTACTGCCTGGGCTGTGCCTGGGGCTCCACATCCATGCATGCAAACCCGGGTATTCAAACAACACATGTACATGTGCGTCTTTGCATGGATGCCCCAATATCTATTCACGATAAACACGCGCCCTAACAGTGTGTGTGCGCGTGTGTCTGTGTTCTCGGCTCGAGAGAGTATACTTTTTGAGTCACTAACTCACTTGATTTCCCCACTAATGACTGGGTCAATATATCTCTTAAAAGCATCTGACAAACCTAATGAAGCCACAGTGCACGAGCTGTCCAAATCCTGCCAATGAAAATCCATCCACTTTGAGGCAAGGTATGTTCATTAAAGTCTCTCTTTCCTCTCTCTCTCTCTCTCTCTCTCTCTCTCTCTCTCTCTCTCTCTCTCTCTCTCTCTCAGCATCACTCCTCCTTCCTGATTTTTTTGAGTTGAAATTAAAAAAAATAAAAGTGTTTTGTGATTGCTTATTGCTCTTCACGCAAACCACCATCCATTTCCTAATGACAACTAAATGACTTTGTCTTTGATTTTGCCGCTTTCCCTTCATTGTGAAACATCCGTTTTGTTTTTCTTGTCCAACTTCGTTAGAAAGGACTGATGATAATTACGGCAATAAACAACTACAATAATGAGAAGGAGAAGAAGCAGGAGAACTCCCTTGCACATAAATGTGATGCTAGTAAAGTGATTTTTGGCAACAAAAAAAAAACCGGATCTCATCAAAAATGAATTGCTGAGTACCTCCTTCCAAAGTCTTCCGTCTGCCGACCCCCCAAGTCTGTCATAATACCTTTTTCTGATCTTTAATGTTTAATTCAACTTCCCCCCTGTCCTTTCTTTCCTTGCTAACTTTCAGTGTAGATTGAAACCAACCATCTTTTTATTTTTATTTTTTTGCAGTAGTAGACCTAAACAGAGCAGATCCTAGTATAGACGGTGATGTTCCAGTTGTTGCAGAGCTCAACCCCCCCCCCCCTCCTGACTGGAGGCTGGGATAACTGGAACAATTGCTAAATGTAATGAACTACCTGGCAAGAGTAGAAAACCAGCAGTATACTGGTGGTACCTGAGGACCAGATTGAGAACCACTGATCTAGAGAAACTGTTGTTAACAGATGATTAAAGGGGACATTACTTGATATTTGTGCCGTGTTGTCAGCAGTGTGCGGATGCCCAGAAGAATAATGGATGGCCCTGCACCGACGTCATGTGCTCACAATGGAGGAGCAACATACGGCCCATTGTCTGCAAGCATTCTCCCTGAATCGGCACACCCGACAAAGCGAGCCATCGTGTACCATCTTGGCCTGATCAGTATCAGCTCTGTGGGAATGCCGGCCACCCCCTTCTCCGACATGCAACAGCTTCTTGACTCCAGTAGGCTGTAGCAGCAGGGGATTTCTATTCTTTTTCCATTTTTTCATCAATTATCCAAACCACTTATCCTTACTCAGGGTTTCGGGATGCTGGAGCCTATCCCAGCAGTCATTGGATGGCAGGCGGGGAGACACCCTGGACAAGCCGCCAGTCCATCACAGGGCACACACCAACACACACACACACACACACACACACACACACACACGCACGCACGCACGCACGCACGCACGCACGCACGCACGCACGCACACACGCACGCACACGCACACCTAGGGGCAATTTAGTATGGCTGAGTTACCTGACCTACATGTCTTTGGACTGTGGGAGGAAACCGGAGCACCCCGATGAAACCCATGAAGACACGAGGAGAACATGCAAACTCAACACGGAGGCCAACCCGGGATGACCCCCAAGGTTGAACTAACCCGGGGCTCGAACCCAGGACCTTCTTGCTGTGAGGCGACCGTGCTAACCACTGCGCCACCGTGCCACCGGGATTTCTATTCTTGAGGAATGGAAATTACTGTTTTGTTGGCCTACCAAAAGTGATAGCCCTACTAGGTGCAGTGCCACCACACAGCGTCCTTGGCTGCAGTGATGGCCCTAGCAAAGAACCATCTGTCCTTCTAGCTGATGACAGCAGGACCCCAAGGAGAAAACTGTATCATGACATATATCACTTCACACTGGTGGCAGTTCCCTCCTGCCATATCCCCAGCTCCTGCTCATCACCGACTCTGACTAATCTATCTCTCTTTCTCTTTCTCTCTCTTGTTACCTGTCTGCACTCCTTTATTGCTCCGGACTCCAAGAAAGGAGTTCTAGCAATATTGACTACTCGGGCTCTTCTGTGACAGCTGACAGTATTTATGGAAGCTGGCGAGTTTGTGTTAGTTGTCACTTTGTAAGCCCTGTCTCCTTAAATAGCAGGCATGTGCATTACTATATATCTGAGCAAATGCAAGGGGGCACACACACCGGGCTCTGTTTGATTCATGTCGCTGTCTGAGTATGATCCATCATCCCCTGTTTCAACCCGGGGCGGTGGCAGAGGATTCTGAGTCTATTTTGTTTGTGCATGGGGATAGGAAGTCAGGATTTGCAAGGTGTCCTGTGGTGCTGGTGAAAATTAGATCCAGGGAAATGTTAAGGGCTATGGCCGCTGTTGACTCTTGCTTTTTGAGTTTCATTTTCTTATAATACATTGGCCTGGGTCTAGAAAACTGATTAGTGATGGTACAAGACAACCAAAACGGCCCGTAGCACAAAAATAATTGTGATTGTTTAGCAGAGAGGAACAGCAAGAGCTGCCTCTTGTGAAATGATGACAGAGCCATTCCTGCTGTCATAGGGGCACGGGTCAGCATCAACTATCTCCTCTGGGAATTTTACTCCTACTCCCAAATGATATTTTACTGACCTCTTGCCAATTGTGTTTTGAAAGGTGGCAAAGAGTGATGGCCACCCCTTTCGCACAGCTGTCATTGCTGGCAGAAGTGGAATGTCAAATTAAAGTCAGAAGTCCTTTGGTCGCACTACAAACACTGCACAGTGAAGAGCAATGGCAGCCGGAAAAAAAAGAGTATCAACAATTTTTTTACCAGATCTTTTTTTTTTTTTTTTGGTCAGCACAAACAATGACACCAGCTGGAGAAATGTGGACAAGTACTTGCTTGCTCTCTATTGCTGTTTGGTTTTACACTTTCGCTTGGGGTTTCTTTCTTATTCCGGCGTGCTGCACATTGTTTGGCTAGCTGACACAAGCAACGATGCATTTCCCATGAGGTATTATGAGGCCCGGATTCACACAGAAGCATTCTCACGCTGTCTCGTAATCTGTCATCCCCGAAGCCATTTCTAGTCGTCAAAAGTGACACCGGCTGGGACAGAAGTACCAGGCAGTTGCAGTCCTTAAGTATGACACGTTTGCGACTTGAAATCTCGTCAAGTCACGTAATCTGACTTGAGCGTTGCACGCTGTAGGAGGTGTGCCGAATGCTGTGAATTTAAGGGTGGGTCAACCACCCATGCAGGCCTCCCCAAAAACGAGTTTGTGACTGTGCTTCATATGTCTCTACCTATCTGGATGAAATCATAATTAGAAGTGAGAGCTGGCAGCAGCAAAGCACTTGAGAGCTACCCTTACGTCCTTGATGTTAACATCCAACTCAAAAAAGAGTGTAACTGAATGGAGTTAGGTACAATATCTCGGGTACAACTCAGGCTCTGAGCACACAAGTCCACAGACTGAAAGAACCATATCCGTTGTGGCTTTCTATGTACAGAGTGCAAAATATACGAGGGACTTTTGGGTCATGCCAGCTAACATACAGACTATATCCATTCTCTCCGAGAGGTGACCAGTATACCGAGTTCAACCAAAGAAAGGCCTCAGATCTGGGTGTACAGACCAAGCTTTAATAATACCTGTCTATTTGGGGAAGGCCACTCTTGCAAGTGTAGCTTTTCTTCCTTTTCTCTTCCCGACTGGCAAATCATCCCTTTTTGGCCTGTTAATCTCCTTGGATAAGTCAGAAAAAGGCGGTCATCCTAGGTTTTAAGCTTTTGGAAAGAGAAGTCATCCAGGAGCAGCCCAGTTGGTCAATAAGGTGCTCCAAAAGGGAAGCCTTCATTTCTAGACCGTCTGACATACTCTGAAGGGGACATTTTGGTGCATGTTGGTGATTCGCAGTACATAGTGCTTCATTTTGGGCAAAATAAGCATACAGTTGGGTTATAGAACATTTTTCTTGGTGTGTCCTTCTGTGGTTTGCCTGGAGTCATTTGGAAGATGATTAAATGTAAAAAAGGAAAAAAATGTTGTGAATAGTCTGAGGCAGGTGTGAGTACTATCTGCTTTGGCATCTTATCTCTGGCATTAGGTTTGTCTCTAAGCAGGTCCTCTTTCTCCGTTGAATGCCCCCAAATAATTCCTTGCCAACGATTCTTCGCATTTAGCTATGCCTAATTAACACTCGTCCTAATTAAGTGAGTGTCTGAATTTGCTCTCAACAAAACATCCATCTTGTTAGAGTTTTGTGAACAGGATAGGCAATGAGTTAATGGAAATCAATGCCCTCAGCAGATCACTTCCATTGCAGGAATGTGAAAGTCACATTATACAACAACAGTAAGACACACACATGCACATGTGTGCACGTGCACACACACACACGTGCACATGCACACACACACACACGTGCACATGCACACACACACACACACACACACACACACACACACACCTCATATCATACATGCAAACACACATCCTATTTGTCCCTTACAGAAAATGAATCTTGTGACTTTTATTAAGTTGAAAGGTTAAAGACAGGGATTATCAGTCGAGTTGATCTCTCCATTCTTTCTTTGAAATATTTCTTCCCTGGCAGCATCACAGTCAGCATCCTTCTTGCAATATACCCAGCATCTCTTCTCCGCACAGGTACAAATCATCTCAATCTTGCCTCTCTTGCTTTGTCTCCAAACTGACCTACCTGAGCTGTCCTCTGACATACTCATTGCTAATCCTGTCCTTCTTTATCACTCCAGATGAAAATCTCAGCATCTACTCTGCCACCTCCAGTTCCACCTCCTGTCGTTTCGTCAGTGCGACTGTCTCCAAACCATATGACATAGCTGGTCTCACTACCATCTTGTAAACCTTCCCTTTAACTCTTGCTGGTACCCTTCTATCGCAAATCACTCCTGACATTCTTCTCCACCCTCTCCACCCTGCCTGCACTCTCTTCTTCACCTCTCTTCTGCACAGTGGCATCCCAAAGGGGTGGCCAGGGGTGGCCACGGCCACCCTGATACTATCCCTGCCCCCCCACCCCGCTGGCCTCCCCAGCCACGAGTTGTATAGTATGGAGAATATGCTTCTGATTATGCCTAATATGCTTCTGTCTGATATTTTACATTAGGTGCTGTTCATTTAAATCAATAATATATATTTTTCATAATAATCCGTGTCAAAGAAAATAACAAACGCATCGCTAGGCAGCCAGATGCTTTTGATCGTCTCTCACTGTGTCACACATATACAATATAACAATGAATCATCTAACACATTACAATATATACAGATACATAACACATTAAAACAGAATTGTTGTGGAACTCAACATGTTAACTGTACCGGTATTAGTCTATGCACATCAGATATTTAGTAACATTAACTGTAAAAAAAAATAAGAAACCAATGTATTTCAGTATATGATTCCTTAACTCTCATCTTGACAGTTTTCAACCAGCCTTTTCCGTATACTACAACAGCATAATATAATTCCTGAAATTCAGTCATGGCTTTTGTTTTTGGTTTTTTTGTACCACCCTAAGATTTTTAGTGGCCCCATTTGGCCACCCCTATGAAACATTTCTGGGGGCGCCACTGCTTCTGTACTACCCATTACTTTGAACAGTTGACCTTAACTATTTGAACTCATCCACCTCCGTCACCGCTACTCCTTGCATCCTCAGCATTCCGCTGTCCTCCCTCATTCACGCATAGGTATTCCGTCTTGCTCCTACTGAATTTAATTCCTCTTCTCTCCAGTGCATACCTCCACCTCTCCAGGCTCTCCTCAACCTGCACCCTACTCTCACTACAGATCACAATGTCATCCGCGAACATCATAATCCACGGAGACTCCTGCCTGCTCTCATCCGTCATCTTGTCCATCACCATTGCAAACAAGAAAGGGCTCCGAGCCGATCCTTGATGTAATCCCATGGATCTGATTCATCAACTACGGTATGTGAGAAATGAAGCAACATTAGCTGAGTTAGATATTTTTCACAGTGTCTTCAGACAGGTTTGTCAGTGAAAATCAGTGTTGATGATATCGGTCTTGCTCGAACCTTACTCCACTGGTTCAGGCTTGCTGAAAGCACATTAAAGATCCCTCAGCTGACTGGAAAAAAGACAAAAAATATTCAAAAGTATTTCTTAAACTCATTTAAAAAGCTGTTGTAAGATATTAACTTTAATATCTTACAACAGCTTGTTTGCCTGCAGTTGCTCCTTTTGATGTGTGGTCCAGATCAGCTAATGTCGGAGTGCGCTGGCAGAAGTAGATACATAGCTCCAAACTCTATAACTGCTTCGGGAGTCAGCTTTGCTGCTGCACTTAGCCGGTTTCGAGGTCCAGGATATCTTCTTCATGCTAGACGAAACAAGAGAAGATGGCAACTATGACCTGGCGTTAAACAAGTTGAATGACTATTTCGCGCCTCAGAAAAAAAATCCCCTATGAGAGACATGTGTTTAGGCAAGCAGAACAAGCACAAGGAGTGTCCATGGACAGTTTTGTGAGTAGATTAAAGAAGCTTGCAGCTACGTGTGAGTTTGTTGACAACTAAGATGATTTCATCCATGACCAAGTTATCGATAGATGCACTTCAAACACACTGCGCTGATGGCTGTTGCGTGAAAAAAAACTTGAAACTTGCAGGGCTCCAAGAACTTGCAAAGGCGATGGATTCAGCTGACCATCAAGCAGCAAAGATTGAGAAATTAAGAGTCAATGCAGTGCAGAGAAAACCCAGTAGAGGAAGGGGCAAAAAAAAAGTCCCAGATTCTCTACGAATCAGGATCAGTCAAAAATTGATGTGCAAAGCATAAAATGTTACCAGTGTGGTCGTGAAGGACACATGAGTCATGAATGCACCATAGCAAAGAACAAAAGGTGCAATAAAATAAATGTGGCAAAGAAGGGCATTTTGTCAAAATGTGCAAAACAAAGAAAATACAAGTAAACAGAGTTACAACCACGACCACACCCACTAAGCACAGTGACAGACCATGTATTTATAGTTACTGAGCACACTAATGATGGAACGCTAACTGTACTAATAAATGACCAGCCAGTCGAAATGTTGATAGACTCTGGGTCTTCCTGTAACATTGTGACTGTGTTCACATTCAGTCAGTTGAGAGCTAAAAGGGACATTAAATTAAGACCCCAGTGAAGAAAGTGTATTCATTCGGCTCAACGACACCACTGCCAAGTAAAAGGTATTTTCACAGCTGATTTCAAAGCAAGAGAGGAATCAGAACAGGTCACTGCAAAGATTCAAGTGACCTAAGAAGCACAGACCTGTGTACTGGGGAAAAAAGACTATTGTTCAGTTGGGGCTTCTTCACATAGGCCGTATCGATCAGGTGAACACCATCCAACCAAAAAAGACAGCAGACTTCACAGCAGAGTTACAGGAGAAATACAAAAAAAACTGTGTTCAGGGCTTAGGGAAAGTGAAAGATTTCTAGCTAGCACTTCATGTCAACATCAGTGTAAAACCAGTAGCCCAGCCTGTTCGCAGAGTACCATACAGTGTAAGGAAACAGGTGGATGAAAAACTCAAACAACTGGAGGAGATGGATGTCATAGAGTATATGGGCCAACACCCTGGGTGTCACCGTTAGTTATAGTGCGTGGTAAGAAAGAGTCAAGACTGTGTGTAGACATGTGCAGGGCAAATGAAGCCACTATTCCCACTATCCCCATTATAGATGAAAAATTGGAGGATATGACAGAACCCACAGTGTTTTCAAAATTTGATCTCAAGTGGGGATATCATCAGATCGAGTTGGAGCCTGAGTCCAGGTTAATAACCACATTTGTCACTCACAGGTTTATGGCGCTACAAGAGACTGATGTTTGGAATCTTACCTGCACCTGAGATTTATCAGCACACCATTGGACAGGTCCCACAAGGCATCCCAGGAGTCCACAACATCTCTGATGACATCGTTGTTTCAGCAGATGATGAGAGACTAAACCAAGTCTTACAACGACTGGTGAAGAAGCAGCTGATGCTCATCGGAAAAAAGTGCCAGTTCCGGATGAATGAGCTGGAGTTCATGGCACATGTGCTGTCCAAAAACGGCATCGGAACAGCTCAGTCAAAGACTGAGGCAATGGAGAACACATGCCGCCCAACAAATGCTGCTGAGGTGAGGAGTTTCTTAGGGCTCGTGAACTACTGAAGCAGATTCATTCCTAATCTGGCCACTACATCAGAACCTCTGAGGAGGCTCACAAGGCAATCCTGCAAATGGACATGGGGATCAGAGCAGGAAACAGCATTTGTAGAGCTGAAGAGACAGTTGGCAAATTCACATGTAATGGCCTACTTTAACTGGGATGCTGAGACACATGTGACAGTTGATGCTAGTCCGGTGGGATTAGGAGCAATAATGAGCCAAAAACAAAGTGACGGAACACAGAAACCTGTGTATTATGCCAGCCGAGCCTTATCAGATGTAGAGCGCCGCTACTCTCAGGAGGCCCTCGCCATTGTGTGGGCATGAGAAAAGTTTCATGTATTACTTTATGGAAAGGACTTTGTGACGGTCACAGACCACAAGCCTCCTGAAACTATTTACTCGCCAAAGTGCAAGCCGCCAGCCAGGATTAAAAGGTGGGCATTAGGGCTGTAGCCCTATCATTTTAAAGTTGTGTATAAACCAGGGCCACAGAATGCAGGACTTGCTGTCACAACTCACAGTTAACCCACCAATACTCATTGGTACTGCTGGAGATCACGTCTACTTTGTGGCTCAACATGCAGTGCCACGTGCTTTCACACCATGACAACTGGAGGACTTGTCAGCAGAGGATCCCTCTCTAGTTACCTAGCGGACATGCATCAAGACTAGTACCTGGAGTTAATGTGATATAGCTTCTCAAACTGTCAAAACTGAGCTCTCTGTTGTTGCATGATGACAGATGCTGATGCTAGCGCATGAAGGCCACCGAGAAATTGTAAAAATAAAGCAAAGGCTGAAGACAAAAAGTATGGTGGCCCGGAATTGATCGGGAAACAGAGGAGTTGGTTGAGTCATGTTATGCTTGTCAACTCAACTGCTCATCTTCACAGGACATCCCTACTACAAGGACAGAGTTTTCAGCTAAGCCATGGCAGACTTGCTCTCGACATGTGTGGACCATTCCCATCAGGAGACCACCTACTGGTACCAATTCAAGGTGGGTGACTGTTGATATCCTTCGAAGCCCCACCTCAGCGAACATAAATATATGTCTGAGACACTCATTCGCTACTCATGGCATCCCAGAGGGCATTGTGACAGACAACAGCACTCCATTTCTTTCAAAAGAATTCAAAACATATCTTCAAGAAAGTGGCGGCACACACTGCCGCATCACACCATATTGGCCACAAGCAAACAGTGAAGTTGGAAGACAGAACAGGACACTGTAAGGCAATACATGCAGCTTATGCTGAAGGCAAAGACTGGCATGCTGAGCTCAATGTTTTTCTCATGGCCCACCACAGCAACCCCTCACTGTGTCACTGGACACAGTCCATCAGAGCTGCTGTTTAACCACCAGATCAGAACGAAACTGCCTGAACTGTCAGTGGACTGCCAGCGGAGACCTACTGGTCAGGAGGTTGTGATTCGCTAAACTGATGCGGTGAGAAAGGAGAAAGGACATATGTTTGCAGAAAAATTGAGCAGAGCAAAAGACAGTGCAGTGCAACAGGGTGACAAAGTCCTTCTCTGTCAACACAAACAACAAACTCTCAACTCCGTTTGAGCGAGACCCATACACTGCAGTGAACTGAAAAAAGAAATTCAGTCATTCTTGAGAAGGATGGCAGGAAGATGATGCATCATGTGTCATGTGTGAAGCTGTGGGTTCAGCCTGACCAAGAGAAAGCACCAATCAGTGTTGCTGGAGAGAGGTCAAACAACCAACGTGCTGAAATGCAAACACCAGAGGAAATTCCTCAGCAGGAAAGTCAGCCTCAAAGAGCCAGGCGACAGCTTGCCCATCTGACAAGACTATTGCCATGACGGAGCATAATAATCTCCAGCATTATCTTAATGGCCCTTGCCATTCAAGTCATTGTTTATGTGAAAAAAAACCAAAATAAAAATAAAAATAAAAATAAATTTTTTTGTGTGAATTGAAAGGAAACGTTTTGGTTAAACGTCTGTTCTGTTAGCGTCAAATTTATGTTTAAACCTGAATTCTTGTTGACTATGTGGTTGCAGTAAACACTTGTATTTGTTAAGTATTGGTTACAGTGAGTACTTGAAAAAGGTCTGTTGTATTGAAAGCTAAATATGTTATCAACAACAGTATTTGTGAGCAGACTTTCATAGCATTACATGCATATGTTATTGAAATATATTATGATGGAAGTTAACATCTAAGAAGGGGAAGGATGTAGCATACATCACCTCCAGAAGGTAAAGGGTTAACAGGTTAAGAGGTCACTTGTGGTTGTTCATGTAAGTTCCATACATTATGTGGAGTAGGAAGGATGTTCATTGTATATTGGAGTATGGAATAAAGCAGCACGTTAGCAACGTGAACGGTGTAATGTTTTTAGTGTTACTTGAAATAAGAACACTACAGGGACATAGCGCGTGGGAGGATCAGGCTATTCCCAGTTCCCCCTCCCCCCCCAAAACAGGCGCACCGACCGACCAGATGAGGCGCTAATGCAGCTACCAAGACACATACCCACATCCAGCTTCCCACCCACAGACACGGCCAATTGTGTCTGTATGGATGCCGATAGGCAACGGAATAGACTGCTATGCTACCCGGACGCCAGAAATGTTTCTTTAAAGTTTTGTATACCTACCAACACGGGGATCGCAGGTTCGAATCCCCGTGTTACCGCCGGCTTGGTTGGGTGTCCCTACAGACACAACTGGCCGTGTCTGCGGGTGGGAAGCTGGGTGTAGGTATGTGTCCTGGTCGCTGCCTCCTTGGTCGGGGTGCCTGTTCAGGGGGGAGGGAGAACGGGGGGAATATTGTGATCCTCCCACGCACTATGTCCCCCCTGGGGAAACTCCTCACTGTCAGGTGAAAAGAAGTGGCTGCCAACTCTGTAGGAGGCATGTGGTTGTCTGCAGCCCTCGGCAGAGGGGTTGGAGCAGTGACCGGGATGGCTCAGAAGAGTGGGGTAATTGGCCAAATACAATTGAGGAGAAAGAAAAAAAAATATATCAGTTATTGCCTATCACCTACATGCAACTAACTGTAGCAATGCTAGCTCACACATCAAAGGTTCACTTACCTTAACTGATTAAGTTAATGATTTAAATTCTCAAGTTTCATGGATGCCTGACCAAGCCGGAGTTCACACGAGGATTTGAACCGGAGACCCCCGTATTGTTAGGCAATGGAATAGACTGCTACGCTACCCGGACGTCAAAGTGCTTCTTTAAAGTTATTTTATACCTATACACACATTTTCTATCTCAATTTTAAATACTGTACTATAGTTTTATTATTACTACTGCATTAGTGAATTTATGTTGTTTTGGGTAAAATATACGTATACTATACACTAAGACAAACATTTGAGTAATTGACGCTAGATGTGAACTGTACGCAACTGTTCTGACTTACATACAAATCTGACTTATGAACAGACTCAAAAAAAAAAACGAAAAAAAAACAACTCGTTCGTAATCCGGGGACTTTCCACACTGCGACAACAGGAGCGCTCTACTATCGACAGGAAAACTGACCTTATCTCACCATCAGGTTAGCATTATGTATTTGTTTGAGAAATTAAGACAGTTCCTCGACAGGAACTGAATGTGATGCAAATGTAATGGGAAAATACAAGCTTGTACAGGTTCTGCTGAACCGAACATCGTTTACCAGGTCTGACCAAAACAAGAGCAGAAGTGGACAACGACAGCCGCGGTGTGCATCGATTAGAGATCGTAGGCCTACCTTTAACTATTGTAGCGAATTCGGGGGCAACGACAGGAACCGCCGCAGCCGGGACGCGAACCCGTATCTCCCGCACCGCGGGAGACCTCGCTGATCTCTCGACTGAAGCGTCCGACGGGTTCGCCTTCCGGCTACGGCGGTTCCTGTCGTTGCCCCCGAATTCGCTACATTGGTGTCAGAAGTGGGAGATCATGAAGGACCGTGAGGCCATCGGAAGCGTTTCCCGAAGGGGGGGGGGGGGGGTAGTGTAACGTACACGAATAAGTAGACGCGTTAGCCCTTGGCTAATAGGTCGGACCGTTTAGTCGGGCGGTTAGCGCTGTCTCCCGCGGTGCGGGAAGGACGGCTGCGGCAGTTCCTGTGGTTGCCCCCCGAATTCGCTACACTATTGAGAGAAGCACAATCTGATTATGATCGCTCAAACAGCGGATAATTTGATTGCATACACTTCCATTGAGTCTGCTGATCCTAAAGGCGAACTTTTAACATATCTTGCTGCACTTTTCCCTCCTAGGAATAAAAGCTTTCGATGGTGAACAGAATCACTAAAAGCACCTTCCGGTTAGCCTCGGATGTCAGATGTAACCTACTCTCCTCCTGGGCCGTGTTTTCACCGGTCCCTTTGTGATGACGGCAGACTGTTAATTACAAACAGCGGGGTGCTGGGGCTGTCCACAGGGCATAGATGGATTAAGATTAGAGAAGTTATGGTGTCATAACAAGAGATAATCAACTGATTCATTAAGATAGAAGAGCAAAAAATACAGCCCTGGAGTTACATTTTTCACACTGCTTTTATAGAGCTCGTTGACAATCTCGCTCATCAAACAGATATGAGATGGCAAGCGATTGAATGTTTGTAATTTGCAGCACAAAAAGTGCATATTGACAGAGTAGTGATGGGAATCCCGGCTCTTTCCTGTGAGCCTGATCATTTGGCTCAGCTCAGCAATAAGAGCCGGATTTTTCGGCTCCTAAACAGCTCTTCATATTGTACCGCTTCTGGCTTTTATGATTCAGAAAAATTTAGCAATATTTGACCTATGTGTGTATGTGTGCACATATGTCACTTTCATTGTCATTATACCAAACCTTATAATTTCTATAATGCCATAATTTTACTTTATGGTAACTTACAAAAGTCTCACCATGCTTGGCTCTTAATGTCAGAACCGGACAGGCCGATGGGAGCACTGCAAGAAATCCTGGTGGCCTGGCAAACTGATTGGTCTGGAGTGTCAGGCAGGCCAGTGTTAAAAATGCTAAATGAAATGGGTAAAGTAAAAAAAAACAATACAGGGCAGCTGCAGTCCCTTAGTACTGTAGACAGACAGCCCCCCCCCACCACCACCTGCTTTTAGCCTGATGGTATGATCTCTGTCTGTCATCACACGTGGTTGGACCTTGTCACTGGTCCTACATTGCCTTGGACTTTGTCACTAGTCTTCCTCTGTCTTAAGGCAAAATGGTCATACTTACCATCCTAGATTGCTTTTCCAAGGCTGGTCACTTTTTTGCTCTGCCCACACTTCCCTCTGCTAAGGAGACAGTGGACCCCTTGGTGGACCATGTCTTCCACCGGCATAGCCTACCGTCAGACATTGTTTCCAACAGGGGTCCACAATTCACCTTGAGTTTGGAAGGGATTCTGCTCTACACTGGGAGCCACCACCAGCCTCTATTCGGGATACCATCCCCAAACCAATGGCCAAGTAGATTGGGCCAGTCAGGAGATGGAGAGTGTGCTCCGCTGCATTACATCTGCCAGCCCGTCTACCTGGAGCTACCAGCTGCCCTGGGTGGAATATGCTCACAAATCCCTGCCCAATGCCTCCTCAGGTATGCTCCCCTGCTCTCTCGGGTACCAGCCTCCCTTGTTACCTGCACATGAGGGTGAAATAGCGGTTCAGTCAGTCCAGGTCCACATACACTGCTGCCGAAGGACCTGCAAGAGTCCTCACACTGCCCTACCCCACGCGGCTGCCAGAGCCTCAAACCAAGCAAACCAACAGCACACTCCAGGTACACACCCAGCCAAAAGGTATGGCTCCTCTCTATGGAACTCACAATCAAGGTGGAATTCAGGAAACTGCCCCCCTTTATATTGGTCCCTTTGAATTTGATGCTCTCGTCAATCCTTATATATATATATATATATATATATATATATATATATATATATATATATATATATATATATATATATATATATATATATATATAAAACTTTGTGAAAAGAAACACTCAACAATAGGGGAAGTGCTCAACAAATAAGGAGCAAAATAATCCGGTGAGTCAAGTAAATTCTTTATGAGACAGTACAAGACTGTTTCATGGCATAAGCAGAGCTGATGATTGCTTATGGCATGAAACAAGCCTGTACTGTCTCATAAAGAATTTACTTGACTCACTGGATTATACTTATATATATATATATATATATATATATATATATATATATATATATATATATATATATATATATATATATATATATACATTTAGAGAGAAAACATTAAAACGACCTGCCTAATATTGTGTAGGTCCCCCTCGTGCCGCCAAACAGCTCTGATCCACCGAGGTGCTTCACACTGTGTCCGCCGGCTTGCCTTCTTCCCATAGTGTATCCTGGTGCCCTCTCTTCCCCAGATAAATGACATACACACACACAAATCTGGAGATCCACATGACATAAAAAAAACAAAAACAAAAAAAAACACACGATTCATTAGAACAGGCCACCTTCTTCTATTGCTGCATGGTCCAGTTCTGATGCTAACGTGCCCATTGTTGGCACTTTCCATGGTGGACAGAGGTCATCATGAGCACTCCAGTGGATCTGCGGCTATGTATCGGGTTGTGTTGTGACACCTGTCTATCATAGCCAGCATTAACTTCTTCAGCAATTTGAGCTACAGTAGCCCTTCTACGGGATCAGACCAGACAGGCTAGCCTTCACTCCCCGTGCATCAATGGGCCTTGGGCACCTATGACCCTTTTGCCGGTTCACCAGTTTGTCCTTCCTTGGACCGCTTTTGGTAGGTACTGACTGGGAACACCCCACAAGACCTGCCATTTTGGAGATGGTCTGACCCAGTCATCTAGCCATCACAATTTGGCCCTTGTCAAAGTCACTCAGATCTTTATGCTTGCCAATTTTTCCTGCTTCCAACACTTCAACTGACTGATCACTTGCTGCCTAATACATCCCACCCCTTGAGAGGTGCCATTGTAATGATATAATGAATGATATTCACTTACCTGTCAGTGGTTTTAATTTTTTGGCTGATCGGTATGTGTGTGTGTGTGTGTGTGTATAATATAGAATATCAGCGGCTCAGCCACACACCTGCTTTCCATCAGCTCATCAACTCCTGCAGGATAAGAAACCCGGCTCGTTGTTTGAGCTGCCCCGTTAGTTTCACAGGCTTGGCTGCTCTGCCATCTTTCAGAGTAATCTTTCCATGTTGTTGCCTTGAATACTAATCACCCTTTCCTTTTACATAGTTTTGCCACTCTCTGGTTTGCCTGGCTGCCTGGCCTGCTCCCTTGCCAATCCCAAGCTCAGTGTAGTCCAGCTGCACTCACACCTTCGTCCACCAGCCCAGCATAGCCGGCTCTGCTACCCGCCTCTGCCTCTGCACAGTAACCGCTCAGCCTGCCTGGCCTGCCTACCTCCAATAAATCCCTCTTCCCTACTTGCTATGTCCCTTGTGCGTTTTTGGCTACTGGGTTCACCAGTCTCACCCATTACAGAGTTCTTGCCCATATGTAAATGTTTGAGCTGAACATGCAGTGCATCTGATGCTGACTGAATAAAGCTTGTAACCAACACTGCTGGGGGGAAAAACTTGAGCAAGGAAGTACGAGAAAGATAGATACAGACGGGTGACAAATTAAAACCAACATTAAGGTGTGGGGCCACCACGATCCTCCAGAACAGTGTCAATAGAATAGAATAGAATATTCTTTATTAGTCATTTTGTACATACATACAAATGAAATTGACTCTCTGCATTTAACCCATCCTAGCTGTGTAGCTAGGATGGGTTAAGCACCCGGGGACCAACTCCAGTTCTTCTTTCCATTGCCTTGGTCAGGAGCACAGACAGGAGTACTAACCATAACATGTATGTCTTTTTTTTTTGATGGTGGCACACAACTGGAGCACCCGGAGGAAACCCACACAGACACGGGGAGAACATGCAAACTACACACAGAAAGGACCTGGGATGGCCTGGGGTCCCAGGACCTTCTTGCTGTGAGGCAACAGTGCTAACCACTGAGCCAGCGTGCCACCCAATGCTCCTTGTTATAGATTTTCTAAGTATCTGGACTCTACAAGATGGATGGACACCGTTCTTCCAAAAGATAGTCCCTCATCTGGTGTTTTGATGGTGGTGGAGGAGAGGGCTGTCTTAACACGTTGGTTCAAAATCTCCCATAGGTGTTCAATTGGGTTGAGATCTGGTGACTGTGAAGGCCATAGCATATCATTTATATCATTTTCATCCTCATCAAACCGTTTGGTAGGCAGGTTTCCATTTACCTGCTTAATGCACAATTTGAAATTGCGAACTAAGGGAAACATGATTTTCGAAAAAAAACTCAAATATCACAAAAAAAATGTATAGACTCACATGAGGTGGTTTTTCACAGTTAAACAATGCATTCCGCAAAATTGAAATGAAACACATTTTTCACATTTAAGACAAGGTAGGCTGTTAATAAAGAGCGGTGGCTATGTGCTTATTGTTTGAACTGGCTCCTTCGGCCATGATGCAGCAGGCGCCACGAGGGGTCATATTGCGTTGCATAATTCATCAAATGTTAAGCGGATCATTCAGAAGTTTTGGATCCACAGGACCTCTGTAAAATCACTGCGGACAATGACCTCCCATGAATCCCTGATACATGGCCACTGCCAGGTACAAACCCCAATTCCAATGAAGTTGGGATGTTGTGTAAAACGTGAATAAAAACAGAATACAATGATTTGCAAATCCTTTTCGACCTATATTCAATTTAATACACTACAAAGACAAGATATTTAATGTTCAAACTGATAAACATTATTGTTTTTTTGCAAATATTCACTCATTTGGAATTTGATGCCTGCAACACGTCCCAAAGAAGCTGGGACAGGGGCAACAAAAGACTGGGAAAGTTGAGGAATGCTCAAAAAACACCTGTTTGGAACATTCCACAGGTGAACAGGTTAACTGGAAACAGGTGAGTGTCATGATTGGGTATAAAAGGAGCATCCCCGAAAGGCTCAGTCATTCACAAGCAAGGATGGGGCGAGGTTCACCACTTTGTGAACAACTGCGTGAGCAAATAGTCCAACAGTTTAAGAACAACGTTTCTCAATGTAAAATTGTAAGGAATTTAGGGATTTCCTCATCTACAGTCCATAATATCATCAAAAGATTCAGAGAATCCGGAGAAATCTCTGCACGTAAGCGGCAAGGCCCAAAACCAACATTGAATGCCCGTGACCTTCGACCCCTCAGGTGGCACTGCACTAAAAACCGACATCATTCTGTAAAGGATATTATCACGTGGGCTCAGGAACACTTCGGAAAACCATTGTCAGTTAACACAGATCATCGCTACGTCTACAAGTGCAAGTTAAAACTCTACCATGCAAAGTGAAAGCCATATATCAACAATACCCAGAAACGCTGCCGGCTTCTCTGGGCCCGAGCTCATCTGAGATGGACTGACGCAAAGTGGAGAAGTGTGCTGTGGTCTGACGAGTCCACATTTCAAATTGTTTTTAGAAATCATGGACGTCGTGTCCTCCGGGCTAAAGAGGAAAAGGACCATCCAGATTGTTCTCAGCGCAAAGTTCAAAAGCCAGCATCTGTGATGGTATGGGGGTGTGTTAGTGTCCATGGCATCATGGGTAGCTTGCACATCTGTGAAGGCACCATTAATGCTGAAAGGTACATACAGGTTTTGGAGCAACATATGCTGCCATCCAAGCAACGTCTTTTTCAGGGACGTCCCTGCTTATTTCAGCAAGACAATGCCAAGCCACATTCTGCACATGTTGCAACAGCGTGGCTTCGTAGTAAAAGAGTACGGGTACTGGACTGGCCTGCCTGCAGTCCAGACCTGTCTCCCATTGAAAATGTGTGGCGCATTATGAAGCGCAAATACGACAACGGAGACCCCGGACTGTTGAGCAACTGAAGTCGTACATCAAGCAAGAATGGGAAAGAATTCCACCTACAAAGCTTCAACAATTAGTGTCCTCAGTTCCCAAACGCTTATTGAGTGTTGTTAAAAGGAAAGGTGATGTAACACAGTGGTAAACGTGCCCCTGCCCCAGCTTTTTTGGAACGTGTTGCAGGCATCAAATTCAAAATGAGTGAATATTTGCAAAAAAACAATAGTTTATCAGTTTAAACATTAAATATCTTGTCTTTGTAGTGTATTCAGTTGAATATAGGTTGAAAAGGATTTGCAAATCATTGTATTCTGTTTTTATTTACGTTTTACACACCGTCCCAACTTCATTGCAATTGGGGTTTGTATAAGGGGTTTGCCTTTCTGTCACTGCGAGCATCACATGCCCTCGTTGCCTTCGATTAAACACTGCTAGAGATACTATTGTGGTGCACGCATTTGAAATCACCGTGCCAGTACTTATCAGGTATTGGAGAGCCGTCACCATATTGCAAAACCTAGCTTTAATCACATAACATCACTCAATGGAAACAGAACATTCACAATTGTGTTTTGTAAATTAAAAAAAAATGTTCCTATTTTGCACAAACCTGCAATGGAAACCTGTTAAGTGGCCACCATGACCTGTGGATGGGGGCATTGTCATCCTCGAAGAGACCACTCCATTAGGGTAGAAATGTCTCATCATAGGACAAAGGTGATCACTCAGAACAACTTTGTATTGATTTGCAGTGACACTTCCCTCTAAGGGGACAAGTGGACCCAAACCATGCCAGGAAAATGTCCCCACAGCATAACAGAGCCCCCAGACCGCTCACTGAGGGGTCAAGCATTCAGTGTTTTCCTTTCATTTGTCACCCATCAATAGATAGATAGATAGATAGATAGATAGATAGATAGATAGCACCATAAATTGCCAGATGTTAATTAGGGAATAGCATCTTATATTACAAAAATAAATTCATCTTTTTGCTGTCTCTTTTTTTTTTTTTTGGTTGATTTTTTTCCTCCCCTTTTTCTCCCTAGTTGTATCTGGCCAATTACCCCACTCTCCCGCACTGTTCCAGTCGCTGCTGTATCCCCTCTGCGAATCTTGGGAGGGCTGCAAACAACCACATGCCTCCTCCGATACATGTGGAGTCCCCAGTTGCTTCTTTTCACCTGACAGTGAGGAGTTTCACCAGGGGGACGTAGCGCGTGGGAGGATCACACTATCTCCCCCCCCGAACAGGTGGCCCGACGGACCAGAAGAGGCGCTAGTGCAGTGACCAGGACACATACCCACATCTGGCTGCCCACCCGCACACATGGCCAATTGTGTCTGTAGGTATGCACGACCAAGCCGGAGGTAACACAGGGATTCGAACCGGCGATCCCTGTGTTGGTAGGCAATGGAGTAGACCACTATGCTACCCGGACACCCTGGTTTGTCTCTCTCTGTGTCTCTCTGTCTCTCTGTCTCTCTCTCTCTCTCTCTCTCTCTCTCTCTCTCTCTCTCTCTCTCTCTCTCTCCTCTCTCTCATTTCATCACTCTCAAAAGGCCTATTTCTGATTACATGTTTTTGTCAGTGCCTTATATGTTACTGATGGCTGGACAGATATATACATATATATATATATATATATATATATATATATATATATATATATATATATATATATATACACACACACACACACACACACACACACAGATCTATGCTTGGCAAACAAACCCCACTCCTCCTGTGACTACTGAAAGCTAATAATATCAAAATCAATATGTGCAAGTCGGCAAGGCAAATTCTATGGCAGCGGTAGGTGGGGGCGTTTCGCAGAAACATAAACAGGGACCGCAGACTATTGGGAGGAGCATGGAGACAGGTCTTTGGATATAGCCCCCCTCCCCCCCAATCTCCATATTGTTAGCATTTACCCAGCCCGTGCTGTGGCTAGGCAGGGAGACAGCTCCGTAGGCTCTGAAGACACCACGGTCTTCTAATTGCCTGTCAGATGAAAAGCTTTGTCTTTTGTCACTGCGGATCAACTGGAGATCAATACTGCCAACAGCAAGAGAGGAAGGCAGAAGATATGTGGAAAAGCATGCAAGCGTCTACATGTGTGTGCGTGTGCGTGTGTGTGTGTGTTCATGAAAGGGGGGGTGTAGAGGGAAGACAAATGAGCTTGACTATCCGTGAGGAAAGGGAAGATTTGAAGGATGCAGTTTATTGTCATCTTGTCGCCTCGTGCACAAGAACGTGTGTGTGTGTGTGTGTGTGTGTGTGGCGGGAAGGTAGATGTGTTCAAGCCTGTATATGCAAAGACATCTACACATAGACAACCGCTTTCGTGCGCACAGCATTCTGACCCACACAGGCACCCTCGGTGTACAGTGATGCACAGCCTCTCAGCACTGCCAAGCATGGGGTCTGAAGTGGGTGGACTCTAGCCGGAAAACCTCATTAAGTTTTAATTCCTTTCTGTATCCTATTTCTATAATGGGGAATTGATTTTTACTTAGTGCACTGGACCAGAAATAATTCTATTTCAAATAATTTTTTACTCTCCTGTTTGTCTTTGTGTGTGTGTGTGTGTGTGTGTGTGGGCGCGCATGTGTGTGAATATGTGGGTGTGGACATATATGTGTTTATATGTGTGCATGCAAGTGTGAAAATATGTATGAACGTGTATGCATGTGTTCAATAGCTCCACCAAATCTCATTCTCTCATTTATCTTGCATTTGTATCACACACAAATGCTTTTCTTGGACTCATCTGAAGCAGAAAAAAAAGGAGTCTGTATAGACAAACCCTTCACACTAACAGTGCTTGGAAATGTCCCAAACTTTCCATCTATTACTGCTCCGGAAAAAAAGGGAGTTGTTCCCTTTCCGATGCGAGGGTCTAAGGACAGGATGTTGTGTTGCTGTAAAGCCCATTAAGGCAAATTTGTAATTTGTGATATTGGGCTGTACAAATAAAATGGACTTGACTTAATATATGCTGGTGGCTTTGCAGACGAGTATTCACGACTAAGCAGGTTTGTTGTTCGCGGCACCATTTACGTATGGCCCCACTGTGTAAACACCGTGCCACTGCCGATCCCAATCTGCAGCCTTCAATATGAATCTGAAACTGAGGTGAGGGGATGATTTTCATTTATTCATTCATGCAGCCTTCATTTGTCTTGCACTTGGTGAAAGAAGACACACGCTGTATAGTCATCTCACGTTGTGTCTTCAAACGATGGCATTGTGCTATTTGCCTCAAACTTTACTCGTTCTCCATTAAATTAACATTCAGTTCATTACCGACACAATAATTACACCTAACGCTAGAATCAACTGGGAGGAAAAAGGAAGAAGAAAAAAAAAAAAGCTGATTTACTAATTGCTTTGTTCACAAATCACAAGACCGCCGCTCACAAAAGAGGTTAGGTGAGAGCTAAATGGATGGGGAACAGAAAACAACAAAAGCGCTGTGCTAAAATGCTGCCTTTTGATGGCAAAAAAACAAAAACAAAAAAAAAACCTCATCATTAGCACGTGTGTCTCTCCCTTTTGTTTAATGCTTGGCAATTTGGCTGAGTTTCTCAGTGGAAAATCACTTTCACCACAACCACTCAAGCATTTCCTGTGAAAAAGAAAAATCCAAAATATCAGGAGGGGCGGCACGGTGGCGCAGTGGTTAGCGCAGTCGCGTCGCAGCAAGAAGGTGCTGGGTTCGAGCCCCCGGGGTGGTCCAACCTTGGGGGTCGTTGCAGGTCGTCCTCTGTGTAGAGTTTGCATGTTCTCCTCGTGTCTGAGTGGGTTTCTCCCACAGCCCAATGACATGTAGGTCAGGTGAATCAGCCGTGCTAAATTGTCCCTAGGTGTATGTGTGTGTGTGTGTCAGACCTGTGATGGTCTGACGGCCTGTCCAGTGTGTCTCCCCGCCTGCCGCCCAATGACTGCTGGGATAGACTCCAGCATCCCCGCAAACCTGAGAGCAGGATAAGCAGTTTGGATAATGGATGGATAATGAATGGATGGATGGATGGATATCAGTCGAATCGAATACAACAGAGCAGCATTTTCCAACCCAGTCCTCGAGGAACCCCTTATCCTGCAGATTTTCATTTTAACCCTGCATAGGTACCCCTGCTTGTACTTACTCAACCAAATCATCTCACAGCACTTAATTATCCAAGGTGTGCAACATCTGACATAATTCATTGCTGATGGGTTGAGTAACTACAAACGGGTACCTATTCAGGGTTGCAAAGAAAATCTGCAGGATAGGGGTTCCTTGAGGACTGGGTTGGGAAACACTGCAATAGAGTAAATCTATTCTAACCTCAATGTCAATAAAAACAACAACATTTTCATCTGTGAGTGTTGCACACTGTAAATAAAGCAAAGACATCTGAACATAGTGCAACATGCCACATAATGATTATCAAAGACATTAAAACCACATGCATCGCCTGCCTCGTTTGGGCTGCTGTCAGCAGCGCAGGTGTGGCATGAAGAAAGTCTGGCACGATGCTACTAGGAGGCTAATCCTGCAATCTAGACAGTACGTTAAGGTGTTAATGCACTTTGCATGGATAAGTTGCAATTTCACAGGCATTACAGGGGATGCTACTGAAGATGCTACCTGCGCGAGATTTGAAGTGCCACTGCCCACAGGCGTGAGGCGGGGGGGGGGGGATCATTGACACAATCGATCTTGACATGGTTAAGGAGGCCTCTATCTCCTCATCAGACATTTACTCTGAGAAGGGCCGGGGCTCTCCAGAGGCCCCAGCTCAACATCAGCCGGCCAGCGCCAGCTGCACTTTCTAAGACCACCAACACCACGCTAGATTCACATTGTATTATGATCAATTGGGATTCATACTCCATTGTTTTCTCAGATTCACTGCAGTAATGATCTTCTTCCGCGGCGAAGAATAGCTCCGCTGTATTATTTTCCACTTGGACAGTAAGAAGCAGTCCCGGCCACCCTCCTGTCTCTCCTTTATCATTTTTAGACTTGCTTTCACAGTTTTTTACTCATCCCAGTTTCACTCTCAAGCATTATTTTACATCACCTCTTACACCATTCGCCTGCCTCAGTTCTCTCTTTCTTTCCTCAACCTATCTTCCTCCATCGCTTCCCACCATGTACCAAAAAATATAAAAATATAAAAATAAAAAATTATAAACCCAGACGTTCTTATTATGGCCGGCTCCTCTAAGGCCCCCTGTATCTTCCTCAGCCTTGCCCCCATCTGCTCCCTGTAGCTTCCTCAAGGCTGCCCAATTTCACCAGAGCGAGCTGCTGACTTCCACCCTTGGAGCCGAGAGGCTCTCTCCGGGGATCTCAAAGCAATAATACGCTGTTTGAGGCAAAGGCAATAATCAAATCTAATGCGCCCACTGATCTGACTTCCCTAACCCCGCTTATTCCTTAATTTATTAGACATGGGAGAGAGAAGGGATTGAGGAATTCAGTGTGCGTCTGGCTCCTGAGACACTTTCAGGCGATATACTGTTTATTGCTTTGGGTTTTATACCCGCCAAAGGCCTTCAATCTGTTTTTCAGTTTTAGGATAAAAAAATAAATAAAAAAAGCAGCGCTTCATAGGTTTTCAGACAACCTTCTGTTAGTTACTGATCTTACTTGTATTTATAGTCTTGTTGGATTTTTTTTTCTGGGAATGTTGATTAAAATCCTTCCCAGACTTCTACGATCAGAATTTCCCAATGTTTGGAAGAATGGAAAGGCTCTATCAAAAGTCTTAGTGTCAGCTAGAACTGGATAGCGAGCAGACATGGAAAGTACACCATCATTTCTTGCACCTAGTATCACATTTTCAAGACACCCAAGTTGACAAATACTCTCACTTCCCATATGATTTGTATTGGGGTGGGACAAACGATTCCTGCTTGAGCCGACTGAATGCTCGCATTAGTAGTGAGAAACATGGGAATGATGTGGCTATTGCCGCCACTTTTGGTTTTAAATGCACTGTGAACTGTGAATCGGTGCAATTTTTCTGCTTGTATCTTAGATAAATGAGCTCTGAGAAGTCCTCTGAAACGCTGTTCTCTTCAACAGTTCATGAAATATGGGCTATTTTCTCTGAATTCTCTCTTTTCGGTGGCTTGTGAGCTCACTTGCCTCAACCTGCAAGGAAAAAAAACAAAACAAAAGAACAACAATTGCAACTTTCCCTCCTGATAAAACTCTCACTGCTTTGGCAAGCTTCCTTTTCATGTAGGTGGATTTGTTATTTTCTAGGAACCTTAATCCATTAACTAACGGTTGCCTCTACCATATGCGATGCATTTTTCACAGAGAATTAATTAAGATGGCTTTGGAAACACAAAATAAAGAGTCTCAAAAGTATCTCAGAGGGTCTGTAACTTGAGTTGGTGATGGCCATGAGGTATGGATGGCAAAACATTAGGATACCAAGCTGGGATGGGTTAAAATCTGTTAGGAACTGTCTGTGACTTCAAGAATTTCACAGATAACCCCATAAATCATCAGATGAAGCAAAGAGAAACAGATCCTGTCAGACCAATAAATCTGTTTGACTATGTCTTGCCAATAGGTTATAAATAATGTGTTAAATTGTCTTGCATTCTTGTGGTATGACTTTACTCCGGTGGCTCAGGTGGTGGGGGGGTAAAATCTAAACAATATGCAACTAATTCCTGGAGCTCTACATGTGCGAGCTAATATACAGCCTGTATAAAAGTTGTTATAGTGCAAAAATAGGGCAGCATGGTGGCCCAGTGGTTAGTGCTGTCGTCTCACAGCAAGAAGGTCCTGGGTTCAAACCCCAAGGTTGTCCAACCTTGGGGGTCATCCCAGGTCATCCTCTGTGTTGAGTTTGCATGTTCTCCCCATGTCTGCGGTGGGTTTTCTCCGGGTGCTCCGGTTTCCCCCACCATCAATAAGACATGCATGTGAGGGTTAATACTCCTGTCTGTGCCCCTGACCAAGGCAATGGGAAAAGAACTGGAGTTGGTCTCCGGGCGCTGCATGAAGACGGCAGCCCACTGCTCCTAGCTCCACAGATCCCAGCTAGGATGGGTTCATTTGCAGTAACTGAATTTCCCCAAGGGGATTAATAAAGGACATTTAATTAATTAATTAAATTCCAGATTTGAACATGAAGACCAAATCCCTCTTTTTTTTTTACCCCTCCCCCCCTTTTTTTTCCCTCCCCAATTGTACTTTGCCAATTAACCCACTCTTCCAAACTGTCTTGGTCTCTGCTCTCTGCTCCACCCCCTCTACTGATCCGGGTAGGGCTGCAGACTACCACATGCTTCCTCCGATACATATGGGGTTGCCAACCACTTCTTTTCACCTGACAGTGAGGAGTTTCGTTTCGCCAGGGGGACGTAGCGCGTGGGAGGATGACACTATTGCCCCCAGTTACCCCTCCCCCCAAACAGGCGCCCCAGCTGACCAGAGGAGGCGCTAGTGCAGCGACCAGGACACATACCCACATCCAGCTTCCAACTCACAGACACGGCCAATTGTGTCTGTAGGGACGCCTCACTGAGCTGGAGGTAAAGCGGGGCTTCAAACTGGCGATCCCCGTGTTGGTAGGCAATGGAATAGACTGGTACGTTACCCGGATGCCCTGAACAAAAGTGTCTCTAAAGTGGAAACAATAAACGAGATCTGTTGTAGCTCATACGTCATTGACAAAAAAGGACCACTATATAGGAGCAAATACCAGCTCGTGTCCTAGCGAACATTGTCAATTCTCAAAACACGTACGACTATAATGGAAGATCAATATCTCTTTTTTCCCCCTTTTTTTCCCCCAATAGTATCCAGCCAATTATCCCATGTTTCCGAGCTGTCCCGGTCACTGCTCCACCCCCTCTGCCGAGCCGGGGAGGGCTGCAGACTACCACATACCTCAGATACATGTGGAGTCGCCAGCTGCTTCTTTTCACCTGACAGTGAGGAGTTTCACCAGGGGGACATAGCTCGTGGGAGGATCACGCTATTCCCCCTAGTCCCCCCCCCGAGCAGGCACCCCAACTGACCAGAGGAGGTGCTAGTGCAGCGACCAGGACACATACCCACATCCGGCTTCCCACCCACAGACACGGACACGGACAACTGTGTCTGTAGGGACGCCCGACCAAGCGGGAGGTAACACGGGGATTCGAACCAGGAGCCCTGTGTTGGTAGGCAACGGAATAGACCGCTACGCTACCCGGACACCCCGAAGATCAATATCTTATTGCAAATTCCTCTAGTTTCGTACATCTTTTACTATTTGTTTAGTCAGTTATAGGAAGCTCACAGTGCCTAACCAAAACCATCCATCAAGAACCAGAGTGTGCTGAGAAGAAAGATGAGGGAATAAATGAATGCAGTTGTTTTCGTATTTATGATGCTACATTACAAGCCCTTTTGTACATCATGTCATAAAAAGGATATGCAATAATATTGATTAGGTACATATTTACTGTGTGCATCAAAACGTGAAGCGCTATTGTCTGTTCAGCATCTGCGCCCTCTGCTTTCCACATTTACAAATAAATCCACAAACACGAACGTGTAGATCCCCCGGAAGAAACAGCGGGGGGGGGGGGGGGGGGGACTGGTGACAAAATTACTTCCCACACACAGTAGTTCAACACAGCACTTTGTTCTTACTGAACAAAAACTGTGAAATAATTAATCTTCTCCGGGGTTTGGAAAAGCATGCACAGACAGAGTTTTATAAATTACATTTCAAAGTTATCTCCCACTATGTGTGTGTGTGTGTGTGTGTGTGTGTGTGTGCGTGTGCGTGCGTGTGCGTGTGTTTCTCATAGCTGTTGCACTCATATTATCTGCTTATATACTGAGCCTGGTAGTGAACGCTAACGGTGATAGCGAGGAGATTTAAAGTGGACAAACTGGGACGGGGTAACAAACGGACAGAGGCCACGAGTTGAAGCTGGAAAGAGCCTCGGATAATCAATTATTAAGTTTCGCACTAGGGTTTCCAGGAACAGGCCCTTCCCAATGAGGTCTAGAACAGCGGTTTTGTGGAGAAGGATACCAAAACCCAAGGTCCCAGATGCCTCCATTCTATTTTAACTCCACCACCACTACTAGTACCCAATGCCTGATACCAGATAACATTACACTCTGTTGGCCATTCACATGGAAATTTGTTTTACATCACATGCTCCAAAACCAACTGAGACAAACAACGTATGGTGCATTATAGACACTTAGCAGCCAATAATAAGATCACATAAAAGTCACATGATTTATAATGTAGAAAATAAAAAGACAGAATAAGACATATTGCCACTTATTGCACAGTGTGTAACAAATAGCACTGTAACAGTAACTCAAACAGAGCGACACAGTAAGGCTCCTCCATAATGAGAAAACCAACAACCATTTACACCCAGTGTCATTATTGCACATCCCATGAGAGAGATAGTCACGTGTAGAGTTGGGGGGGGATTTGCCTTGTGGTTCTTCGCTGGGTGAGCAGAGCACAGGGACGAAAGAGAGTTTATATTTGCACTTCCTTTATTGGGCACCTACAATTTCATCCTTGAGGGCAATAGAGAGCTGTAGTGATTACGTTCCAGGGATTAGTAATATTGTAAAGTGTCATGAGTAAAGGTAGGCTAACTACATAGCTAGCTAGCATTGGCATGTCCTCACCTCTGTAACGTTATTTGTTGTCCTCCGTGTTTACATACATCAGTTGCCAGAACATCCTACTAAACGTCCCTCTCAGGTCATTGGAATGCATAGCCCACTGCGGCAGTTGGGTGCGCATTGTGGGGGGGATCAACCTACTGTTTAAGCATTGGCGTCCTCAAGTGGCCCGCAACGCTATTTAAGAGCAGCAGAATGAAGCAGTAAGATAGACGTTAAGTTATGGGCTAGGCAAATGTTCAGCTAAAACCGTTGTAAGTTGTGGTTACAAAATGACCCCACTGATAGGCTAGTTGTTACTATTTAAGCCATGCTGATGAGGTGTTACAATATAAGTCTTTGCCGAGTGAAATATGTCCTGGAATACACATGCTACTTTCCATTGCAAAAGCCTTTGAATACATTCAGAATCACCTGTCAACAATAAAAGACAATATCATTACCAGCAAGGACTAGGGTACTAAATCTAGTGGGCTATATCCTGTAATTACATTAACCCCCCCCCCAGTTGTAACTGACTGTCATTTATACTGTATGTATTTTATCAACCCTCACCGACTTGGTGGCCTTGCCCTATCGAGGACTCGAAAGGTGCCCCCTATTTGACTTACTGAGGCTACCACTCTACCTGCATACTCCATTGTTACTGCCTCCAGCACTTCCCTGCAACTTTCAAAGCCCCCAGTTGTTTACACTCTCATTTAAAAAAGGCTTTTAGTTCAATTGCAGAGGCCAGCTTATAACTAGTTGCCAACAGCTTGCGGTGCGTGTATGGCAATGGCTTGTGGTGTTTGTATGTTATACTGATCATGTTTTTCATGGTCGTCCACATCCTTCTGGGGTTACAGGCCTTGAACGCATCCTCCAGGTGTCTTTTGTGCACATTTTCTGCCTCCCTGAGCTTGCTCTTCACCCTTTGCTTCTCTGCTTTGTCCTTGCTTTGAAAAGCTTGTTTCCTTAGATGTATTGCTTTTTTGATATAGAATCTATCACACAAAAAAAAGAAACACACAAACTACTCAGACCCATTTCTTGGGACTTCTGAAGGTTAATGCCATCTTCAATGCATGGTTTTACTCTTCCCTCATACTCATTTTATTTCTGTGAATATTATTCACCTATGAGCCCCAATGGCATGATTTAATCAAAACCTTTTTCATGTCCATTTCCTCTGATTTTTCTCACTTTGCTAAACTACATGAAAGAATACACATGCACACCAACAATACAATCAAAATAATGACTATTGTTGCATTTCAAATCATGCAATTCTGAATGATCAACATTCTCTCTAACACTCCTTTGATCAGACATCTGAAAAACAAATTATTTGCTTTTTTATCTAGTCAATGTCATTTATTGTATTAATTCATTTGACAAAAAAAAAACATATTTCCACGTAAGAGGGACAATTAGGTGTGTTGAACATGTTGAATATTTTAATAGTTTTCCCCATGATATAGCTGAATGTTTACTCATAAAAAAAGGAAGTATCGATTTCATACAAATATAAAAGTAAAGGCTCCAGTGGTAACTGAACATCAAAATAAGTGCGCTTCTCTGCCTCCTCTTTAGGCTTTTTTATTATTAAGAAATCGACGAGAGAGTGGTGGAAAAACTTTCCTATTGAGAGGCACTTTATATCTGTAATGATTTAGGAGAGACTGACGGATGGAACCCAGATGCACGACTCAAAGACAGGAAGGTTTAGGTCACAAATGTTTTTACTTTGGTCAAAAGGCAGGCAGAGGTCAGTATATCAGGAAATCTGTTCGATTGGTGGCCAAGACAGACAAGGAACAGGCAGACGGGAAAACAGGTTCATAGACAGTTCAGGTTACTCGGGTGCCATTTCAAAATGGGTGACCAGAGCAGACGAGGAGCAGGCAGAAGAAACGAAGTCCAGAGATCAGGCAACAGAGTCCAACATGGGCAGGTCAGGCAGAATGATCAGATAACGGTGACTAGCTAGGCGGCAAAATACACAGGATAATCTGGCAGGGGACTCCTGAAAAGGGAGCAGTACAAGTAGTGTGGTATGATTGGGAGAAAGAGCTGCAGGTGAGGAGATGGTTGGGGAAAACCAGGAGAGGGAAGTGGTGTGACGGCCAGGCCGGAAGGGGAGACAGGATCTGAAATAACAGGAAGAACACTGATCTGGCAACAACTGGTGATTCAATAAATAAAAGGTTTATAGGGACATCCGGGTGGCATGGTGGTCTAAGCCATTTCCTACCAACATGGGGATCAGAAGTTTGAATCCCCGTGTTACCTCCGGCTTGGTCGGACGTCCCTACAGTCACAATTGGCCGTGTCTGCGGGTGGGAAGCCGGATGTGGGGTATGTGTCCTGGTCGCTGCACTAGCGCCTCCTCTGGTCGGCTGGGGCACCTGTTCGGGGGGAGGGGGACTGGGGGCAATAGCGTGATCCTCCCATGTGCTATCTCCCCCTGGCGAAACTCCTCACCGTCAGCTGCAAAGAAGCGGCTGACGACGCCACATGTAACGGAGGAGACATGTGGTAGTCTGCAGCCCTCCCCGGATAGGTAAAGGGGGTGGAGCAGAGACTGTGACGGCTTGGAAGAGTAGGGTAATTGGCCAGATACAGTTGGGGAGAAAAAAAAGGGGGGGGGGAATAAAAATAAATACAAAATAAAAGAAGAGGTTATGGCTGAGGCCATGGGCTATATGGACTGGTAGATGAACTAGCAGATGTGATAACATCCATCTTATTGTCAATGCTCTGAGAACAACTTTGTGACACTGGCTGTGTGAACAGCTGATAGACGCTAAGGCTGGGTCACCCTACGGACCACAGGGAATGAAAGACAGAACTTACTAAGATTATTGGATTTTCTAGCTTTTCTGGCCCACAAGGCCAGTACGAACCAATCTCTCCTTCTCCACCTCCGCCATCCACCCTCCTTTGACCACAATCCTTCTGTTAGACTTTGGTGTTTCGTGTTTTGTTTGTGTGTGTGGGTGAGTGAGTCAATGCAAATATACGGGAACCCCACAGATAAAAAAGGTCTGATGACTCCATGCTACCATCTCCTGCAATCTGGGTTAATGTCTTATCTTGGCCCCATTAAAGGACCTTGACAAGCAGGAGCATGGTAGCATGTCTAGCAGGCCCACATTGCTACAACTAACCCGGAAGGACACCTACTTCCTGTGGTTAGACAGACTGGCATGGCTGGGGGGGATGTTGTGGGAATGCTGCCTGATAGCGTGGAAATAAAAGAGAACACTCCCTAACACAAAATGTTCATGACTGAATAATTCCCCATGAACACTTACAAGAAAAAGGCTTATCTTGTTCGGGTATGCTCAGTGGTATGAATAACCCAGGCTATCGTCTAAACATTTTTGACCGCCTTATTTTAGGTTTGTTTTTTTTATTTTGTTGTTACTCACTTTTTACGATACACCTCTACAAAGGGACATCTATTCCTGCTGTATTTGTTTGCTTTATTGCTTTTTAACTCTCTTAATTCACATTTGATTTTGTTTTTTCAATCATTTTCCAACTCCAGTGAGAATTCAACATGACACTGTAAAGAAAATAAAGCATGTAGCCTTCATGGCAAGTAGTCTCGCCTACTAAGCCATAGATACATGTATACATACATACATACATACATACATACATACATACATACATACATACATAAAATCAAGTCAATTTTATTTGTATAGCCCAATATCACAAATTACAAATTTGCCTAAACAGCAACACAACATCCTGTCCTTAGACCCTCTCATCGGATAAGGAACAACTCCCTAAAAAAACCCTTTAACAGGGAGAAAAAATAGGAAGAAACCTCAGGGAGAGCGACAGAGGAGGGATCTCTCTCCCAAGACGGACAGCATATATCCCAATTAAATCAAGTCTGATTAAAACATTTTAATTGACTGAGGATTAAGTGTGTGTGTGTGTGAATAGATATATAGAGAGATGATAGATCATGATAGGCTGTGATTCATCACAAATCTAAATTATTTTCAAGAGTTGAGTAAGATCGCATGTATATTTATGAATGTTGCTACTCTTTTTTGCTTTTGATAAAGAAATTATGGCCAACCGTAGAGTTTCAATATACACGAGTACTGATCGGCTTCAGGTTGACATTACGCATTGTGATCAGTGCAGTCAAAGCATTACTGCCGTACTTATACACGTTTGCTTTATACAACATACGTAAAACACACATGGCTGGATGAAGAGAGAGGTGTTTAAATCTCTCCTCTTTACGATCTCTTCTTCACTGACTGCTGCAGGTGGTGCTGATTGCACTTGTCCCTATCCCGGTTATCTGATGCTGAATCTGAGCCACAGTGTGCTTGCTCATCCACCCTGCTGGCTCAGAAGCCATATGTCCCTCAAAACGTGACTCCTGTATGTCCTCCTCACATGTTTGCGGTTTGTACCACTCAGGATTACCTCCATCGGACATGCTCTCACCATGTCCGCGTGGGTTTTCTCCATGTGAGCTGGTTTCCTCCCACAGTCCAAACACATGTAGGTCTGAATTGGCCATACTAAATTGTCTGTGTGTGTGTGTGTGTGTGTGTGTGTGTGTGTGTGTGTGTGTTAGAGCTGTGAACGAATGCCAAAAATAGGCCTCGAACGAATAACGAATATTACACACTGAGGTTCGAATGGCATTCGAATACCTTGAATTTGCATATCACCCCCAAAAATCGTTACGGAATCGTCTGCTAGCTTTTCGGGATGTTTAGCATCGAGATGATTGCTCAGGTTGGTAGTGGTGGTGCGGTAGGACAGTTCTGTCTTGCATATTTTGCAAACAACTTTGTCACGGGTTCTCTCTTCGATTTTCCCATTAACAGCCCAAAACCCAAAGAATTTCCATACGTAACTTCTCAGATGTTGTGGAGTATGAATGACTCTCGCAGGAGATGTGCTAGTGCTAGTGTTAGCGCTTGGGTCACAGCCAACGTTCTTCTCGGATTCCGCCATTTCCTGTGTTCTATGAGCCCGCCCGCTCGGCGTGGGAACTGACAAGAGCTTTTTAATTTCCGGTTTTACTACGGATGTAGGCTATGCTTATTTTCATAAAATACGTTTCACGAAACCATCATTTATTTCCATTTAAACGTGTGTGCATTAATAATAATAATATTAATAAGGGGGAAAAATATATTAAAAAAATATATTACAAAAAATCGAATTTCATATTTTCATATTCAAATTCGAATATTATTACCATAATTCGAATGTACATTCGAATTTCAAATGCTATCTGACAGGCCTAGTGTGTGTGTGTGTGTGTGTGTCGGCCCTGTGATGAACTGGCAGCCTGTCCAGAGTGTCTCCCCACCTGCTGCCCAATGACTGCTGGGATAGGCTCCAGCATCCCCACGACCCCAAGAGCAGGATAAGTGGTTTGGATAATGAATAAATTAATGAATGAATGGACATCGAATGAACAAGCGGGGCTGTCTGAGGGGAAACTTTTCACTCTGCTGCTGGGCACTCATTCTATTTTCCACTAAAGGATATTCTAGGGAGTTCACTTACATTTGAATTCATTAACATTTCAGCTAAAACATTCATCTTGTCTTTCATCTGTGTGTGTGTGTGTGTGTGTGTGTGTGTGTGTGTGTGTGTGTGTGTGTGTGTGTGTGTGAGTGGTTAGCACTGTCGCCTCACAGCAAGAAGGTCCTTGGTTCGAACTTGGGGGTCATCCCAGGTCGTTCTCTGTGTGGAGTTTGCATGTTCTCCCCGTGTCTGCAGTGGGTTTTCTCCAGGTGCCCCGGTTTCCCCCACCATCAAAAAAACATGCATGTTAGGGTTGAAAGTCCTGTCTGTGCCCTCGACCGAGGCATGGCAAGACGAACTGGAGTTGGTCCCCGGGTGCTGCAGCTGCCCACTGCTCCTAGCTACACAGCTAGGATGGGTTAAATACAGAGCGTAATTTCCCCATGGGGATCAATAGGGTATATCAAAAACAGAGGGTAGCTCTGCTGTCAACTGTGAGTCCTGCAGATCAATACATCACAAGTAAAATCCTTCATGCACGAGTCAGACACCGTGAAGAAATGGTTGGCAAAGATACAGAGGCTACCGCCGTCCTCTTGGTAAGAATATACTACATCCACTCTGCTCACGCTCATTCAAACAGCTGCCTACCTTCTGACTATCTAGAGGGCCTTCCCGCCTCACCTCGCCCACGTAGAGACCAGGGCCTATTCACGTGGCTCTACACCCTCACAGTTGTACCCCCAAACACCCACCTTCAACCCAACCCTGCAGCACTGAGAAGTCCTCACAACTGATGTTGCAAAATGACCAACTGGAAGTAACAATGAAAAGAGTCCAGATCACCGGGCTTGTTGCCACACCGGGTCTTCTTTCCCTTTCCCAACTGTCTGTAGCCTGAATGTATTAACCAAGTTTACTGACTTAACACTAAGCCCATTTGCACATTCAATCAAGAGACATTTGCAGTGCCCTCACCTCAACCGTGCACAGAAACCGGAACTAAACATGGACTCTGTGATCAATACTGGATGCCAGAGAAGAGTTTCTGTGTCCAGAAAGCCCTTCCCAAAAAGCTCAGGCTGAATTAGAGGTATCTTTGAAATACCTTGTGAGAACGGTTTCTACAGATGTTCTTTCTTGCAAATTAATCTTTGTCATTATGGCCCGGTATAGCATAATGGCTTGTATGTCGTGATATATTGGTTTTGTGGCACAACTTTATTCTAGCCCTGGCTCATAACCTGATTTGGGCTCAGTTACCCCAAACCCATTCCCTGCCTCTTACCTGAACCAGGATTTTCATCCCAGCCACCATCCTAGTTCCTGCAGCACCACAAGCTTTTACAGTACACCCAGGAGCCTTATTCTAACAGGAGTTTTGCCTCCACACTCACTGTTCTGAATGTGTTTGGTTTTGCTTTTGTCGACTTCTTGCATAACCTTGTTTCTGTGTTTTACCTTGACCATGAGGCTAATTCAAATCTTGCTTTCCGCAGAGCGTGATAACATTTTTACTTAAACAGCCTTCAATTATACCTTGGTTAATTTAACCTCAAAATGATTAAGAATGAGTTATATTTCTGGATTTTTTTTTCTTTTCTTTTTTTTTGATTTCATGACATCCTCACCTCTGATTTGACTGAGATTGTGTAGATATCTGAAGGTTGTTGTGTTGTAATGTTGTTATCCTATGTTAAGTACACTGAGACAGCTACGAAACCGGAGTCAAATCCCACGTATGTGCAAACCTACATGGCCAATAAACATGATTCTGATTGATTTAAATGTAATTATGAATGCATGCATCACCTTTAAAAGGCTGTTACATACACACAATCCAGTAAATCACATTACACATATTAAACAGCATGTGTCCTTTTTCTATCAGTTTGCAATATGCACATTAGCATCAAAATCACCATCGAGCAAGAGGTTTTTGTCAAATCACATTTCATGTCTTTTGCTTATTATTATAGTCTAGTTTTCTCTTTCCACGGGGCAGACAGCTCCATCTAATTAGATGAATCAAATGGTATAATTTGTTAAAAAATAATTTTCAGCATGGATCTAATTTTGAACTTTATTGCAAAGAAGTCAAATGGGTGTAATAAATATAAGAATAAAATAATTTCATGTCTCCATGCCTATTACTTATGTCTCCATTAAATTGGGGGAGTGTATTAAGCTGGCAATTAGATTTTCATTAAAATCTATAAATGGAGGATCATTTATAGTGGATGACTTATCATAGCCATCTTTGCATACTGTCTTCAGGGCGGATCGAGGTTGTCTGATAATCTTACACACATACCCACAGATGTGCACACATGCGTAAGCACACATGCACGCGAGCACACACACACACACACACACACACAGACACACACACACGTGCACACGCACATGCGCGCGTGTGCATCTTTTTTTCAAAGCTGATCAGTTTACCCCATCATATTGAACCAAATCCATCTTGGCGCCACATATGTCTCGGAAACAACACTGCACATTACTGGAGGTAAGGAAAAAACGTGTATGTGTGCGCTTTAGGGCAGTCGAAAGAAGAACAGCCACACACAAACACACACACACACACACCCACACATTAAGCAGACAGTCAGTCTCTGTCAGCGTGCTTGAAAACAATAGTCGCTATTAATATTTCAGCATTCTCCCCATTCATTGACCACTACATGCTAGAAATACTCCCAACATCAGCATCAGGCAAGTTTGTGTGTTTATTGTGTGTGTGTGTGTGTGTGTGTGTGTGTGTGTGTGTGTGTGCGCATTTGTTTGTGAACTAATATATATATATATATATATATATATATATATATATATATATATATATATATATATATATACGGTGGGTGTCGGACACCACCGGAGTTGTACCTTGTCTCTGATTCTGTTTGTGATATTCATGGACAGGATCTTAAGGCGCACAAGGTGAGGAGTGTGTCCATTTTAGGAACCTCAGAATTGCATCTCTGCTCTTTGCAGATGATGTGGTTTTGTTGGCTTCATCAGAATGCGACCGCCGGCATGCACTGGGGCGGTTTGCAGCTGAGTCAGAAATGGCCATGAGAGTCAGCACCTCCAAGGCTGAGGCCATGGTTCTCTACCAGAAAATGGTGGATTGCTCCCTCCGTGTTGGGGATGAGTTGTTGCCTCAAGCGAAGGAGTTCAAGTATCTCGGGGTCTTGTTCACGAGTGAGGGTAGGATGGAGCGGGAGATTGACAGGCGGATTGGTGCAGCATCAGCAGTAATGCAGACGTTGTACTGGACTGTTGTGGTGAAGAAGGAGCTGAGCCGGAAGGCAAAGCTCTCAATTTACCAGTCAGTCTTCGTTCCAACCCTCACCTGTGGTCATGAGCTTTGGGTAGTGACCAAAAGGGTGAGATCACGGATACAAGAGGCTGAAATGAGTTTCCTCTGTAGGGTGTCTGGGCTCAGCCTTAGAGATAGGGTGAGGAGCTCGGACATCCGGAGGGAGCTCGGAGTAGAGCCGCTGCTCCTTCGCATCGAAAGGAGCCAGTTGAGGTGGTTCAGGCATCTGATCAGGATGCCTCCTGGGTGCCTTCGTTTGGAGGTTTTTCCAGGCACCTCCAACTGGGAGGAGACCCCCGGGGTAGACCCAGAACTCGCTGGAGGAACTACATGTCCAATCTGGCCTGGGAATGCCTTGGGATCCCCGGAGAAGCTGGAGGGCATTGCTGGGGAAAGGGATGTCTGGAGTGCCCTACTTAGCTTGCTGCCACTGTGACCCGACCCCAGAGAAGCAGCTGATGATGATGATGATACGGATGTGTGTGTGTGCGTGTGTATATATATATATATATATATACATACACTAACACACACACACACACACACACACACATATATACATATATGTATTTTCGTTTGGAAACCGTCAATAGTGTTGATAAAAGTGCTCAACAAATGGGGATCAGAATATCAATAATGTAGGGAAAAAAACGTTTAATA